>NW_028116613.1:600000-1011730 GCF_964273445.1 Streptopelia decaocto | reverse complement strand
GATTTCCAAAATGTTGAAAGGAACTCGAACCATGTCAACCTTGGTTTTGAGAATCTCTCCTGGAGTTTGAGAGATTTGGACGTGAAAGGGTACCAATCTTGTCGGGGATCGGGACCCCTTCGCGAGAATGTCCAAAGTTTCAGCGGGATTTCCAAAATGTTGAAAGGAACTCGAACCATGTCAACCTTGGTTTTGAGAATCTCTCCTGGAGTTTGAGAGATTTGGACGTGAAAGGGTACCAATCTTGTCGGGGATTGGGAACCCTTCGCGAGAATGTCCAAAGTTTCAGCGGGATTTCCAAAATGTTGAAAGGAACTCGAAACATGTCAACCTTGGTTTTGAGAATCTCTCCCGGAGTTTGAGAGATTTGGACGTGAAAGGGTACCAATCTTGTCGGGGATCGGGAACCCTTCGCGAGAATGCCTAAAGTTTCAGCGGGATTTCCAAAATGTTGAGAGGAACTCACGTTGACCTTGGTTACAATCTGGGAACCCTTCGCGAGAATGTCCAAAGTTTCAGCGGGATTTCCAAAATGTTGAAAGGAACTCGAAACATGTCAACCTTGGTTTTGAGAATCTCTCCCGGAGTTTGAGAGATTTGGACGTGAAAGGGTACCAGTCTTGTCGGGGATCGGGAACCCTTCGCGAGAATGTCCAAAGTTTCAGCGGGATTTCCAAAATGTTGAGAGGAACTCGAAACATGTCAAGCTTGGTTTTGAGAATCTCTCCCGGAGTTTGAGAGATTTGGACGTGAAAGGGTACCAATCTTGTCGGGGATTGGGAACCCTTCGCGAGAATGTCCAAAGTTTCAGCGGGATTTCCAAAATGTTGAAAGGAACTCGAAACATGTCAACCTTGGTTTTGAGAATCTCTCCCGGAGTTTGAGAGATTTGGACGTGAAAGGGTACCAATCTTGTCGGGGATCGGGACCCCTTCGCGAGAATGTCCAAAGTTTCAGCGGGATTTCCAAAATGTTGAAAGGAACTCGAAACATGTCAACCTTGGTGTTGAGAATCTCTCCCGGAGTTTGAGAGATTTGGACGTGAAAGGGTACCAATCTTGTCGGGGATCGGGAACCCTTCGCGAGAATGTCCAAAGTTTCAGCGGGATTTCCAAAATGTTGAAAGGAACTCGAAACATGTCAACCTTGGTTTTGAGAATCTCTCCCGAGTGTGAGAGATTTGGACGTGAAAGGGTACCAATCTTGTCGGGGATCGGGAACCCTTCGCGAGAATGTCCAAAGTTTCAGCGGGATTTCCAAAATGTTGAAAGGAACTCGAACATGTCAACCTTGGTTTTGAGAATCTCTCCTGGAGTTTGAGAGATTTGGACGTGAAAGGGTACCAATCTTGTCGGGGATCGGGAACCCTTCGCGAGAATGTCCAAAGTTTCAGCGGGATTTCCAAAATGTTGAAAGGAACTCGAAACATGTCAACCTTGGTTTTGAGAATCTCTCCCGGAGTTTGAGAGATTTGGACGTGAAAGGGTACCGATCTTGTCGGGGATCGGGAACCCTTCGCGAGAATGTCCAAAGTTTCAGCGGGATTTCCAACATGTTGAGAGGAACTCGAAACATGTCAAGCTTGGTTTTGAGAATCTCTCCCGGAGTTTGAGAGATTTGGACGTGAAAGGGTACCAATCTTGTCGGGGATTGGGAACCCTTCGCGAGAATGTCCAAAGTTTCAGCGTGATTTCCAAAATGTTGAAAGGAACTCGAAACATGTCAACCTTGGTTTTGAGAATCTCTCCCGGAGTTTGAGAGATTTGGACGTGAAAGGCTACCAGTCTTGTTGGGGATTGGGAACCCTTCGCAGGAATGTCCAAAGTTTCAGCGGGATTTCCAAAATGTTGAAAGGAACTCGAAACATGTCAACCTTGGTTTTGAGAATCTCTCCTGGAGTTTGAGAGATTTGGACGTGAAAGGGTACCAGTCTTGTTGGGGATTGGGAACCCTTCGCGAGAATGTCCAAAGTTTCAGCGGGATTTCCAAAATGTTGAAAGGAACTCGAAACATGTCAACCTTGGTGTTGAGAATCTCTCCCGGAGTTTGAGAGATTTGGACGTGAAAGGGTACCAATCTTGTCGGGGATTGGGAACCCTTCGCGAGAATGTCCAAAGTTTCAGCGGGATTTCCAAAATGTTGAAAGGAACTCGAACCATGTCAACCTTGGTTTTGAGAATCTCTCCTGGAGTTTGAGAGATTTGGACGTGAAAGGGTACCAATCTTGTCGGGGATCGGGACCCCTTCGCGAGAATGTCCAAAGTTTCAGCGGGATTTCCAAAATGTTGAAAGGAACTCGAACCATGTCAACCTTGGTTTTGAGAATCTCTCCTGGAGTTTGAGAGATTTGGACGTGAAAGGGTACCAATCTTGTCGGGGATTGGGAACCCTTCGCGAGAATGTCCAAAGTTTCAGCGGGATTTCCAAAATGTTGAAAGGAACTCGAAACATGTCAACCTTGGTTTTGAGAATCTCTCCCGGAGTTTGAGAGATTTGGACGTGAAAGGGTACCAATCTTGTCGGGGATCGGGAACCCTTCGCGAGAATGCCTAAAGTTTCAGCGGGATTTCCAAAATGTTGAGAGGAACTCGAAACATGTTGACCTTGGTTTTTACAATCTCTCCCGGAGTATGAGAGATTTGGACGTGAAAGGGTACCGATCTTGTCGGGGATCGGGAACCCTTCGCGAGAATGTCCAAAGTTTCAGCGGGATTTCCAAAATGTTGAAAGGAACTCGAAACATGTCAACCTTGGTTTTGAGAATCTCTCCCGGAGTTTGAGAGATTTGGACGTGAAAGGGTACCAATCTTGTCGGGGATTGGGAACCCTTCGCGAGAATGTCCAAAGTTTCAGCGGGATTTCCAAAATGTTGAAAGGAACTCGAAACATGTCAACCTTGGTTTTGAGAATCTCTCCTGGAGTTTGAGAGATTTGGACGTGAAAGGGTACCAGTCTTGTTGGGGATTGGGAACCCTTCGCGAGAATGTCCAAAGTTTCAGCGGGATTTCCAAAATGTTGAAAGGAACTCGAAACATGTCAACCTTGGTGTTGAGAATCTCTCGGAGTTTGAGAGATTTGGACGTGAAAGGGTACCAATCTTGTCGGGGATTGGGAACCCTTCGCGAGAATGTCCAAAGTTTCAGCGGGATTTCCAAAATGTTGAAAGGAACTCGAAACATGTCAACCTTGGTTTTGAGAATCTCTCCCGGAGTTTGAGAGATTTGGACGTGAAAGGGTACCAATCTTGTCGGGGATCGGGACCCCTTCGCGAGAATGTCCAAAGTTTCAGCGGGATTTCCAAAATGTTGAAAGGAACTCGAACCATGTCAACCTTGGTTTTGAGAATCTCTCCTGGAGTTTGAGAGATTTGGACGTGAAAGGGTACCAATCTTGTCGGGGATTGGGAACCCTTCGCGAGAATGTCCAAAGTTTCAGCGGGATTTCCAAAATGTTGAAAGGAACTCGAAACATGTCAACCTTGGTTTTGAGAATCTCTCCCGGAGTTTGAGAGATTTGGACGTGAAAGGGTACCAATCTTGTCGGGGATCGGGAACCCTTCGCGAGAATGCCTAAAGTTTCAGCGGGATTTCCAAAATGTTGAGAGGAACTCGAAACATGTTGACCTTGGTTTTTACAATCTCTCCCGGAGTTTGAGAGATTTGGACGTGAAAGGGTACCGATCTTGTCGGGGATCGGGAACCCTTCGCGAGAATGTCCAAAGTTTCAGCGGGATTTCCAAAATGTTGAAAGGAACTCGAAACATGTCAACCTTGGTTTTGAGAATCTCTCCCGGAGTTTGAGAGATTTGGACGTGAAAGGGTACCAGTCTTGTCGGGGATCGGGAACCCTTCGCGAGAATGTCCAAAGTTTCAGCGGGATTTCCAAAATGTTGAGAGGAACTCGAAACATGTCAAGCTTGGTTTTGAGAATCTCTCCCGGAGTTTGAGAGATTTGGACGTGAAAGGGTACCAATCTTGTCGGGGATTGGGAACCCTTCGCGAGAATGTCCAAAGTTTCAGCGGGATTTCCAAAATGTTGAATGGAACTCGAAACATGTCAACCTTGGTTTTGAGAATCTCTCCCGGAGTTTGAGAGATTTGGACGTGAAAGGGTACCAGTCTTGTTGGGGATTGGGAACCCTTCGCGAGAATGTCCAAAGTTTCAGCGGGATTTCCAAAATGTTGAAAGGAACTCGAAACATGTCAACCTTGGTGTTGAGAATCTCTCCCGGAGTTTGAGAGATTTGGACGTGAAAGGGTACCAATCTTGTCGGGGATTGGGAACCCTTCGCGAGAATGTCCAAAGTTTCAGCGGGATTTCCAAAATGTTGAAAGGAACTCGAAACATGTCAACCTTGGTTTTGAGAATCTCTCCCGGAGTTTGAGAGATTTGGACGTGAAAGGGTACCAATCTTGTCGGGGATCGGGACCCCTTCGCGAGAATGTCCAAAGTTTCAGCGGGATTTCCAAAATGTTGAAAGGAACTCGAACCATGTCAACCTTGGTTTTGAGAATCTCTCCTGGAGTTTGAGAGATTTGGACGTGAAAGGGTACCAATCTTGTCGGGGATTGGGAACCCTTCGCGAGAATGTCCAAAGTTTCAGCGGGATTTCCAAAATGTTGAAAGGAACTCGAAACATGTCAACCTTGGTTTTGAGAATCTCTCCCGGAGTTTGAGAGATTTGGACGTGAAAGGGTACCAATCTTGTCGGGGATCGGGAACCCTTCGCGAGAATGCCTAAAGTTTCAGCGGGATTTCCAAAATGTTGAGAGGAACTCGAAACATGTTGACCTTGGTTTTTACAATCTCTCCCGGAGTATGAGAGATTTGGACGTGAAAGGGTACCGATCTTGTCGGGGATCGGGAACCCTTCGCGAGAATGTCCAAAGTTTCAGCGGGATTTCCAAAATGTTGAAAGGAACTCGAAACATGTCAACCTTGGTTTTGAGAATCTCTCCCGGAGTTTGAGAGATTTGGACGTGAAAGGGTACCAGTCTTGTCGGGGATCGGGAACCCTTCGCGAAAATGTCCAAAGTTTCAGCGGGATTTCCAAAATGTTGAGAGGAACTCGAAACATGTCAAGCTTGGTTTTGAGAATCTCTCCCGGAGTTTGAGAGATTTGGACGTGAAAGGGTACCAATCTTGTCGGGGATTGGGAACCCTTCGCGAGAATGTCCAAAGTTTCAGCGGGATTTCCAAAATGTTGAAAGGAACTCGAAACATGTCAACCTTGGTTTTGAGAATCTCTCCTAGAGTTTGAGAGATTTGGACGTGAAAGGGTACCAGTCTTGTTGGGGATTGGGAACCCTTCGCGAGAATGTCCAAAGTTTCAGCGGGATTTCCAAAATGTTGAAAGGAACTCGAAACATGTCAACCTTGGTGTTGAGAATCTCTCCCGGAGTTTGAGAGATTTGGACGTGAAAGGGTACCAATCTTGTCGGGGATCGGGACCCCTTCGCGAGAATGTCCAAAGTTTCAGCGGGATTTCCAAAATGTTGAAAGGAACTCGAAACATGTCAACCTTGGTTTTGAGAATCTCTCCCGGAGTTTGAGAGATTTGGACGTGAAAGGGTACCAATCTTGTCGGGGATCGGGAACCCTTCGCGAGAATGTCCAAAGTTTCAGCGGGATTTCCAAAATGTTGAAAGGAACTCGAACCATGTCACCCTTGGTTTTGAGAATCTCTCCCGGAGTTTGAGAGATTTGGACGTGAAAGGGTACCAATCTTGTCGGGGATCGGGAACCCTTCGCGAGAATGTCCAAAGTTTCAGCGGGATTTCCAAAATGTTGAAAGGAACTCGAAACATGTCAACCTTGGTTTTGAGAATCTCTCCCGGAGTTTGAGAGATTTGGACGTGAAAGGGTACCAATCTTGTCGGGGATCGGGAACCCTTCGCGAGAATGTCCAAAGTTTCAGCGGTATTTCCAAAATGTTGAAAGGAACTCGAAACATGTCAACCTTGGTTTTGAGAATCTCTCCCGGAGTTTGAGAGATTTGGACGTGAAAGGGTACCAGTCTTGTCGAGGATCGGGAACCCTTCGCGAGAATGTCCAAAGTTTCAGCGGGATTTCCAACATGTTGAAAGGAACTCGAAACATGTCAAGCTTGGTTTTGAGAATCTCTCCCGGAGTTTGAGAGATTTGGACGTGAAAGGGTACCAATCTTGTCGGGGATTGGGAACCCTTCGCGAGAATGTCCAAAGTTTCAGCGTGATTTCCAAAATGTTGAAAGGAACTCGAAACATGTCAACCTTGGTTTTGAGAATCTCTCCCGGAGTTTGAGAGATTTGGACGTGAAAGGCTACCAGTCTTGTTGGGGATTGGGAACCCTTCGCAGGAATGTCCAAAGTTTCAGCGGGATTTCCAAAATGTTGAAAGGAACTCGAAACATGTCAACCTTGGTTTTGAGAATCTCTCCTGGAGTTTGAGAGATTTGGACGTGAAAGGGTACCAGTCTTGTTGGGGATTGGGAACCCTTCGCGAGAATGTCCAAAGTTTCAGCGGGATTTCCAAAATGTTGAAAGGAACTCGAAACATGTCAACCTTGGTGTTGAGAATCTCTCCCGGAGTTTGAGAGATTTGGACGTGAAAGGGTACCAATCTTGTCGGGGATTGGGAACCCTTCGCGAGAATGTCCAAAGTTTCAGCGGGATTTCCAAAATGTTGAAAGGAACTCGAAACATGTCAACCTTGGTTTTGAGAATCTCTCCCGGAGTTTGAGAGATTTGGACGTGAAAGGGTACCAATCTTGTCGGGGATCGGGACCCCTTCGCGAGAATGTCCAAAGTTTCAGCGGGATTTCCAAAATGTTGAAAGGAACTCGAACCATGTCAACCTTGGTTTTGAGAATCTCTCCTGGAGTTTGAGAGATTTGGACGTGAAAGGGTACCAATCTTGTCGGGGATTGGGAACCCTTCGCGAGAATGTCCAAAGTTTCAGCGGGATTTCCAAAATGTTGAAAGGAACTCGAAACATGTCAACCTTGGTTTTGAGAATCTCTCCCGGAGTTTGAGAGATTTGGACGTGAAAGGGTACCAATCTTGTCGGGGATCGGGAACCCTTCGCGAGAATGCCTAAAGTTTCAGCGGGATTTCCAAAATGTTGAGAGGAACTCGAAACATGTTGACCTTGGTTTTTACAATCTCTCCCGGAGTATGAGAGATTTGGACGTGAAAGGGTACCGATCTTGTCGGGGATCGGGAACCCTTCGCGAGAATGTCCAAAGTTTCAGCGGGATTTCCAAAATGTTGAAAGGAACTCGAAACATGTCAAGCTTGGTTTTGAGAATCTCTCCCGGAGTTTGAGAGATTTGGACGTGAAAGGGTACCAGTCTTGTCGGGGATCGGGAACCCTTCGCGAGAATGTCCAAAGTTTCAGCGGGATTTCCAAAATGTTGAGAGGAACTCGAAACATGTCAAGCTTGGTTTTGAGAATCTCTCCCGGAGTTTGAGAGATTTGGACGTGAAAGGGTACCAATCTTGTCGGGGATTGGGAACCCTTCGCGAGAATGTCCAAAGTTTCAGCGTGATTTCCAAAATGTTGAAAGGAACTCGAAACATGTCAACCTTGGTTTTGAGAATCTCTCCTGGAGTTTGAGAGATTTGGACGTGAAAGGGTACCAGTCTTGTTGGGGATTGGGAACCCTTCGCGAGAATGTCCAAAGTTTCAGCGGGATTTCCAAAATGTTGAAAGGAACTCGAAACATGTCAACCTTGGTTTTGAGAATCTCTCCTGGAGTTTGAGAGATTTGGACGTGAAAGGGTACCAGTCTTGTTGGGGATTGGGAACCCTTCGCGAGAATGTCCAAAGTTTCAGCGGGATTTCCAAAATGTTGAAAGGAACTCGAAACATGTCAACCTTGGTGTTGAGAATCTCTCCCGGAGTTTGAGAGATTTGGACGTGAAAGGGTACCAATCTTGTCGGGGATTGGGAACCCTTCGCGAGAATGTCCAAAGTTTCAGCGGGATTTCCAAAATGTTGAAAGGAACTCGAAACATGTCAACCTTGGTTTTGAGAATCTCTCCCGGAGTTTGAGAGATTTGGACGTGAAAGGGTACCAATCTTGTCGGGGATCGGGAACCCTTCGCGAGAATGTCCAAAGTTTCAGCGGGATTTCCAAAATGTTGAAAGGAACTCGAAACATGTCAACCTTGGTTTTGAGAATCTCTCCCGGAGTTTGAGAGATTTGGACGTGAAAGGGTACCAGTCTTGTCGGGGATCGGGAACCCTTCGCGAGAATGTCCAAAGTTTCAGCGGGATTTCCAAAATGTTGAGAGGAACTCGAAACATGTCAAGCTTGGTTTTGAGAATCTCTCCCGGAGTTTGAGAGATTTGGACGTGAAAGGGTACCAATCTTGTCGGGGATTGGGAACCCTTCGCGAGAATGTCCAAAGTTTCAGCGGGATTTCCAAAATGTTGAAAGGAACTCGAAACATGTCAACCTTGGTTTTGAGAATCTCTCCTGGAGTTTGAGAAATTTGGACGTGAAAGGGTACCAGTCTTGTTGGGGATTGGGAACCCTTCGCGAGAATGTCCAAAGTTTCAGCGGGATTTCCAAAATGTTGAAAGGAACTCGAAACATGTCAACCTTGGTGTTGAGAATCTCTCCCGGAGTTTGAGAGATTTGGACGTGAAAGGGTACCAATCTTGTCGGGGATTGGGAACCTTCGCGAGAATGTCCAAAGTTTCAGCGGGATTTCCAAAATGTTGAAAGGAACTCGAAACATGTTGACCTTGGTTTTGACAATCTCTCCCGGAGTTTGAGAGATTTGGACGTGAAAGGGTACCGATCTTGTCCGGGATCGGGAACCCTTCGCGAGAATGTCCAAAGTTTCAGCGGGATTTCCAAAATGTTGAAAGGAACTCGAAACATGTCAACCTTGGTTTTGAGAATCTCTCCTGGAGTTTGAGAGATTTGGACGTGAAAGGGTACCAGTCTTGTTGGGGATTGGGAACCCTTCGCGAGAATGTCCAAAGTTTCAGCGGGATTTCCAAAATGTTGAAAGGAACTCGAAACATGTCAACCTTGGTTTTGAGAATCTCTCCTGGAGTTTGAGAGATTTGGACGTGAAAGGGTACCAGTCTTGTTGGGGATTGGGAACCCTTCGCGAGAATGTCCAAAGTTTCAGCGGGATTTCCAAAATGTTGAAAGGAACTCGAAACATGTCAACCTTGGTTTTGAGAATCTCTCCCAGAGTTTGAGAGATTTGGACGTGAAAGGGTACCAATCTAGTCGGGGATCGGGAACCCTTCGCGAGAATGTCCAAAGTTTCAGCGGAATTTCCAAACTGTTTAAAGGAACTCGAACCATGTCACCCTTGGTTTTGAGAATCTCTCCCGGAGTTTGAGAGATTTGGACGTGAAAGGGTACCAATCTTGTCGGGGATCGGGAACCCTTCGCGAGAATGCCCAAAGTTTCAGCGGGATTTCCAAAATGTTGAGAGGAACTCGAAACATGTCAACCTTGGTTTTGAGAATCTCTCCCGGAGTTTGAGAGATTTGGACGTGAAAGGGTACCAATCTTGTCGGGGATCGGGCACCCTTCGCGAGAATGTCCAAAGCTTCAGCGGGATTTCCAAACTGTTGAAAGGAACTCGAAACATGTCACCCTTGGTTTTGAGAATCTCTGCCGGAGTTTGAGAGATTTGGACGTGAAAGGGTACCAATCTTGTCGGAGATCGGGAACCCTTCGCGAGAATGCCCAAAGTTTCAGCGGGATTTCCAAAATGTTGAAAGGAACTCGAAACATGTCAACCTTGGTTTTGAGAATCTCTCCCGGAGTTTGAGAGATTTGGACGTGAAAGGGTACCAATCTTGTCGGGGATCGGGAACCCTTCGCGACAATGTCCAAAGTTACAGCGGGATTTCCAAAATGTTGAAAGGAACTCGAACCATGTCAACCTTGGTTTTGAGAATCTCTCCCGATGTTTGAGAGATTTGGACGTGAAAGGGTACCAATCTTGTCGGGGATCGGGAACCCTTCGCGAGAATGTCCAAAGTTTCAGCGGGATTTCTAAAATGTTGAAAGGAACTCGAAACATGTCAACCTTGGTTTTGAGAATCTCTCCCGGAGTTTGAGAGATTTGGACGTGAAAGGGTACCAGTCTTGTCGGGGATCGGGAACCCTTCGCGAGAATGTCCAAAGTATCAGCGGGATTTCCAACATGTTGAGAGGAACTCGAAACATGTCAAGCTTGGTTTTGAGAATCTCTCCCGGAGTTTGAGAGATTTGGACGTGAAAGGGTACCAATCTTGTCGGGGATTGGGAACCCTTCGCGAGAATGTCCAAAGTTTCAGCGTGATTTCCAAAATGTTGAAAGGAACTCGAAACATGTCAACCTTGGTTTTGAGAATCTCTCCCGGAGTTTGAGAGATTTGGACGTGAAAGGCTACCAGTCTTGTTGGGGATTGGGAACCCTTCGCAGGAATGTCCAAAGTTTCAGCGGGATTTCCAAAATGTTGAAAGGAACTCGAAACATGTCAACCTTGGTGTTGAGAATCTCTCCTGGAGTTTGAGAGATTTGGACGTGAAAGGGTACCAGTCTTGTCAAGGATCGGGAACCCTTCGCGAGAATGTCCAAAGTTTCAGCGGGATTTCCAAAATGTTGAAAGGAACTCGAAACATGTCAACCTTGGTGTTGAGAATCTCTCCCGGAGTTTGAGAGATTTGGACGTGAAAGGGTACCAATCTTGTCGGGGATTGGGAACCCTTCGCGAGAATGTCCAAAGTTTCAGCGGGATTTCCAAAATGTTGAAAGGAACTCGAAACATGTCAACCTTGGTTTTGAGAATCTCTCCCGGAGTTTGAGAGATTTGGACGTGAAAGGGTACCAATCTTGTCGGGGATCGGGAACCCTTCGCGAGAATGTCCAAAGTTTCAGCGGGATTTCCAAAATGTTGAAAGGAACTCGAACCATGTCAACCTTGGTTTTGAGAATCTCTCCTGGAGTTTGAGAGATTTGGACGTGAAAGGGTACCAATCTTGTCGGGGATTGGGAACCCTTCGCGAGAATGTCCAAAGTTTCAGCGGGATTTCCAAAATGTTGAAAGGAACTCGAAACATGTCAACCTTGGTTTTGAGAATCTCTCCCGGAGTTTGAGAGATTTGGACGTGAAAGGGTACCAATCTTGTCGGGGATCGGGAACCCTTCGCGAGAATGCATAAAGTTTCAGCGGGATTTCCAAAATGTTGAGAGGAACTCGAAACATGTTGACCTTGGTTTTTACAATCTCTCCCGGAGTATGAGAGATTTGGACGTGAAAGGGTACCGATCTTGTCGGGGATCGGGAACCCTTCGCGAGAATGTCCAAAGTTTCAGCGGGATTTCCAAAATGTTGAAAGGAACTCGAAACATGTCAAGCTTGGTTTTGAGAATCTCTCCCGGAGTTTGAGAGATTTGGACGTGAAAGGGTACCAGTCTTGTTGGGGATTGGGAACCCTTCGCGAGAATGTCCAAAGTTTCAGCGGGATTTCCAAAATGTTGAAAGGAACTCGAAACATGTCAACCTTGGTGTTGAGAATCTCTCCCGGAGTTTGAGAGATTTGGACGTGAAAGGGTACCAATCTTGTCGGGGATTGGGAACCCTTCGCGAGAATGTCCAAAGTTTCAGCGGGATTTCCAAAATGTTGAAAGGAACTCGAAACATGTCAACCTTGGTTTTGAGAATCTCTCCCGGAGTTTGAGAGATTTGGACGTGAAAGGGTACCAATCTTGTCGGGGATCGGGACCCCTTCGCGAGAATGTCCAAAGTTTCAGCGGGATTTCCAAAATGTTGAAAGGAACTCGAACCATGTCAACCTTGGTTTTGAGAATCTCTCCTGGAGTTTGAGAGATTTGGACGTGAAAGGGTACCAATCTTGTCGGGGATTGGGAACCCTTCGCGAGAATGTCCAAAGTTTCAGCGGGATTTCCAAAATGTTGAAAGGAACTCGAAACATGTCAACCTTGGTTTTGAGAATCTCTCCCGGAGTTTGAGAGATTTGGACGTGAAAGGGTACCAATCTTGTCGGGGATCGGGAACCCTTCGCGAGAATGCCTAAAGTTTCAGCGGGATTTCCAAAATGTTGAGAGGAACTCGAAACATGTTGACCTTGGTTTTTACAATCTCTCCCGGAGTATGAGAGATTTGGACGTGAAAGGGTACCAATCTTGTCGGGGATCGGGAACCCTTCGCGAGAATGTCCAAAGTTTCAGCGGGATTTCCAAAATGTTGAAAGGAACTCGAAACATGTCAAGCTTGGTTTTGAGAATCTCTCCCGGAGTTTGAGAGATTTGGACGTGAAAGGGTACCAGTCTTGTCGGGGATCGGGAACCCTTCGCGAGAATGTCCAAAGTTTCAGCGGGATTTCCAAAATGTTGAGAGGAACTCGAAACATGTCAAGCTTGGTTTTGAGAATCTCTCCCGGAGTTTGAGAGATTTGGACGTGAAAGGGTACCGATCTTGTCGGGGATCGGGAACCCTTCGCGAGAATGTCCAAAGTTTCAGCGGGATTTCCAAAATGTTGAAAGGAACTCGAAACATGTCAACCTTGGTGTTGAGAATCTCTCCTGGAGTTTGAGAGATTTGGACGTGAAAGGGTACCAGTCTTGTTGGGGATTGGGAACCCTTCGCGAGAATGTCCAAAGTTTCAGCGGGATTTCCAAAATGTTGAAAGGAACTCGAAACATGTCAACCTTGGTTTTGAGAATCTCTCCCGGAGTTTGAGAGATTTGGACGTGAAAGGGTACCAATCTAGTCGGGGATCGGGAACCCTTCGCGAGAATGTCCAAAGTTTCAGCGGGATTTCCAAACTGTTTAAAGGAACTCGAACCATGTCACCCTTGGTTTTGAGAATCTCTCCCGGAGTTTGAGAGATTTGGACGTGAAAGGGTACCAATCTTGTCGGGGATCGGGAACCCTTCGCGAGAATGCCCAAAGTTTCAGCGGGATTTCCAAAATGTTGAGAGGAACTCGAAACATGTCAACCTTGGTTTTGAGAATCTCTCCCGGAGTTTGAGAGATTTGGACGTGAAAGGGTACCAATCTTGTCGGGGATCGGGAACCCTTCGCGAGAATGTCCAAAGCTTCAGCGGGATTTCCAAACTGTTGAAAGGAACTCGAAACATGTCACCCTTGGTTTTGAGAATCTCTGCCGGAGTTTGAGAGATTTGGACGTGAAAGGGTACCAATCTTGTCGGGGATCGGGAACCCTTCGCGAGAATGCCCAAAGTTTCAGCGGGATTTCCAAAATGTTGAAAGGAACTCGAAACATGTCAACCTTGGTTTTGAGAATCTCTCCCGGAGTTTGAGAGATTTGGACGTGAAAGGGTACCAATCTTGTCGGGCATCGGGAACCCTTCGCGACAATGTCCAAAGTTACAGCGGGATTTCCAAAATGTTGAAAGGAACTCGAACCATGTCAACCTTGGTTTTGAGAATCTCTCCCGATGTTTGAGAGATTTGGACGTGAAAGGGTACCAATCTTGTCGGGGATCGGGAACCCTTCGCGAGAATGTCCAAAGTTTCAGCGGGATTTCCAAAATGTTGAAAGGAACTCGAAACATGTCAAGCTTGGTTTTGAGAATCTCTCCCGGAGTTTGAGAGATTTGGACGTGAAAGGGTACCAGTCTTGTCGGGGATCGGGAACCCTTCGCGAGAATGTCCAAAGTATCAGCGGGATTTCCAACATGTTGAGAGGAACTCGAAACATGTCAAGCTTGGTTTTGAGAATCTCTCCCGGAGTTTGAGAGATTTGGACGTGAAAGGGTACCAATCTTGTCGGGGATTGGGAACCCTTCGCGAGAATGTCCAAAGTTTCAGCGTGATTTCCAAAATGTTGAAAGGAACTCGAAACATGTCAACCTTGGTTTTGAGAATCTCTCCCGGAGTTTGAGAGATTTGGACGTGAAAGGCTACCAGTCTTGTTGGGGATTGGGAACCCTTCGCAGGAATGTCCAAAGTTTCAGCGGGATTTCCAAAATATTGAAAGGAACTCGAAACATGTCAACCTTGGTTTTGAGAATCTCTCCTGGAGTTTGAGAGATTTGGACGTGAAAGGGTACCAGTCTTGTTGGGGATTGGGAACCCTTCGCGAGAATGTCCAAAGTTTCAGCGGGATTTCCAAAATGTTGAAAGGAACTCGAAACATGTCAACCTTGGTGTTGAGAATCTCTCCCGGAGTTTGAGAGATTTGGACGTGAAAGGGTACCAATCTTGTCGGGGATTGGGAACCCTTCGCGAGAATGTCCAAAGTTTCAGCGGGATTTCCAAAATGTTGAAAGGAACTCGAAACATGTCAACCTTGGTTTTGAGAATCTCTCCCGGAGTTTGAGAGATTTGGACGTGAAAGGGTACCAATCTTGTCGGGGATCGGGACCCCTTCGCGAGAATGTCCAAAGTTTCAGCGGGATTTCCAAAATGTTGAAAGGAACTCGAACCATGTCAACCTTGGTTTTGAGAATCTCTCCTGGAGTTTGAGAGATTTGGACGTGAAAGGGTACCAATCTTGTCGGGGATTGGGAACCCTTCGCGAGAATGTCCAAAGTTTCAGCGGGATTTCCAAAATGTTGAAAGGAACTCGAAACATGTCAACCTTGGTTTTGAGAATCTCTCCCGGAGTTTGAGAGATTTGGACGTGAAAGGGTACCAATCTTGTCGGGGATCGGGAACCCTTCGCGAGAATGCCTAAAGTTTCAGCGGGATTTCCAAAATGTTGAGAGGAACTCGAAACATGTTGACCTTGGTTTTTACAATCTCTCCCGGAGTATGAGAGATTTGGACGTGAAAGGGTACCGATCTTGTCGGGGATCGGGAACCCTTCGCGAGAATGTCCAAAGTTTCAGCGGGATTTCCAAAATGTTGAAAGGAACTCGAAACATGTCAAGCTTGGTTTTGAGAATCTCTCCCGGAGTTTGAGAGATTTGGACGTGAAAGGGTACCAGTCTTGTCGGGGATCGGGAACCCTTCGCGAGAATGTCCAAAGTTTCAGCGGGATTTCCAAAATGTTGAGAGGAACTCGAAACATGTCAAGCTTGGTTTTGAGAATCTCTCCCGGAGTTTGAGAGATTTGGACGTGAAAGGGTACCAATCTTGTCGGGGATTGGGAACCCTTCGCGAGAATGTCCAAAGTTTCAGCGTGATTTCCAAAATGTTGAAAGGAACTCGAAACATGTCAACCTTGGTTTTGAGAATCTCTCCTGGAGTTTGAGAGATTTGGACGTGAAAGGGTACCAGTCTTGTTGGGGATTGGGAACCCTTCGCGAGAATGTCCAAAGTTTCAGCGGGATTTCCAAAATGTTGAAAGGAACTCGAAACATGTCAACCTTGGTTTTGAGAATCTCTCCTGGAGTTTGAGAGATTTGGACGTGAAAGGGTACCAGTCTTGTTGGGGATTGGGAACCCTTCGCGAGAATGTCCAAAGTTTCAGCGGGATTTCCAAAATGTTGAAAGGAACTCGAAACATGTCAACCTTGGTGTTGAGAATCTCTCCCGGAGTTTGAGAGATTTGGACGTGAAAGGGTACCAATCTTGTCGGGGATTGGGAACCCTTCGCGAGAATGTCCAAAGTTTCAGCGGGATTTCCAAAATGTTGAAAGGAACTCGAAACATGTCAACCTTGGTTTTGAGAATCTCTCCTGGAGTTTGAGAGATTTGGACGTGAAAGGGTACCAATCTTGTCGGGGATCGGGAACCCTTCGCGAGAATGTCCAAAGTTTCAGCGGGATTTCCAAAATGTTGAAAGGAACTCGAAACATGTCAACCTTGGTTTTGAGAATCTCTCCCGGAGTTTGAGAGATTTGGACGTGAAAGGGTACCAGTCTTGTCGGGGATCGGGAACCCTTCGCGAGAATGTCCAAAGTTTCAGCGGGATTTCCAAAATGTTGAGAGGAACTCGAAACATGTCAAGCTTGGTTTTGAGAATCTCTCCCGGAGTTTGAGAGATTTGGACGTGAAAGGGTACCAATCTTGTCGGGGATTGGGAACCCTTCGCGAGAATGTCCAAAGTTTCAGCGGGATTTCCAAAATGTTGAAAGGAACTCGAAACATGTCAACCTTGGTTTTGAGAATCTCTCCTGGATTTTGAGAGATTTGGACGTGAAAGGGTACCAGTCTTGTTGGGGATTGGGAACCCTTCGCGAGAATGTCCAAAGTTTCAGCGGGATTTCCAAAATGTTGAAAGGAACTCGAAACATGTCAACCTTGGTGTTGAGAATCTCTCCCGGAGTTTGAGAGATTTGGACGTGAAAGGGTACCAATCTTGTCGGGGATTGGGAACCTTCGCGAGAATGTCCAAAGTTTCAGCGGGATTTCCAAAATGTTGAAAGGAACTCGAAACATGTTGACCTTGGTTTTGACAATCTCTCCCGGAGTTTGAGAGATTTGGACGTGAAAGGGTACCGATCTTGTCCGGGATCGGGAACCCTTCGCGAGAATGTCCAAAGTTTCAGCGGGATTTCCAAAATGTTGAAAGGAACTCGAAACATGTCAACCTTGGTTTTGAGAATCTCTCCTGGAGTTTGAGAGATTTGGACGTGAAAGGGTACCAGTCTTGTTGGGGATCGGGAACCCTTCGCGAGAATGTCCAAAGTTTCAGCGGGATTTCCAAAATGTTGAAAGGAACTCGAAACATGTCAACCTTGGTTTTGAGAATCTCTCCTGGAGTTTGAGAGATTTGGACGTGAAAGGGTACCAGTCTTGTTGGGGATTGGGAACCCTTCGCGAGAATGTCCAAAGTTTCAGCGGGATTTCCAAAATGTTGAAAGGAACTCGAAACATGTCAACCTTGGTGTTGAGAATCTCTCCCGGAGTTTGAGAGATTTGGACGTGAAAGGGTACCAATCTTGTCGGGGATTGGGAACCCTTCGCGAGAATGTCCAAAGTTTCAGCGGGATTTCCAAAATGTTGAAAGGAACTCGAAACATGTCAACCTTGGTTTTGAGAATCTCTCCTGGAGTTTGAGAGATTTGGACGTGAAAGGGTACCAATCTTGTCGGGGATCGGGAACCCTTCGCGAGAATGTCCAAAGTTTCAGCGGGATTTCCAAAATGTTGAAAGGAACTCGAAACATGTCAACCTTGGTTTTGAGAATCTCTCCCGGAGTTTGAGAGATTTGGACGTGAAAGGGTACCAGTCTTGTCGGGGATCGGGAACCCTTCGCGAGAATGTCCAAAGTTTCAGCGGGATTTCCAAAATGTTGAGAGGAACTCGAAACATGTCAAGCTTGGTTTTGAGAATCTCTCCCGGAGTTTGAGAGATTTGGACGTGAAAGGGTACCAATCTTGTCGGGGATTGGGAACCCTTCGCGAGAATGTCCAAAGTTTCAGCGGGATTTCCAAAATGTTGAAAGGAACTCGAAACATGTCAACCTTGGTTTTGAGAATCTCTCCTGGATTTTGAGAGATTTGGACGTGAAAGGGTACCAGTCTTGTTGGGGATTGGGAACCCTTCGCGAGAATGTCCAAAGTTTCAGCGGGATTTCCAAAATGTTGAAAGGAACTCGAAACATGTCAACCTTGGTGTTGAGAATCTCTCCCGGAGTTTGAGAGATTTGGACGTGAAAGGGTACCAATCTTGTCGGGGATTGGGAACCTTCGCGAGAATGTCCAAAGTTTCAGCGGGATTTCCAAAATGTTGAAAGGAACTCGAAACATGTTGACCTTGGTTTTGACAATCTCTCCCGGAGTTTGAGAGATTTGGACGTGAAAGGGTACCGATCTTGTCCGGGATCGGGAACCCTTCGCGAGAATGTCCAAAGTTTCAGCGGGATTTCCAAAATGTTGAAAGGAACTCGAAACATGTCAACCTTGGTTTTGAGAATCTCTCCTGGAGTTTGAGAGATTTGGACGTGAAAGGGTACCAGTCTTGTTGGGGATCGGGAACCCTTCGCGAGAATGTCCAAAGTTTCAGCGGGATTTCCAAAATGTTGAAAGGAACTCGAAACATGTCAACCTTGGTGTTGAGAATCTCTCCCGGAGTTTGAGAGATTTGGACGTGAAAGGGTACCAATCTTGTCGGGGATTGGGAACCTTCGCGAGAATGTCCAAAGTTTCAGCGGGATTTCCAAAATGTTGAAAGGAACTCGAAACATGTTGACCTTGGTTTTGACAATCTCTCCCGGAGTTTGAGAGATTTGGACGTGAAAGGGTACCGATCTTGTCCGGGATCGGGAACCCTTCGCGAGAATGTCCAAAGTTTCAGCGGGATTTCCAAAATGTTGAAAGGAACTCGAAACATGTCAACCTTGGTTTTGAGAATCTCTCCTGGAGTTTGAGAGATTTGGACGTGAAAGGGTACCAGTCTTGTTGGGGATCGGGAACCCTTCGCGAGAATGTCCAAAGTTTCAGCGGGATTTCCAAAATGTTGAAAGGAACTCGAAACATGTCAACCTTGGTTTTGAGAATCTCTCCTGGAGTTTGAGAGATTTGGACGTGAAAGGGTACCAGTCTTGTTGGGGATTGGGAACCCTTCGCGAGAATGTCCAAAGTTTCAGCGGGATTTCCAAAATGTTGAAAGGAACTCGAAACATGTCAACCTTGGTGTTGAGAATCTCTCCCGGAGTTTGAGAGATTTGGACGTGAAAGGGTACCAATCTTGTCGGGGATTGGGAACCCTTCGCGAGAATGTCCAAAGTTTCAGCGGGATTTCCAAAATGTTGAAAGGAACTCGAAACATGTCAACCTTGGTTTTGAGAATCTCTCCTGGAGTTTGAGAGATTTGGACGTGAAAGGGTACCAATCTTGTCGGGGATCGGGAACCCTTCGCGAGAATGTCCAAAGTTTCAGCGGGATTTCCAAAATGTTGAAAGGAACTCGAAACATGTCAACCTTGGTTTTGAGAATCTCTCCCGGAGTTTGAGAGATTTGGACGTGAAAGGGTACCAGTCTTGTCGGGGATCGGGAACCCTTCGCGAGAATGTCCAAAGTTTCAGCGGGATTTCCAAAATGTTGAGAGGAACTCGAAACATGTCAAGCTTGGTTTTGAGAATCTCTCCCGGAGTTTGAGAGATTTGGACGTGAAAGGGTACCAATCTTGTCGGGGATTGGGAACCCTTCGCGAGAATGTCCAAAGTTTCAGCGGGATTTCCAAAATGTTGAAAGGAACTCGAAACATGTCAACCTTGGTTTTGAGAATCTCTCCTGGATTTTGAGAGATTTGGACGTGAAAGGGTACCAGTCTTGTTGGGGATTGGGAACCCTTCGCGAGAATGTCCAAAGTTTCAGCGGGATTTCCAAAATGTTGAAAGGAACTCGAAACATGTCAACCTTGGTGTTGAGAATCTCTCCCGGAGTTTGAGAGATTTGGACGTGAAAGGGTACCAATCTTGTCGGGGATTGGGAACCTTCGCGAGAATGTCCAAAGTTTCAGCGGGATTTCCAAAATGTTGAAAGGAACTCGAAACATGTTGACCTTGGTTTTGACAATCTCTCCCGGAGTTTGAGAGATTTGGACGTGAAAGGGTACCGATCTTGTCCGGGATCGGGAACCCTTCGCGAGAATGTCCAAAGTTTCAGCGGGATTTCCAAAATGTTGAAAGGAACTCGAAACATGTCAACCTTGGTTTTGAGAATCTCTCCTGGAGTTTGAGAGATTTGGACGTGAAAGGGTACCAGTCTTGTTGGGGATCGGGAACCCTTCGCGAGAATGTCCAAAGTTTCAGCGGGATTTCCAAAATGTTGAAAGGAACTCGAAACATGTCAACCTTGGTTTTGAGAATCTCTCCTGGAGTTTGAGAGATTTGGACGTGAAAGGGTACCAGTCTTGTTGGGGATTGGGAACCCTTCGCGAGAATGTCCAAAGTTTCAGCGGGATTTCCAAAATGTTGAAAGGAACTCGAAACATGTCAACCTTGGTTTTGAGAATCTCTCCCGGAGTTTGAGAGATTTGGACGTGAAAGGGTACCAATCTAGTCGGGGATCGGGAACCCTTCGCGAGAATGTCCAAAGTTTCAGCGGGATTTCCAAACTGTTTAAAGGAACTCGAACCATGTCACCCTTGGTTTTGAGAATCTCTCCCGGAGTTTGAGAGATTTGGACGTGAAAGGGTACCAATCTTGTCGGGGATCGGGAACCCTTCGCGAGAATGCCCAAAGTTTCAGCGGGATTTCCAAAATGTTGAGAGGAACTCGAAACATGTCAACCTTGGTTTTGAGAATCTCTCCCGGAGTTTGAGAGATTTGGACGTGAAAGGGTACCAATCTTGTCGGGGATCGGGAACCCTTCGCGAGAATGTCCAAAGCTTCAGCGGGATTTCCAAACTGTTGAAAGGAACTCGAAACATGTCACCCTTGGTTTTGAGAATCTCTGCCGGAGTTTGAGAGATTTGGACGTGAAAGGGTACCAATCTTGTCGGGGATCGGGAACCCTTCGCGAGAATGCCCAAAGTTTCAGCGGGATTTCCAAAATGTTGAAAGGAACTCGAAACATGTCAACCTTGGTTTTGAGAATCTCTCCCGGAGTTTGAGAGATTTGGACGTGAAAGGGTACCAATCTTGTCGGGGATCGGGAACCCTTCGCGACAATGTCCAAAGTTTCAGCGGGATTTCCAAAATGTTGAAAGGAACTCGAAACATGTCAACCTTGGTTTTGAGAATCTCTCCCGGAGTTTGAGAGATTTGGACGTGAAAGGGTACCAGTCTTGTCGGGGATCGGGAACCCTTCGCGAGAATGTCCAAAGTTTCAGCGGGATTTCCAAAATGTTGAGAGGAACTCGAAACATGTCAAGCTTGGTTTTGAGAATCTCTCCCGGAGTTTGAGAGATTTGGACGTGAAAGGGTACCAATCTTGTCGGGGATTGGGAACCCTTCGCGAGAATGTCCAAAGTTTCAGCGGGATTTCCAAAATGTTGAAAGGAACTCGAAACATGTCAACCTTGGTTTTGAGAATCTCTCCTGGATTTTGAGAGATTTGGACGTGAAAGGGTACCAGTCTTGTTGGGGATTGGGAACCCTTCGCGAGAATGTCCAAAGTTTCAGCGGGATTTCCAAAATGTTGAAAGGAACTCGAAACATGTCAACCTTGGTGTTGAGAATCTCTCCCGGAGTTTGAGAGATTTGGACGTGAAAGGGTACCAATCTTGTCGGGGATTGGGAACCTTCGCGAGAATGTCCAAAGTTTCAGCGGGATTTCCAAAATGTTGAAAGGAACTCGAAACATGTTGACCTTGGTTTTGACAATCTCTCCCGGAGTTTGAGAGATTTGGACGTGAAAGGGTACCGATCTTGTCCGGGATCGGGAACCCTTCGCGAGAATGTCCAAAGTTTCAGCGGGATTTCCAAAATGTTGAAAGGAACTCGAAACATGTCAACCTTGGTTTTGAGAATCTCTCCTGGAGTTTGAGAGATTTGGACGTGAAAGGGTACCAGTCTTGTTGGGGATTGGGAACCCTTCGCGAGAATGTCCAAAGTTTCAGCGAGATTTCCAAAATGTTGAAAGGAACTCGAAACATGTCAACCTTGGTTTTGAGAATCTCTCCCGGAGTTTGAGACATTTGGACGTGAAAGGGTACCAATCTTGTCGGGGATCGGGAACCCTTCGCGAGAATGTCCAAAGTTTCAGCGGGATTTCCAAAATGTTGAAAGGAACTCGAAACATGTCAACCTTGGTTTTGAGAATCTCTCCTGGAGTTTGAGAGATTTGGACGTGAAAGGGTACCAGTCTTGTTGGGGATTGGGAACCCTTCGCGAGAATGCCTAAAGTTTCAGCGGGATTTCCAAAATGTTGAGAGGAACTCGAAACATGTCAAGCTTGGTTTTGAGAATCTCTCCCGGAGTTTGAGAGATTTGGACGTGAAAGGGTACCGATCTTGTCGGGGATCGGGAACCCTTCGCGAGAATGTCCAAAGTTTCAGCGGGATTTCCAAAATGTTGAAAGGAACTCGAAACATGTCAACCTTGGTTTTGAGAATCTCTCCTGGAGTTTGAGAGATTTGGACGTGAAAGGGTACCAGTCTTGTTGGGGATTGGGAACCCTTCGCGAGAATGTCCAAAGTTTCAGCGGGATTTCCAAAATGTTGAAAGGAACTCGAAACATGTCAACCTTGGTTTTGAGAATCTCTCCCGGAGTTTGAGAGATTTGGACGTGAAAGGGTACCAATCTAGTCGGGGATCGGGAACCCTTCGCGAGAATGTCCAAAGTTTCAGCGGGATTTCCAAACTGTTTAAAGGAACTCGAACCATGTCACCCTTGGTTTTGAGAATCTCTCCCGGAGTTTGAGAGATTTGGACGTGAAAGGGTACCAATCTTGTCGGGGATCGGGAACCCTTCGCGAGAATGCCCAAAGTTTCAGCGGGATTTCCAAAATGTTGAGAGGAACTCGAAACATGTCAACCTTGGTTTTGAGAATCTCTCCCGGAGTTTGAGAGATTTGGACGTGAAAGGGTACCAATCTTGTCGGGGATCGGGAACCCTTCGCGAGAATGTCCAAAGCTTCAGCGGGATTTCCAAACTGTTGAAAGGAACTCGAAACATGTCACCCTTGGTTTTGAGAATCTCTGCCGGAGTTTGAGAGATTTGGACGTGAAAGGGTACCAATCTTGTCGGGGATCGGGAACCCTTCGCGAGAATGCCCAAAGTTTCAGCGGGATTTCCAAAATGTTGAAAGGAACTCGAAACATGTCAACCTTGGTTTTGAGAATCTCTCCCGGAGTTTGAGAGATTTGGACGTGAAAGGGTACCAATCTTGTCGGGGATCGGGAACCCTTCGCGACAATGTCCAAAGTTACAGCGGGATTTCCAAAATGTTGAAAGGAACTCGAACCATGTCAACCTTGGTTTTGAGAATCTCTCCCGATGTTTGAGAGATTTGGACGTGAAAGGGTTCCAATCTTGTCGGGGATCGGGAACCCTTCGCGAGAATGTCCAAAGTTTCAGCGGGATTTCCAAAATGTTGAAAGGAACTCGAAACATGTCAACCTTGGTTTTGAGAATCTCTCCCGGAGTTTGAGAGATTTGGACGTGAAAGGGTACCAGTCTTGTCGGGGATCGGGAACCCTTCGCGAGAATGTCCAAAGTTTCAGCGGGATTTCCAAAATGTTGAAAGGAACTCGAAACATGTCAACCTTGGTTTTGAGAATCTCTCCTGGAGTTTGAGAGATTTGGACGTGAAAGGGTACCAGTCTTGTTGGGGATTGGGAACCCTTCGCGAGAATGTCCAAAGTTTCAGCGGGATTTCCAAAATGTTGAAAGGAACTCGAAACATGTCAACCTTGGTTTTGAGAATCTCTCCCGGAGTTTGAGAGATTTGGACGTGAAAGGGTACCAATCTAGTCGGGGATCGGGAACCCTTCGCGAGAATGTCCAAAGTTTCAGCGGGATTTCCAAACTGTTTAAAGGAACTCGAACCATGTCACCCTTGGTTTTGAGAATCTCTCCCGGAGTTTGAGAGATTTGGACGTGAAAGGGTACCAATCTTGTCGGGGATCGGGAACCCTTCGCGAGAATGCCCAAAGTTTCAGCGGGATTTTCAAAATGTTGAGAGGAACTCGAAACATGTCAACCTTGGTTTTGAGAATCTCTCCCGGAGTTTGAGAGATTTGGACGTGAAAGGGTACCAATCTTGTCGGGGATCGGGATCCCTTCGCGAGAATGTCCAAAGTTTCAGCGGGATTTCCAAACTGTTGAAAGGAACTCGAAACATGTCACCCTTGGTTTTGAGAATCTCTGCCGGAGTTTGAGAGATTTGGACGTGAAAGGGTACCAATCTTGTCGGGGATCGGGAACCCTTCGCGAGAATGCCCAAAGTTTCAGCGGGATTTCCAAAATGTTGAAAGGAACTCGAAACATGTCAACCTTGGTTTTGAGAATCTCTCCCGGAGTTTGAGAGATTTGGACGTGAAAGGGTACCAATCTTGTCGGGGATCGGGAACCCTTCGCGACAATGTCCAAAGTTTCAGCGGGATTTCCAAAATGTTGAAAGGAACTCGAACCATGTCAACCTTGGTTTTGAGAATCTCTCCCGATGTTTGAGAGATTTGGACGTGAAAGGGTACCAATCTTGTCGGGGATCGGGAACCCTTCGCGAGAATGTCCAAAGTTTCAGCGGGATTTCCAAAATGTTGAAAGGAACTCGAAACATGTCAACCTTGGTTTTGAGAATCTCTCCCGGAGTTTGAGAGATTTGGACGTGAAAGGCTACCAATCTTGTTGGGGATTGGGAACCCTTCGCAGGAATGTCCAAAGTTTCAGCGGGATTTCCAAAATGTTGAAAGGAACTCGAAACATGTCAACCTTGGTTTTGAGAATCTCTCCCGGAGTTTGAGAGATTTGGACGTGAAAGGGTACCAATCTTGTCGGGGATCGGGAACCCTTCGCGAGAATGTCCAAAGTTTCAGCGGGATTTCCAAAATGTTGAAAGGAACTCGAAACATGTCAACCTTGGTTTTGAGAATCTCTCCCGGAGTGTGAGAGATTTGGACGTGAAAGGGTACCAATCTTGTCGGGGATCGGGAACCCTTCGCGAGAATGTCCAAAGTTTCAGCGGGATTTCCAAAATGTTGAAAGGAACTCGAAACATGTCAACCTTGGTTTTGAGAATCTCTCCCGGAGTTTGAGAGATTTGGACGTGAAAGGGTACCAATCTTGTCGGGGATCGGGAACCCTTCGCGAGAATGTCCAAAGTTTCAGCGGGATTTCCAAAATGTTGAAAGGAACTCGAAACATGTCAACCTTGGTTTTGAGAATCTCTCCCGGAGTTTGAGAGATTTGGACGTGAAAGGGTACCGATCTTGTCGGGGATCGGGAACCCTTCGCGAGAATGTCCAAAGTTTCAGCGGGATTTCCAAACTGTTGAAAGGAACTCGTACCATGTCACCCTTGGTTTTGAGAATGTCTCCCGGAGTTTGAGAGATTTGGACGTGAAAGGGTACCAGTCTTGTCGAGGATTGGGAACCCTTCGCGAGATGGTCCAAAGTTTCAGCGGGATTTCCAAAATGTTGAAAGGAACTCGAAACATGTCAACCTTGGTTTTGAGAATCTCTCCCGGAGTTTGAGAGATTTGGACGTGAAAGGGTACCAATCTTGTCGGGGATTGGGAACCCTTCGCGAGAATGTCCAAAGTTTCAGCGGGATTTCCAAAATGTTGAAAGGAACTCGAAACATGTCAACCTTGGTTTTGAGAATCTCTCCCGGAGTTTGAGAGATTTGGACGTGAAAGTGTACCAATCTTGTCGGGGATTGGGAACCCTTCGCGAGAATGTCCAAAGTTTCAGCGGGATTTCCAAAATGTTGAAAGGAACTCGAACCATGTCAACCTTGGTTTTGAGAATCTCTCCCGGAGTTTGAGAGATTTGGACGTGAAAGGGTACCAGTCTTGTCAAGGATCGGGAACCCTTCGCGAGAATGTCCAAAGTTTCAGCGGGATTTCCAAAATGTTGAGAGGAACTCGAAACATGTCAGCCTTGGTTTTGAGAATCTCTCCCGGAGTTTGAGAGATTTGGACGTGAAATGGTACCAGTCTTGTCGGGGATCGGGAACCCTTCGCGAGAATGTCCAAAGTTTCAGCGGGATTTCCAACATGTTGAGAGGAACTCGAAACATGTCAACCTTGGTTTTGAGAATCTCTCCCGGAGTTTGAGAGATTTGGACGTGAAAGGGTACCAATCTTGTCGGGGATCGTGAACCCTTCGCGAGAATGTCCAAAGTTTCAGCGGGATTTCCAAAATGTTGAAAGGAACTCGAAACATGTCAACCTTGGTTTTGAGAATCTCTCCCGGAGTTTGAGAGATTTGGACGTGAAAGGCTACCAATCTTGTTGGGGATTGGGAACCCTTCGCAGGAATGTCCAAAGTTTCAGCGGGATTTCCAAAATGTTGAAAGGAACTCGAAACATGTCAACCTTGGTTTTGAGAATCTCTCCTGGAGTTTGAGAGATTTGGACGTGAAAGGGTACCAGTCTTGTTGGGGATTGGGAACCCTTCGCGAGAATGTCCAAAGTTTCAGCGGGATTTCCAAAATGTTGAAAGGAACTCGAAACATGTCAACCTTGGTGTTGCGAATCTCTCCCGGAGTTTGAGAGATTTGGACGTGAAAGGGTACCAATCTTGTCGGGGATTGGGAACCCTTCGCGAGAATGTCCAAAGTTTCAGCGGGATTTCCAAAGTGTTGAAAGGAACTCGAAACATGTCAACCTTGGTTTTGAGAATCTCTCCCGGAGTTTGAGAGATTTGGACGTGAAAGGGTACCAATCTTGTCGGGGATCGGGACCCCTTCGCGAGAATGTCCAAAGTTTCAGCGGGATTTCCAAAATGTTGAAAGGAACTCGAACCATGTCAACCTTGGTTTTGAGAATCTCTCCTGGAGTTTGAGAGATTTGGACGTGAAAGGGTACCAATCTTGTCGGGGATTGGGAACCCTTCACGAGAATGTCCAAAGTTTCAGCGGGATTTCCAAAATGTTGAAAGGAACTCGAACCATGTCAACCTTGGTTTTGAGAATCTCTCCCGGAGTTTGAGAGATTTGGACGTGAAAGGGTACCAATCTTGTCGGGGATCGGGAACCCTTCGCGAGAATGCCTAAAGTTTCAGCGGGATTTCCAAAATGTTGAGAGGAACTCGAAACATGTTGACCTTGGTTTTTACAATCTCTCCCGGAGTATGAGAGATTTGGACGTGAAAGGGTACCGATCTTGTCGGGGATCGGGAACCCTTCGCGAGAATGTCCAAAGTTTCAGCGGGATTTCCAAAATGTTGAAAGGAACTCGAAACATGTCAACCTTGGTTTTGAGAATCTCTCCCGGAGTTTGAGAGATTTGGACGTGAAAGGGTACCAGTCTTGTCGGGGATCGGGAACCCTTCGCGAGAATGTCCAAAGTTTCAGCGGGATTTCCAAAATGTTGAGAGGAACTCGAAACATGTCAAGCTTGGTTTTGAGAATCTCTCCCGGAGTTTGAGAGATTTGGACGTGAAAGGGTACCAATCTTGTCGGGGATTGGGAACCCTTCGCGAGAATGTCCAAAGTTTCAGCGGGATTTCCAAAATGTTGAAAGGAACTCGAAACATGTCAACCTTGGTTTTGAGAATCTCTCCTGGAGTTTGAGAGATTTGGACGTGAAAGGGTACCAGTCTTGTTGGGGATTGGGAACCCTTCGCGAGAATGTCCAAAGTTTCAGCGGGATTTCCAAAATGTTGAAAGGAACTCGAAACATGTCAACCTTGGTTTTGAGAATCTCTCCCGGAGTTTGAGAGATTTGGACGTGAAAGGGTACCAATCTTGTCGGGGATTGGGAACCCTTCGCGAGAATGTCCAAAGTTTCAGCGGGATTTCCAAAATGTTGAAAGGAACTCGAAACATGTCAACCTTGGTTTTGAGAATCTCTCCCGGAGTTTGAGAGATTTGGACGTGAAAGGGTACCAATCTTGTCGGGGATCGGGAACCCTTCGCGAGAATGTCCAAAGTTTCAGCGGGATTTCCAAAATGTTGAAAGGAACTCGAACCATGTCAACCTTGGTTTTGAGAATCTCTCCCGGAGTGTGAGAGATTTGGACGTGAAAGGGTACCAATCTTGTCGGGGATCGGGAACCCTTCGCGAGAATGTCCAAAGTTTCAGCGGGATTTCCAAAATGTTGAAAGGAACTCGAAACATGTCAAGCTTGGTTTTGAGAATCTCTCCCGGAGTTTGAGAGATTTGGACGTGAAAGGGTACCAATATTGTCGGGGATCGGGAACCCTTCGCGAGAAAGTCCAAAGTTTCAGCGGGATTTCCAAAATGTTGAAAGGAACTCGAAACATGTCAACCTTGGTGTTGAGAATCTCTCCCGGAGTTTGAGAGATTTGCACGTGAAAGGGTACCGATCTTGTCGGGGATCGGGAACCCTTCGCGAGAATGTCCAAAGTTTCAGCGGGATTTCCAAACTGTTGAAAGGAACTCTAAACATGTCAACCTTGGTTTTGAGAATCTCTCCCGGAGTTTGAGAGATTTGGACGTGAAAGGGTACCAATCTTGTCGGGGATCGGGAACCCTTCGCGAGAATGCCTAAAGTTTCAGCGGGATTTCCAAAATGTTGAAAGGAACTCGAAACATGTTGACCTTGGTTTTGAGAATCTCTCCCGGAGTTTGAGAGATTTGGACGTGAAAGGGTACCGATCTTGTCCGGGATCGGGAACCCTTCGCGAGAATGTCCAAAGTTTCAGCGGGATTTCCAAAATGTTGAAAGGAACTCGAAACATGTCAACCTTGGTTTTGAGAATCTCTCCCGGAGTGTGAGAGATTTGGACGTGAAAGGGTTCCAGTCTTGTTGGGGATTGGGAACCCTTCGCGAGAATGCCTAAAGTTTCAGCGGGATTTCCAAAATGTTGAGAGGAACTCGAAACATGTCAAGCTTGGTTTTGAGAATCTCTCCCGGAGTTTGAGAGATTTGGACGTGAAAGGGTACCGATCTTGTCGGGGATCGGGAACCCTTCGCGAGAATGTCCAAAGTTTCAGCGGGATTTCCAAAATGTTGAAAGGAACTCGAAACATGTCAACCTTGGTGTTGAGAATCTCTCCCGGAGTTTGAGAGATTTGGACGTGAAAGGGTACCAGTCTTGTCGGGGATTGGGAACCCTTCGCGAGAATGTCCAAAGTTTCAGCGGGATTTCCAAAATGTTGAAAGGAACTCGAAACATGTCAACCTTGGTTTTGAGAATCTCTCCTGGAGTTTGAGAGATTTGGACGTGAAAGGGTACCAGTCTTGTTGGGGATTGGGAACCCTTCGCGAGAATGTCCAAAGTTTCAGCGGGATTTCCAAAATGTTGAAAGGAACTCGAAACATGTCAACCTTGGTTTTGAGAATCTCTCCCGGAGTTTGAGAGATTTGGACGTGAAAGGGTACCAATCTTGTCGGGGATCGGGAACCCTTCACGAGAATGTCCAAAGTTTCAGCGGGATTTCCAAAATGTTGAAAGGAACTCGAAACATGTCAACCTTGGTTTTGAGAATCTCTCCCGGAGTTTGAGAGATTTGGACGTGAAAGGGTACCAATCTTGTCGGGGATCGGGACCCCTTCGCGAGAATGTCCAAAGTTTCAGCGGGATTTCCAAAATGTTGAAAGGAACTCGAACCATGTCAACCTTGGTTTTGAGAATCTCTCCCGGAGTTTGAGAGATTTGGACGTGAAAGGGTACCAATCTTGTCGGGGATTGGGAACCCTTCGCCAGAATGTCCAAAGTTTCAGCGGGATTTCCAAAATGTTGAAAGGAACTCGAAACATGTCAACCTTGGTTTTGAGAATCTCTCCCGGAGTTTGAGAGATTTGGACGTGAAAGGGTACCAATCTTGTCGGGGATCGGGAACCCTTCGCGAGAATGTCCAAAGTTTCAGCGGGATTTCCAAAATGTTGAAAGGAACTCGAAACATGTCAACCTTGGTTTTGAGAATCTCTCCCGGAGTTTGAGAGATTTGGACGTGAAAGGGTACCAATCTTGTCGGGGATCGGGAACCCTTCGCGAGAATGCCTAAAGTTTCAGCGGGATTTCCAAAATGTTGAGAGGAACTCGAAACATGTTGACCTTGGTTTTTACAATCTCTCCCGGAGTATGAGAGATTTGGACGTGAAAGGGTACCGATCTTGTCGGGGATCGGGAACCCTTCGCGAGAATGTCCAAAGTTTCAGCGGGATTTCCAAAATGTTGAAAGGAACTCGAAACATGTCAACCTTGGTTTTGAGAATCTCTCCTGGAGTTTGAGAGATTTGGACGTGAAAGGGTACCAGTCTTGTTGGGGATTGGGAACCCTTCGCGAGAATGTCCAAAGTTTCAGCGGGATTTCCAAAATGTTGAAAGGAACTCGAAACATGTCAACCTTGGTTTTGAGAATCTCTCCCGGAGTTTGAGAGATTTGGACGTGAAAGGGTACCAATCTTGTCGGGGATTGGGAACCCTTCGCGAGAATGTCCAAAGTTTCAGCGGGATTTCCAAAATGTTGAAAGGAACTCGAAACATGTCAACCTTGGTTTTGAGAATCTCTCCCGGAGTTTGAGAGATTTGGACGTGAAAGGGTACCAATCTTGTCGGGGATCGGGAACCCTTCGCGACAATGTCCAAAGTTTCAGCGGGATTTCCAAAATGTTGAAAGGAACTCGAACCATGTCAACCTTGGTTTTGAGAATCTCTCCCGGAGTGTGAGAGATTTGGACGTGAAAGGGTACCAATCTTGTCGGGGATCGGGAACCCTTCGCGAGAATGTCCAAAGTTTCAGCGGGATTTCCAAAATGTTGAAAGGAACTCGAAACATGTCAAGCTTGGTTTTGAGAATCTCTCCCGGAGTTTGAGAGATTTGGACGTGAAAGGGTACCAATATTGTCGGGGATCGGGAACCCTTCGCGAGAATGTCCAAAGTTTCAGCGGGATTTCCAACATGTTGAAAGGAACTCGAAACATGTCAACCTTGGTTTTGAGAATCTCTCCCGGAGTTTGAGAGATTTGCACGTGAAAGGGTACCGATCTTGTCGGGGATCGGGAACCCTTCGCGAGAATGTCCAAAGTTTCAGCGGGATTTCCAAACTTTTGAAAGGAACTCTAAACATGTCAACCTTGGTTTTGAGAATCTCTCCCGGAGTTTGAGAGATTTGGACGTGAAAGGGTACCAATCTTGTCGGGGATCGGGAACCCTTCGCGAGAATGCCTAAAGTTTCAGCGGGATTTCCAAAATGTTGAAAGGAACTCGAAACATGTTGACCTTGGTTTTGACAATCTCTCCCGGAGTTTGAGAGATTTGGACGTGAAAGGGTACCGATCTTGTCCGGGATCGGGAACCCTTCGCGAGAATGTCCAAAGTTTCAGCGGGATTTCCAAAATGTTGAAAGGAACTCGAAACATGTCAACCTTGGTTTTGAGAATCTCTCCCGGAGTGTGAGAGATTTGGACGTGAAAGGGTTCCAGTCTTGTTGGGGATTGGGAACCCTTCGCGAGAATGCCTAAAGTTTCAGCGGGATTTCCAAAATGTTGAGAGGAACTCGAAACATGTCAAGCTTGGTTTTGAGAATCTCTCCCGGAGTTTGAGAGATTTGGACGTGAAAGGGTACCGATCTTGTCGGGGATCGGGAACCCTTCGCGAGAATGTCCAAAGTTTCAGCGGGATTTCCAAAATGTTGAAAGGAACTCGAAACATGTCAACCTTGGTGTTGAGAATCTCTCCCGGAGTTTGAGAGATTTGGACGTGAAAGGGTACCAGTCTTGTCGGGGATTGGGAACCCTTCGCGAGAATGTCCAAAGTTTCAGCGGGATTTCCAAAATGTTGAAAGGAACTCGAAACATGTCAACCTTGGTTTTGAGAATCTCTCCCGGAGTTTCAGAGATTTGGACGTGAAAGGGTACCAGTCTTGTCGGGGATTGGGAACCCTTCGCGAGAATGTCCAAAGTTTCAGCGGGATTTCCAAAATGTTGAAAGGAACTCGAAACATGTCAACCTTGGTTTTGAGAATCTCTCCCGGAGTTTGAGAGATTTGGACGTGAAAGGGTACCAATCTTGTCGGGGATCGGGAACCCTTCACGAGAATGTCCAAAGTTTCAGCGGGATTTCCAAAATGTTGAAAGGAACTCGAAACATGTCAACCTTGGTTTTGAGAATCTCTCCCGGAGTTTGAGAGATTTGGACGTGAAAGGGTACCAATCTTGTCGGGGATCGGGACCCCTTCGCGAGAATGTCCAAAGTTTCAGCGGGATTTCCAAAATGTTGAAAGGAACTCGAACCCTGTCAACCTTGGTTTTGACAATCTCTCCCGGAGTTTGAGAGATTTGGACGTGAAAGGGTACCAATCTTGTCGGAGATTGGGAACCCTTCGCCAGAATGTCCAAAGTTTCAGCGGGATTTCCAAAATGTTGAAAGGAACTCGAAACATGTCAACCTTGGTTTTGAGAATCTCTCCCGGAGTTTGAGAGATTTGGACGTGAAAGGGTACCAATCTTGTCGGGGATCGGGAACCCTTCGCGAGAATGTCCAAAGTTTCAGCGGGATTTCCAAAATGTTGAAAGGAACTCGAAACATGTCAACCTTGGTTTTGAGAATCTCTCCCGGAGTGTGAGAGATTTGGACGTGAAAGGGTACCAGTCTTGTTGGGGATTGGGAACCCTTCGCGAGAATACCTAAAGTTTCAGCGGGATTTCCAAAATGTTGAGAGGAACTCGAAACATGTCAAGCTTGGTTTTGAGAATCTCTCCCGGAGTTTGAGAGATTTGGACGTGAATGGGTACCGATCTTGTCGGGGATCGGGAACCCTTCGCGAGAATGTCCAAAGTTTCAGCGGGATTTCCAAAATGTTGAAAGGAACTCGAAACATGTCAACCTTGGTTTTGAGAATCTCTCCTGGAGTTTGAGAGATTTGGACGTGAAAGGGTACCAGTCTTGTTGGGGATTGGGAACCCTTCGCGAGAATGTCCAAAGTTTCAGCGGGATTTCCAAAATGTTGAAAGGAACTCGAAACATGTCAACCTTGGTTTTGAGAATCTCTCCCGGAGTTTGAGAGATTTGGACGTGAAAGGGTACCAATCTAGTCGGGGATCGGGAACCCTTCGCGAGAATGTCCAAAGTTTCAGCGGGATTTCCAAACTGTTTAAAGGAACTCGAACCATGTCACCCTTGGTTTTGAGAATCTCTCCCGGAGTTTGAGAGATTTGGACGTGAAAGGGTACCAATCTTGTCGGGGATCGGGAACCCTTCGCGAGAATGCCCAAAGTTTCAGCGGGATTTTCAAAATGTTGAGAGGAACTCGAAACATGTCAACCTTGGTTTTGAGAATCTCTCCCGGAGTTTGAGAGATTTGGACGTGAAAGGGTACCAATCTTGTCGGGGATCGGGATCCCTTCGCGAGAATGTCCAAAGTTTCAGCGGGATTTCCAAAATGTTGAAAGGAACTCGAAACATGTCACCCTTGGTTTTGAGAATCTCTGCCGGAGTTTGAGAGATTTGGACGTGAAAGGGTACCAATCTTGTCGGGGATCGGGAACCCTTCGCGAGAATGCCCAAAGTTTCAGCGGGATTTCCAAAATGTTGAAAGGAACTCGAAACATGTCAACCTTGGTTTTGAGAATCTCTCCCGGAGTTTGAGAGATTTGGACGTGAAAGGGTACCAATCTTGTCGGGGATCGGGAACCCTTCGCGACAATGTCCAAAGTTTCAGCGGGATTTCCAAAATGTTGAAAGGAACTCGAACCATGTCAACCTTGGTTTTGAGAATCTCTCCCGATGTTTGAGAGATTTGGACGTGAAAGGGTACCAATCTTGTCGGGGATCGGGAACCCTTCGCGAGAATGTCCAAAGTTTCAGCGGGATTTCCAAAATGTTGAAAGGAACTCGAAACATGTCAACCTTGGTTTTGAGAATCTCTCCCGGAGTTTGAGAGATTTGGACGTGAAAGGCTACCAATCTTGTTGGGGATTGGGAACCCTTCGCAGGAATGTCCAAAGTTTCAGCGGGATTTCCAAAATGTTGAAAGGAACTCGAAACATGTCAACCTTGGTTTTGAGAATCTCTCCCGGAGTTTGAGAGATTTGGACGTGAAAGGGTACCAATCTTGTCGGGGATCGGGAACCCTTCGCGAGAATGTCCAAAGTTTCAGCGGGATTTCCAAAATGTTGAAAGGAACTCGAAACATGTCAACCTTGGTTTTGAGAATCTCTCCCGGAGTGTGAGAGATTTGGACGTGAAAGGGTACCAATCTTGTCGGGGATCGGGAACCCTTCGCGAGAATGTCCAAAGTTTCAGCGGGATTTCCAAAATGTTGAAAGGAACTCGAAACATGTCAACCTTGGTTTTGAGAATCTCTCCCGGAGTTTGAGAGATTTGGACGTGAAAGGGTACCAATCTTGTCGGGGATCGGGAACCCTTCGCGAGAATGTCCAAAGTTTCAGCGGGATTTCCAAAATGTTGAAAGGAACTCGAAACATGTCAACCTTGGTTTTGAGAATCTCTCCCGGAGTTTGAGAGATTTGGACGTGAAAGGGTACCGATCTTGTCGGGGATCGGGAACCCTTCGCGAGAATGTCCAAAGTTTCAGCGGGATTTCCAAACTGTTGAAAGGAACTCGTACCATGTCACCCTTGGTTTTGAGAATGTCTCCCGGAGTTTGAGAGATTTGGACGTGAAAGGGTACCAGTCTTGTCGAGGATTGGGAACCCTTCGCGAGATGGTCCAAAGTTTCAGCGGGATTTCCAAAATGTTGAAAGGAACTCGAAACATGTCAACCTTGGTTTTGAGAATCTCTCCCGGAGTTTGAGAGATTTGGACGTGAAAGGGTACCAATCTTGTCGGGGATTGGGAACCCTTCGCGAGAATGTCCAAAGTTTCAGCGGGATTTCCAAAATGTTGAAAGGAACTCGAAACATGTCAACCTTGGTTTTGAGAATCTCTCCCGGAGTTTGAGAGATTTGGACGTGAAAGTGTACCAATCTTGTCGGGGATTGGGAACCCTTCGCGAGAATGTCCAAAGTTTCAGCGGGATTTCCAAAATGTTGAAAGGAACTCGAACCATGTCAACCTTGGTTTTGAGAATCTCTCCCGGAGTTTGAGAGATTTGGACGTGAAAGGGTACCAGTCTTGTCAAGGATCGGGAACCCTTCGCGAGAATGTCCAAAGTTTCAGCGGGATTTCCAAAATGTTGAGAGGAACTCGAAACATGTCAGCCTTGGTTTTGAGAATCTCTCCCGGAGTTTGAGAGATTTGGACGTGAAATGGTACCAGTCTTGTCGGGGATCGGGAACCCTTCGCGAGAATGTCCAAAGTTTCAGCGGGATTTCCAACATGTTGAGAGGAACTCGAAACATGTCAACCTTGGTTTTGAGAATCTCTCCCGGAGTTTGAGAGATTTGGACGTGAAAGGGTACCAATCTTGTCGGGGATCGTGAACCCTTCGCGAGAATGTCCAAAGTTTCAGCGGGATTTCCAAAATGTTGAAAGGAACTCGAAACATGTCAACCTTGGTTTTGAGAATCTCTCCCGGAGTTTGAGAGATTTGGACGTGAAAGGCTACCAATCTTGTTGGGGATTGGGAACCCTTCGCAGGAATGTCCAAAGTTTCAGCGGGATTTCCAAAATGTTGAAAGGAACTCGAAACATGTCAACCTTGGTTTTGAGAATCTCTCCCGGAGTTTGAGAGATTTGGACGTGAAAGGGTACCAATCTTGTCGGGGATCGGGAACCCTTCGCGAGAATGTCCAAAGTTTCAGCGGGATTTCCAAAATGTTGAAAGGAACTCGAAACATGTCAACCTTGGTTTTGAGAATCTCTCCCGGAGTGTGAGAGATTTGGACGTGAAAGGGTACCAATCTTGTCGGGGATCGGGAACCCTTCGCGAGAATGTCCAAAGTTTCAGCGGGATTTCCAAAATGTTGAAAGGAACTCGAAACATGTCAACCTTGGTTTTGAGAATCTCTCCCGGAGTTTGAGAGATTTGGACGTGAAAGGGTACCAATCTTGTCGGGGATCGGGAACCCTTCGCGAGAATGTCCAAAGTTTCAGCGGGATTTCCAAAATGTTGAAAGGAACTCGAAACATGTCAACCTTGGTTTTGAGAATCTCTCCCGGAGTTTGAGAGATTTGGACGTGAAAGGGTACCGATCTTGTCGGGGATCGGGAACCCTTCGCGAGAATGTCCAAAGTTTCAGCGGGATTTCCAAACTGTTGAAAGGAACTCGTACCATGTCACCCTTGGTTTTGAGAATGTCTCCCGGAGTTTGAGAGATTTGGACGTGAAAGGGTACCAGTCTTGTCGAGGATTGGGAACCCTTCGCGAGATGGTCCAAAGTTTCAGCGGGATTTCCAAAATGTTGAAAGGAACTCGAAACATGTCAACCTTGGTTTTGAGAATCTCTCCCGGAGTTTGAGAGATTTGGACGTGAAAGGGTACCAATCTTGTCGGGGATTGGGAACCCTTCGCGAGAATGTCCAAAGTTTCAGCGGGATTTCCAAAATGTTGAAAGGAACTCGAAACATGTCAACCTTGGTTTTGAGAATCTCTCCCGGAGTTTGAGAGATTTGGACGTGAAAGTGTACCAATCTTGTCGGGGATTGGGAACCCTTCGCGAGAATGTCCAAAGTTTCAGCGGGATTTCCAAAATGTTGAAAGGAACTCGAACCATGTCAACCTTGGTTTTGAGAATCTCTCCCGGAGTTTGAGAGATTTGGACGTGAAAGGGTACCAGTCTTGTCAAGGATCGGGAACCCTTCGCGAGAATGTCCAAAGTTTCAGCGGGATTTCCAAAATGTTGAGAGGAACTCGAAACATGTCAGCCTTGGTTTTGAGAATCTCTCCCGGAGTTTGAGAGATTTGGACGTGAAATGGTACCAGTCTTGTCGGGGATCGGGAACCCTTCGCGAGAATGTCCAAAGTTTCAGCGGGATTTCCAACATGTTGAGAGGAACTCGAAACATGTCAACCTTGGTTTTGAGAATCTCTCCCGGAGTTTGAGAGATTTGGACGTGAAAGGGTACCAATCTTGTCGGGGATCGTGAACCCTTCGCGAGAATGTCCAAAGTTTCAGCGGGATTTCCAAAATGTTGAAAGGAACTCGAAACATGTCAACCTTGGTTTTGAGAATCTCTCCCGGAGTTTGAGAGATTTGGACGTGAAAGGCTACCAATCTTGTTGGGGATTGGGAACCCTTCGCAGGAATGTCCAAAGTTTCAGCGGGATTTCCAAAATGTTGAAAGGAACTCGAAACATGTCAACCTTGGTTTTGAGAATCTCTCCTGGAGTTTGAGAGATTTGGACGTGAAAGGGTACCAGTCTTGTTGGGGATTGGGAACCCTTCGCGAGAATGTCCAAAGTTTCAGCGGGATTTCCAAAATGTTGAAAGGAACTCGAAACATGTCAACCTTGGTGTTGCGAATCTCTCCCGGAGTTTGAGAGATTTGGACGTGAAAGGGTACCAATCTTGTCGGGGATTGGGAACCCTTCGCGAGAATGTCCAAAGTTTCAGCGGGATTTCCAAAGTGTTGAAAGGAACTCGAAACATGTCAACCTTGGTTTTGAGAATCTCTCCCGGAGTTTGAGAGATTTGGACGTGAAAGGGTACCAATCTTGTCGGGGATCGGGACCCCTTCGCGAGAATGTCCAAAGTTTCAGCGGGATTTCCAAAATGTTGAAAGGAACTCGAACCATGTCAACCTTGGTTTTGAGAATCTCTCCTGGAGTTTGAGAGATTTGGACGTGAAAGGGTACCAATCTTGTCGGGGATTGGGAACCCTTCGCGAGAATGTCCAAAGTTTCAGCGGGATTTCCAAAATGTTGAAAGGAACTCGAACCATGTCAACCTTGGTTTTGAGAATCTCTCCCGGAGTTTGAGAGATTTGGACGTGAAAGGGTACCAATCTTGTCGGGGATCGGGAACCCTTCGCGAGAATGCCTAAAGTTTCAGCGGGATTTCCAAAATGTTGAGAGGAACTCGAAACATGTTGACCTTGGTTTTTACAATCTCTCCCGGAGTATGAGAGATTTGGACGTGAAAGGGTACCGATCTTGTCGGGGATCGGGAACCCTTCGCGAGAATGTCCAAAGTTTCAGCGGGATTTCCAAAATGTTGAAAGGAACTCGAAACATGTCAACCTTGGTTTTGAGAATCTCTCCCGGAGTTTGAGAGATTTGGACGTGAAAGGGTACCAGTCTTGTCGGGGATCGGGAACCCTTCGCGAGAATGTCCAAAGTTTCAGCGGGATTTCCAAAATGTTGAGAGGAACTCGAAACATGTCAAGCTTGGTTTTGAGAATCTCTCCCGGAGTTTGAGAGATTTGGACGTGAAAGGGTACCAATCTTGTCGGGGATTGGGAACCCTTCGCGAGAATGTCCAAAGTTTCAGCGGGATTTCCAAAATGTTGAAAGGAACTCGAAACATGTCAACCTTGGTTTTGAGAATCTCTCCTGGAGTTTGAGAGATTTGGACGTGAAAGGGTACCAGTCTTGTTGGGGATTGGGAACCCTTCGCGAGAATGTCCAAAGTTTCAGCGGGATTTCCAAAATGTTGAAAGGAACTCGAAACATGTCAACCTTGGTTTTGAGAATCTCTCCCGGAGTTTGAGAGATTTGGACGTGAAAGGGTACCAATCTTGTCGGGGATTGGGAACCCTTCGCGAGAATGTCCAAAGTTTCAGCGGGATTTCCAAAATGTTGAAAGGAACTCGAAACATGTCAACCTTGGTTTTGAGAATCTCTCCCGGAGTTTGAGAGATTTGGACGTGAAAGGGTACCAATCTTGTCGGGGATCGGGAACCCTTCGCGAGAATGTCCAAAGTTTCAGCGGGATTTCCAAAATGTTGAAAGGAACTCGAACCATGTCAACCTTGGTTTTGAGAATCTCTCCCGGAGTGTGAGAGATTTGGACGTGAAAGGGTACCAATCTTGTCGGGGATCGGGAACCCTTCGCGAGAATGTCCAAAGTTTCAGCGGGATTTCCAAAATGTTGAAAGGAACTCGAAACATGTCAAGCTTGGTTTTGAGAATCTCTCCCGGAGTTTGAGAGATTTGGACGTGAAAGGGTACCAATATTGTCGGGGATCGGGAACCCTTCGCGAGAATGTCCAAAGTTTCAGCGGGATTTCCAAAATGTTGAAAGGAACTCGAAACATGTCAACCTTGGTGTTGAGAATCTCTCCCGGAGTTTGAGAGATTTGCACGTGAAAGGGTACCGATCTTGTCGGGGATCGGGAACCCTTCGCGAGAATGTCCAAAGTTTCAGCGGGATTTCCAAACTGTTGAAAGGAACTCTAAACATGTCAACCTTGGTTTTGAGAATCTCTCCCGGAGTTTGAGAGATTTGGACGTGAAAGGGTACCAATCTTGTCGGGGATCGGGAACCCTTCGCGAGAATGCCTAAAGTTTCAGCGGGATTTCCAAAATGTTGAAAGGAACTCGAAACATGTTGACCTTGGTTTTGAGAATCTCTCCCGGAGTTTGAGAGATTTGGACGTGAAAGGGTACCGATCTTGTCCGGGATCGGGAACCCTTCGCGAGAATGTCCAAAGTTTCAGCGGGATTTCCAAAATGTTGAAAGGAACTCGAAACATGTCAACCTTGGTTTTGAGAATCTCTCCCGGAGTGTGAGAGATTTGGACGTGAAAGGGTTCCAGTCTTGTTGGGGATTGGGAACCCTTCGCGAGAATGCCTAAAGTTTCAGCGGGATTTCCAAAATGTTGAGAGGAACTCGAAACATGTCAAGCTTGGTTTTGAGAATCTCTCCCGGAGTTTGAGAGATTTGGACGTGAAAGGGTACCGATCTTGTCGGGGATCGGGAACCCTTCGCGAGAATGTCCAAAGTTTCAGCGGGATTTCCAAAATGTTGAAAGGAACTCGAAACATGTCAACCTTGGTGTTGAGAATCTCTCCCGGAGTTTGAGAGATTTGGACGTGAAAGGGTACCAGTCTTGTCGGGGATTGGGAACCCTTCGCGAGAATGTCCAAAGTTTCAGCGGGATTTCCAAAATGTTGAAAGGAACTCGAAACATGTCAACCTTGGTTTTGAGAATCTCTCCCGGAGTTTGAGAGATTTGGACGTGAAAGGGTACCAGTCTTGTTGGGGATTGGGAACCCTTCGCGAGAATGTCCAAAGTTTCAGCGGGATTTCCAAAATGTTGAAAGGAACTCGAAACATGTCAACCTTGGTTTTGAGAATCTCTCCCGGAGTTTGAGAGATTTGGACGTGAAAGGGTACCAATCTTGTCGGGGATCGGGAACCCTTCACGAGAATGTCCAAAGTTTCAGCGGGATTTCCAAAATGTTGAAAGGAACTCGAAACATGTCAACCTTGGTTTTGAGAATCTCTCCCGGAGTTTGAGAGATTTGGACGTGAAAGGGTACCAATCTTGTCGGGGATCGGGACCCCTTCGCGAGAATGTCCAAAGTTTCAGCGGGATTTCCAAAATGTTGAAAGGAACTCGAACCATGTCAACCTTGGTTTTGAGAATCTCTCCCGGAGTTTGAGAGATTTGGACGTGAAAGGGTACCAATCTTGTCGGGGATTGGGAACCCTTCGCCAGAATGTCCAAAGTTTCAGCGGGATTTCCAAAATGTTGAAAGGAACTCGAAACATGTCAACCTTGGTTTTGAGAATCTCTCCCGGAGTTTGAGAGATTTGGACGTGAAAGGGTACCAATCTTGTCGGGGATCGGGAACCCTTCGCGAGAATGTCCAAAGTTTCAGCGGGATTTCCAAAATGTTGAAAGGAACTCGAAACATGTCAACCTTGGTTTTGAGAATCTCTCCCGGAGTTTGAGAGATTTGGACGTGAAAGGGTACCAATCTTGTCGGGGATCGGGAACCCTTCGCGAGAATGCCTAAAGTTTCAGCGGGATTTCCAAAATGTTGAGAGGAACTCGAAACATGTTGACCTTGGTTTTTACAATCTCTCCCGGAGTATGAGAGATTTGGACGTGAAAGGGTACCGATCTTGTCGGGGATCGGGAACCCTTCGCGAGAATGTCCAAAGTTTCAGCGGGATTTCCAAAATGTTGAAAGGAACTCGAAACATGTCAACCTTGGTTTTGAGAATCTCTCCTGGAGTTTGAGAGATTTGGACGTGAAAGGGTACCAGTCTTGTTGGGGATTGGGAACCCTTCGCGAGAATGTCCAAAGTTTCAGCGGGATTTCCAAAATGTTGAAAGGAACTCGAAACATGTCAACCTTGGTTTTGAGAATCTCTCCCGGAGTTTGAGAGATTTGGACGTGAAAGGGTACCAATCTTGTCGGGGATTGGGAACCCTTCGCGAGAATGTCCAAAGTTTCAGCGGGATTTCCAAAATGTTGAAAGGAACTCGAAACATGTCAACCTTGGTTTTGAGAATCTCTCCCGGAGTTTGAGAGATTTGGACGTGAAAGGGTACCAATCTTGTCGGGGATCGGGAACCCTTCGCGACAATGTCCAAAGTTTCAGCGGGATTTCCAAAATGTTGAAAGGAACTCGAACCATGTCAACCTTGGTTTTGAGAATCTCTCCCGGAGTGTGAGAGATTTGGACGTGAAAGGGTACCAATCTTGTCGGGGATCGGGAACCCTTCGCGAGAATGTCCAAAGTTTCAGCGGGATTTCCAAAATGTTGAAAGGAACTCGAAACATGTCAAGCTTGGTTTTGAGAATCTCTCCCGGAGTTTGAGAGATTTGGACGTGAAAGGGTACCAATATTGTCGGGGATCGGGAACCCTTCGCGAGAATGTCCAAAGTTTCAGCGGGATTTCCAACATGTTGAGAGGAACTCGAAACATGTCAACCTTGGTTTTGAGAATCTCTCCCGGAGTTTGAGAGATTTGGACGTGAAAGGGTACCGATCTTGTCGGGGATCGGGAACCCTTCGCGAGAATGTCCAAAGTTTCAGCGGGATTTCCAAACTTTTGAAAGGAACTCTAAACATGTCAACCTTGGTTTTGAGAATCTCTCCCGGAGTTTGAGAGATTTGGACGTGAAAGGGTACCAATCTTGTCGGGGATCGGGAACCCTTCGCGAGAATGCCTAAAGTTTCAGCGGGATTTCCAAAATGTTGAAAGGAACTCGAAACATGTTGACCTTGGTTTTGACAATCTCTCCCGGAGTTTGAGAGATTTGGACGTGAAAGGGTACCGATCTTGTCCGGGATCGGGAACCCTTCGCGAGAATGTCCAAAGTTTCAGCGGGATTTCCAAAATGTTGAAAGGAACTCGAAACATGTCAACCTTGGTTTTGAGAATCTCTCCCGGAGTGTGAGAGATTTGGACGTGAAAGGGTTCCAGTCTTGTTGGGGATTGGGAACCCTTCGCGAGAATGCCTAAAGTTTCAGCGGGATTTCCAAAATGTTGAGAGGAACTCGAAACATGTCAAGCTTGGTTTTGAGAATCTCTCCCGGAGTTTGAGAGATTTGGACGTGAAAGGGTACCGATCTTGTCGGGGATCGGGAACCCTTCGCGAGAATGTCCAAAGTTTCAGCGGGATTTCCAAAATGTTGAAAGGAACTCGAAACATGTCAACCTTGGTGTTGAGAATCTCTCCCGGAGTTTGAGAGATTTGGACGTGAAAGGGTACCAGTCTTGTCGGGGATTGGGAACCCTTCGCGAGAATGTCCAAAGTTTCAGCGGGATTTCCAAAATGTTGAAAGGAACTCGAAACATGTCAACCTTGGTTTTGAGAATCTCTCCCGGAGTTTCAGAGATTTGGACGTGAAAGGGTACCAGTCTTGTCGGGGATTGGGAACCCTTCGCGAGAATGTCCAAAGTTTCAGCGGGATTTCCAAAATGTTGAAAGGAACTCGAAACATGTCAACCTTGGTTTTGAGAATCTCTCCCGGAGTTTGAGAGATTTGGACGTGAAAGGGTACCAATCTTGTCGGGGATCGGGAACCCTTCACGAGAATGTCCAAAGTTTCAGCGGGATTTCCAAAATGTTGAAAGGAACTCGAAACATGTCAACCTTGGTTTTGAGAATCTCTCCCGGAGTTTGAGAGATTTGGACGTGAAAGGGTACCAATCTTGTCGGGGATCGGGACCCCTTCGCGAGAATGTCCAAAGTTTCAGCGGGATTTCCAAAATGTTGAAAGGAACTCGAACCCTGTCAACCTTGGTTTTGACAATCTCTCCCGGAGTTTGAGAGATTTGGACGTGAAAGGGTACCAATCTTGTCGGAGATTGGGAACCCTTCGCCAGAATGTCCAAAGTTTCAGCGGGATTTCCAAAATGTTGAAAGGAACTCGAAACATGTCAACCTTGGTTTTGAGAATCTCTCCCGGAGTTTGAGAGATTTGGACGTGAAAGGGTACCAATCTTGTCGGGGATCGGGAACCCTTCGCGAGAATGTCCAAAGTTTCAGCGGGATTTCCAAAATGTTGAAAGGAACTCGAAACATGTCAACCTTGGTTTTGAGAATCTCTCCTGGAGTTTGAGAGATTTGGACGTGAAAGGGTACCAGTCTTGTTGGGGATTGGGAACCCTTCGCGAGAATGTCCAAAGTTTCAGCGGGATTTCCAAAATGTTGAAAGGAACTCGAAACATGTCAACCTTGGTGTTGAGAATCTCTCCCGGAGTTTGAGAGATTTGGACGTGAAAGGGTACCAATCTTGTCGGGGATCGGGAACCCTTCGCGAGAATGTCCAAAGTTTCAGCGGGATTTCCAAAATGTTGAAAGGAACTCGAAACATGTCAACCTTGGTTTTGAGAATCTCTCCCGGAGTGTGAGAGATTTGGACGTGAAAGGGTACCAGTCTTGTTGGGGATTGGGAACCCTTCGCGAGAATACCTAAAGTTTCAGCGGGATTTCCAAAATGTTGAGAGGAACTCGAAACATGTCAAGCTTGGTTTTGAGAATCTCTGCCGGAGTTTGAGAGATTTGGACGTGAAAGGGTACCGATCTTGTCGGGGATCGGGAACCCTTCGCGAGAATGTCCAAAGTTTCAGCGGGATTTCCAAAATGTTGAAAGGAACTCGAAACATGTCAACCTTGGTGTTGAGAATCTCTCCCGGAGTTTGAGAGATTTGGACGTGAAAGGGTACCAGTCTTGTCGGGGATTGGGAACCCTTCGCGAGAATGTCCAAAGTTTCAGCGGGATTTCCAAAATGTTGAAAGGAACTTGAAACATGTCAACCTTGGTTTTGAGAATCTCTCCTGGAGTTTGAGAGATTTGCACGTGAAAGGGTACCGATCTTGTCGGGGATCGGGAACCCTTCGCGAGAATGTCCAAAGTTTCAGCGTGATTTCCAAAATGTTGAAAGGAACTCGAAACATGTCAACCTTGGTTTTGAGAATCTCTCCCGGAGTTTGAGAGATTTGGACGTGAAAGGGTACCGATCTTGTCCGGGATCGGGAACCCTTCGCGAGAATGTCCAAAGTTTCAGCGGGATTTCCAAAATGTTGAAAGGAACTCGAAACATGTCAACCTTGGTTTTGAGAATCTCTCCCGGAGTTTGAGAGATTTGGACGTGAAAGGGTACCAGTCTTGTTGGGGATTGGGAACCCTTCGCGAGAATGTCCAAAGTTTCAGCGGGATTTCCAAAATGTTGAAAGGAACTCGAAACATGTCAACCTTGGTTTTGACAATCTCTCCCGGAGTTTGAGACATTTGGACGTGAAAGGGTACCAATCTTGTCGGGGATCGGGAACCCTTCACGAGAATGTCCAAAGTTTCAGCGAAATTTCCAAAATGTTGAAAGGAACTCGAAACATGTCAACCTTGGTTTTGAGAATCTCTCCCGGAGTTTGAGAGATTTGGACGTGAAAGGGTACCAATCTTGTCGGGGATCGGGACCCCTTCGCGAGAATGTCCGAAGTTTCAGCGGGATTTCCAAAATGTTGAAAGGAACTCGAATCATGTCAACCTTGGTTTTGACAATCTCTCCCGGAGTTTGAGAGATTTGGACGTGAAAGGGTACCAATCTTGTCGGAGATTGGGAACCCTTCGCCAGAATGTCCAAAGTTTCAGCGGGATTTCCAAAATGTTGAAAGGAACTCGAAACATGTCAACCTTGGTTTTGAGAATCTCTCCCGGAGTTTGAGAGATTTGGACGTGAAAGGGTACCAATCTTGTCGGGGATCGGGAACCCTTCGCGAGAATGTCCAAAGTTTCAGCGGGATTTCCAAAATGTTGAAAGGAACTCGAAACATGTCAACCTTGGTTTTGAGAATCTCTCCTGGAGTTTGAGAGATTTGGACGTGAAAGGGTACCAGTCTTGTTGGGGATTGGGAACCCTTCGCGAGAATGTCCAAAGTTTCAGCGGGATTTCCAAAATGTTGAAAGGAACTCGAAACATGTCAACCTTGGTTTTGAGAATCTCTCCCGGAGTTTGAGAGATTTGGACGTGAAAGGGTACCAATCTTGTCGGGGATCGGGAACCCTTCGCGAGAATGCCTAAAGTTTCAGCGGAATTTCCAAAATGTTGAGAGGAACTCGAAACATGTTGACCTTGGTTTTGACAATCTCTCCCGGACTTTGAGAGATTTGGACGTGAAAGGGTACCGATCTTGTCGGGGATCGGGAACCCTTCGCGAGAATGTCCAAAGTTTCAGCGGGATTTCCAAAATGTTGAGAGGAACTCGAAACATGTCAACCTTGGTTTTGAGAATCTCTCCCGGAGTTTGAGAGATTTGGACGTGAAAGGGTACCAATCTTGTCGGGGATCGGGAACCCTTCGCGAGAATGTCCAAAGTTTCAGCGGGATTTCCAAAATGTTGAAAGGAACTCGAAACATGTCAACCTTGGTTTTGAGAATCTCTCCCGGAGTTTGAGAGATTTGGACGTGAAAGGGTACCAATCTTGTCGGGGATCGGGAACCCTTCGCGAGAATGTCCAAAGTTTCAGCGGGATTTCCAAACTGTTGAAAGGAACTCGAACCATGTCACCCTTGGTTTTGAGAATCTCTCCCGGAGTTTGATAGATTTGGACGTGAAAGGGTACCAATCTTGTTGGGGATTGGGAACCCTTCGCGAGAATGTCCAAAGTTTCAGCGGGATTTCCAAACTGTTGAAAGGAACTCGAACCATGTCACCCTTGGTGTTGAGAATCTCTCCCGGAGTTTGAGAGATTTGGACGTGAAAGGGTACCAGTCTTGTCGGGGATTGGGAACCCTTCGCGAGAATGTCCAAAGTTTCAGCGGGATTTCCAAAATGTTGAAAGGAACTCGAAACATGTCAACCTTGGTTTTGAGAATCTCTCCCGGAGTTTGAGATATTTGGACGTGAAAGGGTACCAATCTTGTCGGGGATTGGGAACCCTTCGCGAGAATGTCCAAAGTTTCAGCGGGATTTCCAAAATGTTGAAAGGAACTCGAAACATGTCAACCTTGGTTTTGAGAATCTCTCCCGGAGTTTGAGAGATTTGGACGTGAAAGGGTACCAATCTTGTCGGGGATCGGGAACCCTTCGCGACAATGTCCGAAGTTTCAGCGGGATTTCCAAAATGTTGAAAGGAACTCGAAACATGTCAACCTTGGTTTTGAGAATCTCTCCCGGAGTTTGAGAGATTTGGACGTGAAAGGGTTCCAATCTTGTCGGGGATCGGGACCCCTTCGCGAGAATGTCCAATGTTTCAGCGGGATTTCCAAAATGTTGAAAGGAACTCGAAACATGTCAACCTTGGTTTTGAGAATCTCTCCCGGACTTTGAGAGATTTGGACGTGAAAGGATACCAGTCTTGTCGGGGATCGGGAACCCTTCGCGAGAATGTCCAAAGTTTCAGCGGGATTTCCAAAATGTTGAAAGGAACTCGAAACATGTCAACCTTGGTTTTGAGAATCTCTCCCGGAGTCTGAGAGATTTGGACGTGAAAGGGTACCAATCTTGTCGGGGATCGGGAACCCTTCACGAGAATGTCCAAAGTTTCAGCGGGATTTCCAAAATGTTGAAAGGAACTCGAAACATGTCAACCTTGGTTTTGAGAATCTCTCCCGGAGTTTGAGAGATTTGGACGTGAAAGGGTACCAATCTTGTCGGGGATCGGGACCCCTTCGCGAGAATGTCCAAAGTTTCAGCGGGATTTCCAAAATGTTGAAAGGAACTCGAAACATGTCAACCTTGGTTTTGAGAATCTCTCCCGGAGTTTGAGAGATTTGGACGTGAAAGGGTACCAGTCTTGTCGGGGATCGGGAACCCTTCGCGAGAATGTCCAAAGTTTCAGCGGGATCTCCAAAATGTTGAAAGGAACTCGAACCATGTCAACCTTGGTTTTGAGAATCTCTCCCGGAGTTTGAGAGATTTGGACGTGAAAGGGTACCAGTCTTGTCGGGGATTGGGAACCCTTCGCGAGAATGTCCAAAGTTTCAGCGGGATTTCCAAAATGTTGAGAGGAACTCGAAACATGTCAACCTTGGTTTTGAGAATCTCTCCCGGAGTTTGAGAGATTTGGACGTGAAAGGGTACCAATCTTGTCGGGGATTGGGAACCCTTCGCGAGAATGTCCAAAGTTTCAGCGGGATTTCCAAAATGTTGAAAGGAACTCGAAACATGTCAACCTTGGTTTTGAGAATCTCTCCTGGAGTTTGAGAGATTTGGACGTGAAAGGGTACCAGTCTTGTTGGGGATTGGGAACCCTTGGCGAGAATGTCCAAAGTCTCAGCGGGATTTCCAAAATGTTGAAAGGAACTCGAAACATGTCAACCTTGGTGTTGAGAATCTCTCCCGGAGTTTGAGAGATTTGGACGTGAAAGGGTACCAATCTTGTCGGGGATTGGGAACCCTTCGCGAGAATGTCCAAAGTTTCAGCGGGATTTCCAAAATGTTGAAAGGAACTCGAAACATGTCAACCTTGGTTTTGAGAATCTCTCCCGGAGTTTGAGAGATTTGGACGTGAAAGGGTACCAATCTTGTCGGGGATCGGGACCCCTTCGCGAGAATGTCCAAAGTTTCAGCGGGATTTCCAAAATGTTGAAAGGAACTCGAAACATGTCAACCTTGGTTTTGAGAATCTCTCCCGGACTTTGAGAGATTTGGACGTGAAAGGGTACCAATCTTGTCGGGGATCGGGAACCCTTCGCGAGAATGCCCAAAGTTTCAGCGGGATCTCCAAAATGTTGAAAGGAACTCGAACCATGTCAACCTTGGTTTTGAGAATCTCTCCCGGAGTTTGAGAGATTTGGACGTGAAAGGGTACCAGTCTTGTCGGGGATTGGGAACCCTTCGCGAGAATGTCCAAAGTTTCAGCGGGATTTCCAAAATGTTGAGAGGAACTCGAAACATGTCAACCTTGGTTTTGAGAATCTCTCCCGGAGTTTGAGAGATTTGGACGTGAAAGGGTACCAATCTTGTCGGGGATTGGGAACCCTTCGCGAGAATGTCCAAAGTTTCAGCGGGATTTCCAAAATGTTGAAAGGAACTCGAAACATGTCAACCTTGGTTTTGAGAATCTCTCCTGGAGTTTGAGAGATTTGGACGTGAAAGGGTACCAGTCTTGTTGGGGATTGGGAACCCTTGGCGAGAATGTCCAAAGTCTCAGCGGGATTTCCAAAATGTTGAAAGGAACTCGAAACATGTCAACCTTGGTGTTGAGAATCTCTCCCGGAGTTTGAGAGATTTGGACGTGAAAGGGTACCAATCTTGTCGGGGATTGGGAACCCTTCGCGAGAATGTCCAAAGTTTCAGCGGGATTTCCAAAATGTTGAAAGGAACTCGAAACATGTCAACCTTGGTTTTGAGAATCTCTCCCGGAGTTTGAGAGATTTGGACGTGAAAGGGTACCAATCTTGTCGGGGATCGGGACCCCTTCGCGAGAATGTCCAAAGTTTCAGCGGGATTTCCAAAATGTTGAAAGGAACTCGAAACATGTCAACCTTGGTTTTGAGAATCTCTCCCGGAGTTTGAGAGATTTGGACGTGAAAGGGTACCAGTCTTGTCGGGGATCGGGAACCCTTCGCGAGAATGTCCAAAGTTTCAGCGGGATTTCCAAAATGTTGAAAGGAACTCGAAACATGTGAACCTTGGTTTTCAGAATCTCTCCCGGAGTTTGAGAGATTTGGACGTGAAAGGGTACCAATCTTGTCGGGGATCGGGAACCCTTCGCGAGAATGCCCAAAGTTTCAGCGGGATCTCCAAAATGTTGAAAGGAACTCGAACCATGTCAACCTTGGTTTTGAGAATCTCTCCCGGAGTTTGAGAGATTTGGACGTGAAAGGGTACCAGTCTTGTCGGGGATTGGGAACCCTTCGCGAGAATGTCCAAAGTTTCAGCGGGATTTCCAAAATGTTGAGAGGAACTCGAAACATGTCAAGCTTGGTTTTGAGAATCTCTCCCGGAGTTTGAGAGATTTGGACGTGAAAGGGTACCAATCTTGTCGGGGATTGGGAACCCTTCGCGAGAATGTCCAAAGTTTCAGCGGGATTTCCAAAATGTTGAAAGGAACTCGAAACATGTCAACCTTGGTTTTGAGAATCTCTCCTGGAGTTTGAGAGATTTGGACGTGAAAGGGTACCAGTCTTGTTGGGGATTGGGAACCCTTGGCGAGAATGTCCAAAGTCTCAGCGGGATTTCCAAAATGTTGAAAGGAACTCGAAACATGTCAACCTTGGTTTTGAGAATCTCTCCCGGAGTTTGAGAGATTTGGACGTGAAAGGGTACCAATCTTGTCGGGGATTGGGAACCCTTCGCGAGAATGTCCAAAGTTTCAGCGGGATTTCCAAAATGTTGAAAGGAACTCGAAACATGTCAACCTTGGTTTTGAGAATCTCTCCCGGAGTTTGAGAGATTTGGACGTGAAAGGGTACCAATCTTGTCGGGGATCGGGACCCCTTCGCGAGAATGTCCAAAGTTTCAGCGGGATTTCCAAAATGTTGAAAGGAACTCGAAACATGTCAACCTTGGTGTTGAGAATCTCTCCCGGACTTTGAGAGATTTGGACGTGAAAGGGTACCAGTCTTGTCAAGGATCGGGAACCCTTCGCGAGAATGTCCAAAGTTTCAGCGGGATTTCCAAAATGTTGAAAGGAACTCGAACCATGTCAACCTTGGTTTTGAGAATCTCTCCCGGAGTTTGAGAGATTTGGACGTGAAAGGCTACCAATCTTGTTGGGGATTGGGAACCCTTCGCAGGAATGTCCAAAGTTTCAGCGGGATTTCCAAAATGTTGAAAGGAACTCGAAACATGTCAACCTTGGTTTTGAGAATCTCTCCCGGACTTTGAGAGATTTGGACGTGAAAGGGTTCCAATCTTGTCGGGGATCGGGAACCCTTCGCGAGAATGTCCAAAGTTTCAGCGGGATTTCCAAAATGTTGAAAGGAACTCGAAACATGTCAACCTTGGTTTTGAGAATCTCTCCCGGAGTTTGAGAGATTTGGACGTGAAAGGGTGCCAATCTTGTCGGGGATCGGGAACCCTTCGCGAGAATGTCCAAAGTTTCAGCGGGATTTCCAAAATGTTGAAAGGAACTCGAAACATGTCAACCTTGGTTTTGAGAATCTCTCCCGGAGTTTGAGAGATTTGGACGTGAAAGGGTACCAATCTTGTCGGGGATCGGGAACCCTTCGCGAGAATGTCCAAAGTTTCAGCGGGATTTCCAAAATGTTGAAAGGAACTCGAAACATGTCAACCTTGGTTTTGAGAATCTCTCCCGGAGTTTGAGAGATTTGGACGTGAAAGGGTACCAATCTTGTCGGGGATCGGGAACCCTTCGCGAGAATGTCCAAAGTTTCAGCGGGATTTCCAAAATGTTGAAAGGAACTCGAAACATGTCAACCTTGGTTTTGAGAATCTCTCCCGGAGTTTGAGAGATTTGGACGTGAAAGGGTACCAATCTTGTCGGGGATCGGGACCCCTTCGCGAGAATGTCCAAAGTTTCGGCGGGATTTCCAAAATGTTGAAAGGAACTCGAACCATGTCAACCTTGGTTTTGAGAATCTCTCCCGGACTTTGAGAGATTTGGACGTGAAAGGATACCAGTCTTGTCGGGGATCGGGAACCCTTCGCGAGAATGTCCAAAGTTTCAGTGGGATTTCCAAAATGTTGAGAGGAACACGAAACATGTCAACCTTGGTTTTGAGAATCTCTCCCGGAGTCTGAGAGATTTGGACGTGAAAGGGTACCAATCTTGTCGGGGATCGGGAACCCTTCGCGAGAATGTCCAAAGTTTCAGCGGGATTTCCAAAATGTTGAAAGGAACTCGAAACATGTCAACCTTGGTTTTGAGAATCTCTCCCGGAGTTTGAGAGATTTGGACGTGAAAGGGTACCAATCTTGTCGGGGATCGGGAACCCTTCGCGAGAATGTCCAAAGTTTCAGCGGGATTTCCAAAATGTTGAAAGGAACTCGAAACATGTCAACGTTGGTTTTGAGAATCTCTCCCGGAGTTTGATAGATTTGGACGTGAAAGGGTACCAATCTTGTCGGGGATCGGGAACCCTTCGCGACAATGTCCAAAGTTTCAGCGGGATTTCCAAAATGTTGAAAGGAACTCGAAACATGTCAACCTTGGTTTTGAGAATCTCTCCCGGAGTTTGAGAGATTTTTACGTGAAAGGGTACCAATCTTGTCGGGGATCGGGACCCCTTCGCGAGAATGTCCAAAGTTTCAGCGGGATTTCCAAAATGTTGAAAGGAACTCGAACCATGTCAACCTTGGTTTTGAGAATCTCTCCCGGAGTTTGAGAGATTTGGACGTGAAAGGATACCAGTCTTGTCGGGGATCGGGAACCCTTCGCGAGAATGTCCAAAGTTTCAGCGGGATTTCCAAAATGTTGAAAGGAACTCGAAACATGTCAACCTTGGTTTTGAGAATCTCTCCCGGAGTCTGAGAGATTTGGACGTGAAAGGGTACCAATCTTGTCGGGGATTGGGAACCCTTCGCGACAATGTCCAAAGTTTCAGCGGGATTTCCAAAATGTTGAAAGGAACTCGAAACATGTCAACCTTGGTTTTGAGAATCTCTCCCGGAGTTTGAGAGATTTGGACGTGAAAGGGTACCAATCTTGTCGGGGATCGGGAACCCTTCGCGAGAATGTCCAAAGTTTCAGCGGGATTTCCAAAATGTTGAAAGGAACTCGAAACATGTCAACCTTGGTGTTGAGAATCTCTCCCGGAGTTTGAGAGATTTGGACGTGAAAGGGTACCAGTCTTGTCGGGGATCGGGAACCCTTCGCGAGAATGTCCAAAGTTTCAGCGGGATTTCCAAAATGTTGAAAGGAACTCGAAACATGTGAACCTTGGTTTTGAGAATCTCTCCCGGAGTTTGAGAGATTTGGACGTGAAAGGGTACCAATCTTGTCGGGGATCGGGAACCCTTCGCGAGAATGCCCAAAGATTCAGCGGGATCTCCAAAATGTTGAAAGGAACTCGAACCATGTCAACCTTGGTTTTGAGAATCTCTCCCGGAGTTTGAGAGATTTGGACGTGAAAGGGTACCAATCTTGTCGGGGATTGGGAACCCTCGCGAGAATGTCCAAAGTTTCAGCGGGATTTCCAAATGTTGAAAGGAACTCGAACCATGTCAACCTTGGTTTTGAGAATCTCTCCCGGAGTTTGAGAGATTTGGACGTGAAAGGGTACCAATCTTGTCGGGGATTGGGAACCCTTCGCGAGAATGTCCAAAGTTTCAGCGGGATTTCCAAAATGTTGAGAGGAACTCGAAACATGTCAACCTTGGTGTTGAGAATCTCTCCCGGAGTTTGAGAGATTTGGACGTGAAAGAGTACCAATCTTGTCGGGGATTGGGAACCCTTCGCGAGAATGTCCAAAGTTTCAGCGGGATTTCCAAAATGTTGAAAGGAACTCGAAACATGTCAACCTTGGTTTTGAGAATCTCTCCCGGAGTTTGAGAGATTTGGACGTGAAAGGGTACCAATCTTGACGGGGATTGGGAACCCTTCGCGAGAATGTCCAAAGTCTCAGCGGGATTTCCAAAATGTTGAAAGGAACTCGAAACATGTCAACCTTGGTGTTGAGAATCTCTCCCGGAGTTTGAGAGATTTGGACGTGAAAGAGTACCAATCTTGTCGGGGATTGGGAACCCTTCGCGAGAATGTCCAAAGTTTCAGCGGGATTTCCAAAATGTTGAAAGGAACTCGAAACATGTCAACCTTGGTTTTGAGAATCTCTCCCGGAGTTTGAGAGATTTGGACGTGAAAGGGTACCAATCTTGTCGGGGATCGGGACCCCTTCGCGAGAATGTCCAAAGTTTCAGCGGGATTTCCAAAATGTTGAAAGGAACTCGAAACATGTCAACCTTGGTTTTGAGAATCTCTCCCGGAGTTTGAGAGATTTGGACGTGAAAGGGTACCAATCTTGTCGGGGATCGGGACCCCTTCGCGAGAATGTCCAAAGTTTCAGCGGGATTTCCAAAATGTTGAAAGGAACTCGAAACATGTCAACCTTGGTTTTGAGAATCTCTCCCGGACTTTGAGAGATTTGGACGTGAAAGGGTACCAGTCTTGTCAAGGATCGGGAACCCTTCGCGAGAATGTCCAAAGTTTCAGCGGGATTTCCAAAATGTTGAAAGGAACTCGAACCATGTCAACCTTGGTTTTGAGAATCTCTCCCGGAGTTTGAGAGATTTGGACGTGAAAGGCTACCAATCTTGTTGGGGATTGGGAACCCTTCGCAGGAATGTCCAAAGTTTCAGCGGGATTTCCAAAATGTTGAAAGGAACTCGAAACATGTCAACCTTGGTTTTGAGAATCTCTCCCGGACTTTGAGAGATTTGGACGTGAAAGGGTTCCAATCTTGTCGGGGATCGGGAACCCTTCGCGAGAATGTCCAAAGTTTCAGCGGGATTTCCAAAATGTTGAAAGGAACTCGAAACATGTCAACCTTGGTTTTGAGAATCTCTCCCGGAGTTTGAGAGATTTGGACGTGAAAGGGTGCCAATCTTGTCGGGGATCGGGAACCCTTCGCGAGAATGTCCAAAGTTTCAGCGGGATTTCCAAAATGTTGAAAGGAACTCGAAACATGTCAACCTTGGTTTTGAGAATCTCTCCCGGAGTTTGAGAGATTTGGACGTGAAAGGGTACCAATCTTGTCGGGGATCGGGAACCCTTCGCGAGAATGTCCAAAGTTTCAGCGGGATTTCCAAAATGTTGAAAGGAACTCGAAACATGTCAACCTTGGTTTTGAGAATCTCTCCCGGAGTTTGAGAGATTTGGACGTGAAAGGGTACCAATCTTGTCGGGGATCGGGAACCCTTCGCGAGAATGTCCAAAGTTTCAGCGGGATTTCCAAAATGTTGAAAGGAACTCGAAACATGTCAACCTTGGTTTTGAGAATCTCTCCCGGAGTTTGAGAGATTTGGACGTGAAAGGGTACCAATCTTGTCGGGGATCGGGACCCCTTCGCGAGAATGTCCAAAGTTTCGGCGGGATTTCCAAAATGTTGAAAGGAACTCGAACCATGTCAACCTTGGTTTTGAGAATCTCTCCCGGACTTTGAGAGATTTGGACGTGAAAGGATACCAGTCTTGTCGGGGATCGGGAACCCTTCGCGAGAATGTCCAAAGTTTCAGTGGGATTTCCAAAATGTTGAGAGGAACACGAAACATGTCAACCTTGGTTTTGAGAATCTCTCCCGGAGTCTGAGAGATTTGGACGTGAAAGGGTACCAATCTTGTCGGGGATCGGGAACCCTTCGCGAGAATGTCCAAAGTTTCAGCGGGATTTCCAAAATGTTGAAAGGAACTCGAAACATGTCAACCTTGGTTTTGAGAATCTCTCCCGGAGTTTGAGAGATTTGGACGTGAAAGGGTACCAATCTTGTCGGGGATCGGGAACCCTTCGCGAGAATGTCCAAAGTTTCAGCGGGATTTCCAAAATGTTGAAAGGAACTCGAAACATGTCAACGTTGGTTTTGAGAATCTCTCCCGGAGTTTGATAGATTTGGACGTGAAAGGGTACCAATCTTGTCGGGGATCGGGAACCCTTCGCGACAATGTCCAAAGTTTCAGCGGGATTTCCAAAATGTTGAAAGGAACTCGAAACATGTCAACCTTGGTTTTGAGAATCTCTCCCGGAGTTTGAGAGATTTTTACGTGAAAGGGTACCAATCTTGTCGGGGATCGGGACCCCTTCGCGAGAATGTCCAAAGTTTCAGCGGGATTTCCAAAATGTTGAAAGGAACTCGAACCATGTCAACCTTGGTTTTGAGAATCTCTCCCGGAGTTTGAGAGATTTGGACGTGAAAGGATACCAGTCTTGTCGGGGATCGGGAACCCTTCGCGAGAATGTCCAAAGTTTCAGCGGGATTTCCAAAATGTTGAAAGGAACTCGAAACATGTCAACCTTGGTTTTGAGAATCTCTCCCGGAGTCTGAGAGATTTGGACGTGAAAGGGTACCAATCTTGTCGGGGATTGGGAACCCTTCGCGACAATGTCCAAAGTTTCAGCGGGATTTCCAAAATGTTGAAAGGAACTCGAAACATGTCAACCTTGGTTTTGAGAATCTCTCCCGGAGTTTGAGAGATTTGGACGTGAAAGGGTACCAATCTTGTCGGGGATCGGGAACCCTTCGCGAGAATGTCCAAAGTTTCAGCGGGATTTCCAAAATGTTGAAAGGAACTCGAAACATGTCAACCTTGGTGTTGAGAATCTCTCCCGGAGTTTGAGAGATTTGGACGTGAAAGGGTACCAGTCTTGTCGGGGATCGGGAACCCTTCGCGAGAATGTCCAAAGTTTCAGCGGGATTTCCAAAATGTTGAAAGGAACTCGAAACATGTGAACCTTGGTTTTGAGAATCTCTCCCGGAGTTTGAGAGATTTGGACGTGAAAGGGTACCAATCTTGTCGGGGATCGGGAACCCTTCGCGAGAATGCCCAAAGATTCAGCGGGATCTCCAAAATGTTGAAAGGAACTCGAACCATGTCAACCTTGGTTTTGAGAATCTCTCCCGGAGTTTGAGAGATTTGGACGTGAAAGGGTACCAATCTTGTCGGGGATTGGGAACCCTCGCGAGAATGTCCAAAGTTTCAGCGGGATTTCCAAATGTTGAAAGGAACTCGAACCATGTCAACCTTGGTTTTGAGAATCTCTCCCGGAGTTTGAGAGATTTGGACGTGAAAGGGTACCAATCTTGTCGGGGATTGGGAACCCTTCGCGAGAATGTCCAAAGTTTCAGCGGGATTTCCAAAATGTTGAGAGGAACTCGAAACATGTCAACCTTGGTGTTGAGAATCTCTCCCGGAGTTTGAGAGATTTGGACGTGAAAGAGTACCAATCTTGTCGGGGATTGGGAACCCTTCGCGAGAATGTCCAAAGTTTCAGCGGGATTTCCAAAATGTTGAAAGGAACTCGAAACATGTCAACCTTGGTTTTGAGAATCTCTCCCGGAGTTTGAGAGATTTGGACGTGAAAGGGTACCAATCTTGACGGGGATTGGGAACCCTTCGCGAGAATGTCCAAAGTCTCAGCGGGATTTCCAAAATGTTGAAAGGAACTCGAAACATGTCAACCTTGGTGTTGAGAATCTCTCCCGGAGTTTGAGAGATTTGGACGTGAAAGAGTACCAATCTTGTCGGGGATTGGGAACCCTTCGCGAGAATGTCCAAAGTTTCAGCGGGATTTCCAAAATGTTGAAAGGAACTCGAAACATGTCAACCTTGGTTTTGAGAATCTCTCCCGGAGTTTGAGAGATTTGGACGTGAAAGGGTACCAATCTTGTCGGGGATCGGGACCCCTTCGCGAGAATGTCCAAAGTTTCAGCGGGATTTCCAAAATGTTGAAAGGAACTCGAAACATGTCAACCTTGGTTTTGAGAATCTCTCCCGGAGTTTGAGAGATTTGGACGTGAAAGGGTACCAATCTTGTCGGGGATCGGGACCCCTTCGCGAGAATGTCCAAAGTTTCAGCGGGATTTCCAAAATGTTGAAAGGAACTCGAAACATGTCAACCTTGGTTTTGAGAATCTCTCCCGGACTTTGAGAGATTTGGACGTGAAAGGGTACCAGTCTTGTCAAGGATCGGGAACCCTTCGCGAGAATGTCCAAAGTTTCAGCGGGATTTCCAAAATGTTGAAAGGAACTCGAACCATGTCAACCTTGGTTTTGAGAATCTCTCCCGGAGTTTGAGAGATTTGGACGTGAAAGGCTACCAATCTTGTTGGGGATTGGGAACCCTTCGCAGGAATGTCCAAAGTTTCAGCGGGATTTCCAAAATGTTGAAAGGAACTCGAAACATGTCAACCTTGGTTTTGAGAATCTCTCCCGGACTTTGAGAGATTTGGACGTGAAAGGGTTCCAATCTTGTCGGGGATCGGGAACCCTTCGCGAGAATGTCCAAAGTTTCAGCGGGATTTCCAAAATGTTGAAAGGAACTCGAAACATGTCAACCTTGGTTTTGAGAATCTCTCCCGGAGTTTGAGAGATTTGGACGTGAAAGGGTGCCAATCTTGTCGGGGATCGGGAACCCTTCGCGAGAATGTCCAAAGTTTCAGCGGGATTTCCAAAATGTTGAAAGGAACTCGAAACATGTCAACCTTGGTTTTGAGAATCTCTCCCGGAGTTTGAGAGATTTGGACGTGAAAGGGTACCAATCTTGTCGGGGATCGGGAACCCTTCGCGAGAATGTCCAAAGTTTCAGCGGGATTTCCAAAATGTTGAAAGGAACTCGAAACATGTCAACCTTGGTTTTGAGAATCTCTCCCGGAGTTTGAGAGATTTGGACGTGAAAGGGTACCAATCTTGTCGGGGATCGGGAACCCTTCGCGAGAATGTCCAAAGTTTCAGCGGGATTTCCAAAATGTTGAAAGGAACTCGAAACATGTCAACCTTGGTTTTGAGAATCTCTCCCGGAGTTTGAGAGATTTGGACGTGAAAGGGTACCAATCTTGTCGGGGATCGGGACCCCTTCGCGAGAATGTCCAAAGTTTCGGCGGGATTTCCAAAATGTTGAAAGGAACTCGAACCATGTCAACCTTGGTTTTGAGAATCTCTCCCGGAGTTTGAGAGATTTGGACGTGAAAGGGTGCCAATCTTGTCGGGGATCGGGAACCCTTCGCGAGAATGTCCAAAGTTTCAGCGGGATTTCCAAAATGTTGAAAGGAACTCGAAACATGTCAACCTTGGTTTTGAGAATCTCTCCCGGAGTTTGAGAGATTTGGACGTGAAAGGGTACCAATCTTGTCGGGGATCGGGAACCCTTCGCGAGAATGTCCAAAGTTTCAGCGGGATTTCCAAAATGTTGAAAGGAACTCGAAACATGTCAACCTTGGTTTTGAGAATCTCTCCCGGAGTTTGAGAGATTTGGACGTGAAAGGGTACCAATCTTGTCGGGGATCGGGAACCCTTCGCGAGAATGTCCAAAGTTTCAGCGGGATTTCCAAAATGTTGAAAGGAACTCGAAACATGTCAACCTTGGTTTTGAGAATCTCTCCCGGAGTTTGAGAGATTTGGACGTGAAAGGGTACCAATCTTGTCGGGGATCGGGACCCCTTCGCGAGAATGTCCAAAGTTTCGGCGGGATTTCCAAAATGTTGAAAGGAACTCGAACCATGTCAACCTTGGTTTTGAGAATCTCTCCCGGACTTTGAGAGATTTGGACGTGAAAGGATACCAGTCTTGTCGGGGATCGGGAACCCTTCGCGAGAATGTCCAAAGTTTCAGTGGGATTTCCAAAATGTTGAGAGGAACACGAAACATGTCAACCTTGGTTTTGAGAATCTCTCCCGGAGTCTGAGAGATTTGGACGTGAAAGGGTACCAATCTTGTCGGGGATCGGGAACCCTTCGCGAGAATGTCCAAAGTTTCAGCGGGATTTCCAAAATGTTGAAAGGAACTCGAAACATGTCAACCTTGGTTTTGAGAATCTCTCCCGGAGTTTGAGAGATTTGGACGTGAAAGGGTACCAATCTTGTCGGGGATCGGGAACCCTTCGCGAGAATGTCCAAAGTTTCAGCGGGATTTCCAAAATGTTGAAAGGAACTCGAAACATGTCAACGTTGGTTTTGAGAATCTCTCCCGGAGTTTGATAGATTTGGACGTGAAAGGGTACCAATCTTGTCGGGGATCGGGAACCCTTCGCGACAATGTCCAAAGTTTCAGCGGGATTTCCAAAATGTTGAAAGGAACTCGAAACATGTCAACCTTGGTTTTGAGAATCTCTCCCGGAGTTTGAGAGATTTTTACGTGAAAGGGTACCAATCTTGTCGGGGATCGGGACCCCTTCGCGAGAATGTCCAAAGTTTCAGCGGGATTTCCAAAATGTTGAAAGGAACTCGAACCATGTCAACCTTGGTTTTGAGAATCTCTCCCGGAGTTTGAGAGATTTGGACGTGAAAGGATACCAGTCTTGTCGGGGATCGGGAACCCTTCGCGAGAATGTCCAAAGTTTCAGCGGGATTTCCAAAATGTTGAAAGGAACTCGAAACATGTCAACCTTGGTTTTGAGAATCTCTCCCGGAGTCTGAGAGATTTGGACGTGAAAGGGTACCAATCTTGTCGGGGATTGGGAACCCTTCGCGACAATGTCCAAAGTTTCAGCGGGATTTCCAAAATGTTGAAAGGAACTCGAAACATGTCAACCTTGGTTTTGAGAATCTCTCCCGGAGTTTGAGAGATTTGGACGTGAAAGGGTACCAATCTTGTCGGGGATCGGGAACCCTTCGCGAGAATGTCCAAAGTTTCAGCGGGATTTCCAAAATGTTGAAAGGAACTCGAAACATGTCAACCTTGGTGTTGAGAATCTCTCCCGGAGTTTGAGAGATTTGGACGTGAAAGGGTACCAGTCTTGTCGGGGATCGGGAACCCTTCGCGAGAATGTCCAAAGTTTCAGCGGGATTTCCAAAATGTTGAAAGGAACTCGAAACATGTGAACCTTGGTTTTGAGAATCTCTCCCGGAGTTTGAGAGATTTGGACGTGAAAGGGTACCAATCTTGTCGGGGATCGGGAACCCTTCGCGAGAATGCCCAAAGATTCAGCGGGATCTCCAAAATGTTGAAAGGAACTCGAACCATGTCAACCTTGGTTTTGAGAATCTCTCCCGGAGTTTGAGAGATTTGGACGTGAAAGGGTACCAATCTTGTCGGGGATTGGGAACCCTCGCGAGAATGTCCAAAGTTTCAGCGGGATTTCCAAATGTTGAAAGGAACTCGAACCATGTCAACCTTGGTTTTGAGAATCTCTCCCGGAGTTTGAGAGATTTGGACGTGAAAGGGTACCAATCTTGTCGGGGATTGGGAACCCTTCGCGAGAATGTCCAAAGTTTCAGCGGGATTTCCAAAATGTTGAGAGGAACTCGAAACATGTCAACCTTGGTGTTGAGAATCTCTCCCGGAGTTTGAGAGATTTGGACGTGAAAGAGTACCAATCTTGTCGGGGATTGGGAACCCTTCGCGAGAATGTCCAAAGTTTCAGCGGGATTTCCAAAATGTTGAAAGGAACTCGAAACATGTCAACCTTGGTTTTGAGAATCTCTCCCGGAGTTTGAGAGATTTGGACGTGAAAGGGTACCAATCTTGACGGGGATTGGGAACCCTTCGCGAGAATGTCCAAAGTCTCAGCGGGATTTCCAAAATGTTGAAAGGAACTCGAAACATGTCAACCTTGGTGTTGAGAATCTCTCCCGGAGTTTGAGAGATTTGGACGTGAAAGAGTACCAATCTTGTCGGGGATTGGGAACCCTTCGCGAGAATGTCCAAAGTTTCAGCGGGATTTCCAAAATGTTGAAAGGAACTCGAAACATGTCAACCTTGGTTTTGAGAATCTCTCCCGGAGTTTGAGAGATTTGGACGTGAAAGGGTACCAATCTTGTCGGGGATCGGGACCCCTTCGCGAGAATGTCCAAAGTTTCAGCGGGATTTCCAAAATGTTGAAAGGAACTCGAAACATGTCAACCTTGGTTTTGAGAATCTCTCCCGGACTTTGAGAGATTTGGACGTGAAAGGGTACCAGTCTTGTCAAGGATCGGGAACCCTTCGCGAGAATGTCCAAAGTTTCAGCGGGATTTCCAAAATGTTGAAAGGAACTCGAAACATGTAAACCTTGGTTTTGAGAATCTCTCCCGGAGTTTGAGAGATTTGGACGTGAAAGGCTACCAATCTTGTTGGGGATTGGGAACCCTTCGCAGGAATGTCCAAAGTTTCAGCGGGATTTCCAAAATGTTTAAAGGAACTCGAAACATGTCAACCTTGGTTTTGAGAATCTCTCCCGGAGTGTGAGAGATTTGGACGTGAAAGGGTACCAATCTTGTCGGGGATCGGGAACCCTTCGCGAGAATGCCCAAAGTTTCAGCGGGATTTCCAAAATGTTGAAAGGAACTCGAACCATGTCAACCTTGGTTTTGAGAATCTCTCCCGGAGTTTGAGAGATTTGGACGTGAAAGGGTACCAGTCTTGTCGGGGATTGGGAACCCTTCGCGAGAATGTCCAAAGTTTCAGCGGGATTTCCAAAATGTTGAAAGGAACTCGAAACATGTCAAGCTTGGTTTTGAGAATCTCTCCCGGAGTTTGAGAGATTTGGACGTGAAAGGGTACCAATCTTGTCGGGGATTGGGAACCCTTCGCGAGAATGTCCAAAGTTTCAGCGGGATTTCCAAAATGTTGAAAGGAACTCGAAACATGTCAACCTTGGTTTTGAGAATCTCTCCTGGAGTTTGAGAGATTTGGACGTGAAAGGGTACCACTCTTGTTGGGGATTGGGAACCCTTCGCGAGAATGTCCAAAGTTTCAGCGGGATTTCCAAAATGTTGAAAGGAACTCGAAACATGTCAACCTTGGTGTTGAGAATCTCTCCCGGAGTTTGAGAGATTTGGACGTGAAAGGGTACCAATCTTGTCGGGGATTGGGAACCCTTCGCGAGAATGTCCAAAGTTTCAGCGGGATTTCCAAAATGTTGAAAGGAACTCGAACCATGTCACCCTTGGTTTTGAGAATCTCTCCCGGAGTTTGAGAGATTTGGACGTGAAAGGGTACCAATCTTGTCGGGGATCGGGACCCCTTCGCGAGAATGTCCAAAGTTTCAGCGGGATTTCCAAAATGTTGAAAGGAACTCGAACCATGTCAACCTTGGTTTTGAGAATCTCTCCCGGACTTTGAGAGATTTGGACGTGAAAGGGTACCAATCTTGTCGGGGATTGGGAACCCTTCGCGAGAATGTCCAAAGTTTCAGCGGGATTTCCAAAATGTTGAAAGGAACTCGAAACATGTAAACCTTGGTTTTGAGAATCTCTCCCGGAGTTTGAGAGATTTGGACGTGAAAGGCTACCAATCTTGTTGGGGATTGGGAACCCTTCGCAAGAATGTCCAAAGTTTCAGCGGGATTTCCAAAATGTTGAAAGGAACTCGAAACATGTCAACCTTGGTTTTGAGAATCTCTCCCGGACTTTGAGAGATTTGGACGTGAAAGGGTACCAATCTTGTCGGGGATCGGGAACCCTTCGCGAGAATGTCCAAAGTTTCAGCGGGATTTCCAAAATGTTGAAAGGAACTCGAAACATGTCAACGTTGGTTTTGAGAATCTCTCCCGGAGTGTGAGAGATTTGGACGTGAAAGGGTACCAGTCTTGTCGGGGATTGGGAACCCTTCGCGAGAATGTCCAAAGTTTCAGCGGGATTTCCAAAATGTTGAAAGGAACTCTAAACATGTCAAGCTTGGTTTTGAGAATCTCTCCCGGAGTTTGAGAGATTTGGACGTGAAAGGGTTCCAATCTTGTCGGGGATTGGGAACCCTTCGCGAGAATGTCCAAAGTTTCAGCGGGATTTCCAAAATGTTGAAAGGAACTCGAAACATGTCAACCTTGGTTTTGAGAATCTCTCCCGGAGTTTGAGAGATTTGGACGTGAAAGGGTACCAATCTTGTCGGGGATCGGGAACCCTTCGCGAGAATGTCCAAAGTTTCAGCGGGATTTCCAAAATGTTGAAAGGAACTCGAAACATGTCAACCTTGGTTTTGAGAATCTCTCCCGGAGTTTGAGAGATTTGGACGTGAAAGGGTACCAATCTTGTCGGGGATCGGGACCCCTTCGCGAGAATGTCCAAAGTTTCGGCGGGATTTCCAAAATGTTGAAAGCAACTCGAAACATGTCAACCTTGGTTATGAGAATCTCTCCCGGAGTTTGAGAGATTTGGACGTGAAAGGGTACCAATCTTGTCGGGGATCGGGAACCCTTCGCGAGAATGTCCAAAGTTTCAGCGGGATTTCCAAAATGTTGAAAGGAACTCGAAACATGTCAACCTTGGTTTTGAGAATCTCTCCCGGAGTTTGAGAGATTTGGACGTGAAAGGGTACCAGTCTTGTCGGGGATCGGGAACCCTTCGCGAGAATGTCCAAAGTTTCAGCGGGATTTCCAAAATGTTGAAAGGAACTCGAAACATGTGAACCTTGGTTTTGAGAATCTCTCCCGGAGTTTGAGAGATTTGGACGTGAAAGGGTACCAGTCTTGTCGGGGATCGGGAACCCTTCGCGAGAATGTCCAAAGTTTCAGCGGGATCTCCAAAATGTTGAAAGGAACTCGAACCATGTCAACCTTGGTTTTGAGAATCTCTCCCGGAGTTTGAGAGATTTGGACGTGAAAGGGTACCAGTCTTGTCGGGGATTGGGAACCCTTCGCGAGAATGTCCAAAGTTTCAGCGGGATTTCCAAAATGTTGAGAGGAACTCGAAACATGTCAAGCTTGGTTTTGAGAATCTCTCCCGGACTTTGAGAGATTTGGACGTGAAAGGGTACCAGTCTTGTCAAGGATCGGGAACCCTTCGCGAGAATGTCCAAAGTTTCAGCGGGATTTCCAAAATGTTGAAAGGAACTCGAAACATGTAAACCTTGGTTTTGAGAATCTCTCCCGGAGTTTGAGAGATTTGGACGTGAAAGGCTACCAATCTTGTTGGGGATTGGGAACCCTTCGCAGGAATGTCCAAAGTTTCAGCGGGATTTCCAAAATGTTGAAAGGAACTCGAAACATGTCAACCTTGGTTTTGAGAATCTCTCCTGGAGTTTGAGAGATTTGGACGTGAAAGGGTACCAATCTTGTCGGGGATTGGGAACCCTCGCGAGAATGTCCAAAGTTTCAGCGGGATTTCCAAATGTTGAAAGGAACTCGAACCATGTCAACCTTGGTTTTGAGAATCTCTCCCGGAGTTTGAGAGATTTGGACGTGAAAGGGTACCAATCTTGTCGGGGATTGGGAACCCTTCGCGAGAATGTCCAAAGTTTCAGCGGGATTTCCAAAATGTTGAGAGGAACTCGAAACATGTCAAGCTTGGTTTTGAGAATCTCTCCCGGAGTTTGAGAGATTTGGACGTGAAAGGGTACCAGTCTTGTCGGGGATCGGGAACCCTTCGCGAGAATGTCCAAAGTTTCAGCGGGATTTCCAAAATGTTGAAAGGAACTCGAAACATGTCAACCTTGGTTTTGAGAATCTCTCCTGGAGTTTGAGAGATTTGGACGTGAAAGGGTACCAGTCTTGTTGGGGATTGGGAACCCTTCGCGAGAATGTCCAAAGTCTCAGCGGGATTTCCAAAATGTTGAAAGGAACTCGAAACATGTCAACCTTGGTGTTGAGAATCTCTCCCGGAGTTTGAGAGATTTGGACGTGAAAGAGTACCAATCTTGTCGGGGATTGGGAACCCTTCGCGAGAATGTCCAAAGTTTCAGCGGGATTTCCAAAATGTTGAAAGGAACTCGAAACATGTCAACCTTGGTTTTGAGAATCTCTCCCGGAGTTTGAGAGGTTTGGACGTGAAAGGGTACCAATCTTGTCGGGGATCGGGACCCCTTCGCGAGAATGTCCAAAGTTTCAGCGGGATTTCCAAAATGTTGAAAGGAACTCGAAACATGTAAACCTTGGTTTTGAGAATCTCTCCCGGAGTTTGAGAGATTTGGACGTGAAAGGCTACCAATCTTGTTGGGGATTGGGAACCCTTCGCAGGAATGTCCAAAGTTTCAGCGGGATTTCCAAAATGTTGAAAGGAACTCGAAACATGTCAACCTTGGTTTTGAGAATCTCTCCCGGACTTTGAGAGATTTGGACGTGAAAGGGTACCAGTCTTGTCGGGGATTGGGAACCCTTCGCGAGAATGTCCAAAGTTTCAGCGGGATTTCCAAAATGTTGAGAGGAACTCGAAACATGTCAAGCTTGGTTTTGAGAATCTCTCCCGGAGTTTGAGAGATTTGGACGTGAAAGGGTACCAATCTTGTCGGGGATTGGGAACCCTTCGCGAGAATGTCCAAAGTTTCAGCGGGATTTCCAAATTGTTGAGAGGAACTCGAAACATGTCAACCTTGGTTTTGAGAATCTCTCCCGGAGTTTGAGAGATTTGGACGTGAAAGGGTACCAATCTTGACGGGGATTGGGAACCCTTCGCGAGAATGTCCAAAGTCTCAGCGGGATTTCCAAAATGTTGAAAGGAACTCGAAACATGTCAACCTTGGTGTTGAGAATCTCTCCCGGAGTTTGAGAGATTTGGACGTGAAAGAGTACCAATCTTGTCGGGGATTGGGAACCCTTCGCGAGAATGTCCAAAGTTTCAGCGGGATTTCCAAAATGTTGAAAGGAACTCGAAACATGTCAACCTTGGTTTTGACAATCTCTCCCGGAGTTTGAGAGATTTGGACGTGAAAGGGTACCAATCTTGTCGGGGATCGGGACCCCTTCGCGAGAATGTCCAAAGTTTCAGCGGGATTTCCAAAATGTTGAAAGGAACTCGAAACATGTCAACCTTGGTTTTGAGAATCTCTCCCGGACTTTGAGAGATTTGGACGTGAAAGGGTACCAGTCTTGTCAAGGATCGGGAACCCTTCGCGAGAATGTCCAAAGTTTCAGCGGGATTTCCAAAATGTTGAAAGGAACTCGAACCATGTCAACCTTGGTTTTGAGAATCTCTCCCGGAGTTTGAGAGATTTGGACGTGAAAGGCTACCAATCTTGTTGGGGATTGGGAACCCTTCGCAGGAATGTCCAAAGTTTCAGCGGGATTTCCAAAATGTTGAAAGGAACTCGAAACATGTCAACCTTGGTTTTGAGAATCTCTCCCGGAGTTTGAGAGATTTGGACGTGAAAGGGTACCAATCTTGTCGGGGATCGGGAACCCTTCGCGAGAATGTCCAAAGTTTCAGCGGGATTTCCAAAATGTTGAAAGGAACTCGAAACATGTCAACCTTGGTTTTGAGAATCTCTCCCGGAGTGTGAGAGATTTGGACGTGAAAGGGTACCAATCTTGTCGGGGATCGGGAACCCTTCGCGAGAATGCCCAAAGTTTCAGCGGGATTTCCAAAATGTTGAAAGGAACTCGAACCATGTCAACCTTGGTTTTGAGAATCTCTCCCGGAGTTTGAGAGATTTGGACGTGAAAGGGTACCAGTCTTGTCGGGGATTGGGAACCCTTCGCGAGAATGTCCAAAGTTTCACCGGGATTTCCAAAATGTTGAGAGGAACTCGAAACATGTCAAGCTTGGTTTTGAGAATCTCTCCCGGAGTTTGAGAGATTTGGACGTGAAAGGGTACCAATCTTGTCGGGGATTGGGAACCCTTCGCGAGAATGTCCAAAGTTTCAGCGGGATTTCCAAAATGTTGAAAGGAACTCGAAACATGTCAACCTTGGTTTTGAGAATCTCTCCTGGAGTTTGAGAGATTTGGACGTGAAAGGGTACCACTCTTGTTGGGGATTGGGAACCCTTCGCGAGAATGTCCAAAGTTTCAGCGGGATTTCCAAAATGTTGAAAGGAACTCGAAACATGTCAACCTTGGTGTTGAGAATCTCTCCCGGAGTTTGAGAGATTTGGACGTGAAAGGGTACCAATCTTGTCGGGGATTGGGAACCCTTCGCGAGAATGTCCAAAGTTTCAGCGGGATTTCCAAAATGTTGAAAGGAACTCGAAACATGTCAACCTTGGTTTTGAGAATCTCTCCCGGAGTTTGAGAGATTTGGACGTGAAAGGGTACCAATCTTGTCGGGGATCGGGACCCCTTCGCGAGAATGTCCAAAGTTTCAGCGGGATTTCCAAAATGTTGAAAGGAACTCGAACCATGTCAACCTTGGTTTTGAGAATCTCTCCTGGAGTTTGAGAGATTTGGACGTGAAAGGGTACCAATCTTGTCGGGGATTGGGAACCCTTCGCGAGAATGTCCAAAGTTTCAGCGGGATTTCCAAAATGTTGAAAGGAACTCGAAACATGTAAACCTTGGTTTTGAGAATCTCTCCCGGAGTTTGAGAGATTTGGACGTGAAAGGCTACCAATCTTGTCGGGGATTGGGAACCCTTCGCAAGAATGTCCAAAGTTTCAGCGGGATTTCCAAAATGTTGAAAGGAACTCGAAACATGTCAACCTTGGTTTTGAGAATCTCTCCCGGAGTTTGAGAGATTTGGACGTGAAAGGGTACCAATCTTGTCGGGGATCGGGAACCCTTCGCGAGAATGTCCAAAGTTTCAGCGGGATTTCCAAAATGTTGAAAGGAACTCGAAACATGTCAACCTTGGTTTTGAGAATCTCTCCCGGAGTGTGAGAGATTTGGACGTGAAAGGGTACCAGTCTTGTCGGGGATTGGGAACCCTTCGCGAGAATGTCCAAAGTTTCAGCGGGATTTCCAAAATGTTGAAAGGAACTCTAAACATGTCAACCTTGGTTTTGAGAATCTCTCCCGGAGTTTGAGAGATTTGGACGTGAAAGGGTTCCAATCTTGTCGGGGATTGGGAACCCTTCGCGAGAATGTCCAAAGTTTCAGCGGGATTTCCAAAATGTTGAAAGGAACTCGAAACATGTCAACCTTGGTTTTGAGAATCTCTCCCGGAGTTTGAGAGATTTGGACGTGAAAGGGTACCAATCTTGTCGGGGATCGGGAACCCTTCGCGAGAATGTCCAAAGTTTCAGCGGGATTTCCAAAATGTTGAAAGGAACTCGAAACATGTCAACCTTGGTTTTGAGAATCTCTCCCGGAGTTTGAGAGATTTGGACGTGAAAGGGTACCAATCTTGTCGGGGATCGGGACCCCTTCGCGAGAATGTCCAAAGTTTCGGCGGGATTTCCAAAATGTTGAAAGCAACTCGAAACATGTCAACCTTGGTTATGAGAATCTCTCCCGGAGTTTGAGAGATTTGGACGTGAAAGGGTACCAATCTTGTCGGGGATCGGGAACCCTTCGCGAGAATGTCCAAAGTTTCAGCGGGATTTCCAAAATGTTGAAAGGAACTCGAAACATGTCAACCTTGGTTTTGAGAATCTCTCCCGGAGTTTGAGAGATTTGGACGTGAAAGGGTACCAGTCTTGTCGGGGATTGGGAACCCTTCGCGAGAATGTCCAAAGTTTCAGCGGGATTTCCAAAATGTTGAAAGGAACTCGAAACATGTCAACCTTGGTTTTGAGAATCTCTCCCGGAGTTTGAGAGATTTGGACGTGAAAGGGTACCAATCTTGTCGGGGATCGGGACCCCTTCGCGAGAATGTCCAAAGTTTCAGCGGGATTTCCAAAATGTTGAAAGGAACTCGAACCATGTCAACCTTGGTTTTGAGAATCTCTCCTGGAGTTTGAGAGATTTGGACGTGAAAGGGTACCAATCTTGTCGGGGATTGGGAACCCTTCGCGAGAATGTCCAAAGTTTCAGCGGGATTTCCAAAATGTTGAAAGGAACTCGAAACATGTCAACCTTGGTTTTGAGAATCTCTCCCGGAGTTTGAGAGATTTGGACGTGAAAGGGTACCAATCTTGTCGGGGATCGGGAACCCTTCGCGAGAATGCCTAAAGTTTCAGCGGGATTTCCAAAATGTTGAGAGGAACTCGAAACATGTTGACCTTGGTTTTTACAATCTCTCCCGGAGTTTGAGAGATTTGGACGTGAAAGGGTACCAGTCTTGTCGGGGATCGGGAACCCTTCGCGAGAATGTCCAAAGTTTCAGCGGGATTTCCAAAATGTTGAGAGGAACTCGAAACATGTCAAGCTTGGTTTTGAGAATCTCTCCCGGAGTTTGAGAGATTTGGACGTGAAAGGGTACCAATCTTGTTGGGGATTGGGAACCCTTCGCAGGAATGTCCAAAGTTTCAGCGGGATTTCCAAAATGTTGAAAGGAACTCGAAACATGTCAACCTTGGTTTTGAGAATCTCTCCTAGAGTTTGAGAGATTTGGACGTGAAAGGGTACCAGTCTTGTTGGGGATTGGGAACCCTTCGCGAGAATGTCCAAAGTTTCAGCGGGATTTCCAAAATGTTGAAAGGAACTCGAAACATGTCAACCTTGGTGTTGAGAATCTCTCCCGGAGTTTGAGAGATTTGGACGTGAAAGGGTACCAATCTTGTCGGGGATTGGGAACCTTCGCGAGAATGTCCAAAGTTTCAGCGGGATTTCCAAAATGTTGAAAGGAACTCGAAACATGTCAACCTTGGTTTTGAGAATCTCTCCCGGAGTTTGAGAGATTTGGACGTGAAAGGGTACCAATCTTGTCGGGGATCGGGAACCCTTCGCGAGAATGTCCAAAGTTTCAGCGGGATTTCCAAAATGTTGAAAGGAACTCGAACCATGTCACCCTTGGTTTTGAGAATCTCTCCCGGAGTTTGAGAGATTTGGACGTGAAAGGGTACCAATCTTGTCGGGGATCGGGAACCCTTCGCGAGAATGTCCAAAGTTTCAGCGGGATTTCCAAAATGTTGAAAGGAACTCGAAACATGTCAACCTTGGTTTTGAGAATCTCTCCCGGAGTTTGAGAGATTTGGACGTGAAAGGGTACCAATCTTGTCGGGGATCGGGAACCCTTCGCGAGAATGTCCAAAGTTTCAGCGGTATTTCCAAAATGTTGAAAGGAACTCGAAACATGTCAACCTTGGTTTTGAGAATCTCTCCCGGAGTTTGAGAGATTTGGACGTGAAAGGGTACCAGTCTTGTCGAGGATCGGGAACCCTTCGCGAGAATGTCCAAAGTTTCAGCGGGATTTCCAACATGTTGAAAGGAACTCGAAACATGTCAAGCTTGGTTTTGAGAATCTCTCCCGGAGTTTGAGAGATTTGGACGTGAAAGGGTACCAATCTTGTCGGGGATTGGGAACCCTTCGCGAGAATGTCCAAAGTTTCAGCGTGATTTCCAAAATGTTGAAAGGAACTCGAAACATGTCAACCTTGGTTTTGAGAATCTCTCCCGGAGTTTGAGAGATTTGGACGTGAAAGGCTACCAGTCTTGTTGGGGATTGGGAACCCTTCGCAGGAATGTCCAAAGTTTCAGCGGGATTTCCAAAATGTTGAAAGGAACTCGAAACATGTCAACCTTGGTTTTGAGAATCTCTCCTGGAGTTTGAGAGATTTGGACGTGAAAGGGTACCAGTCTTGTCGGGGATTGGGAACCCTTCGCGAGAATGTCCAAAGTTTCAGCGGGATTTCCAAAATGTTGAAAGGAACTCGAAACATGTCAACCTTGGTGTTGAGAATCTCTCCCGGAGTTTGAGAGATTTGGACGTGAAAGGGTACCAATCTTGTCGGGGATTGGGAACCCTTCGCGAGAATGTCCAAAGTTTCAGCGGGATTTCCAAAATGTTGAAAGGAACTCGAAACATGTCAACCTTGGTTTTGAGAATCTCTCCCGGAGTTTGAGAGATTTGGACGTGAAAGGGTACCAATCTTGTCGGGGATCGGGACCCCTTCGCGAGAATGTCCAAAGTTTCAGCGGGATTTCCAAAATGTTGAAAGGAACTCGAACCATGTCAACCTTGGTTTTGAGAATCTCTCCTGGAGTTTGAGAGATTTGGACGTGAAAGGGTACCAATCTTGTCGGGGATTGGGAACCCTTCGCGAGAATGTCCAAAGTTTCAGCGGGATTTCCAAAATGTTGAAAGGAACTCGAAACATGTCAACCTTGGTTTTGAGAATCTCTCCCGGAGTTTGAGAGATTTGGACGTGAAAGGGTACCAATCTTGTCGGGGATCGGGAACCCTTCGCGAGAATGCCTAAAGTTTCAGCGGGATTTCCAAAATGTTGAGAGGAACTCGAAACATGTTGACCTTGGTTTTTACAATCTCTCCCGGAGTATGAGAGATTTGGACGTGAAAGGGTACCGATCTTGTCGGGGATCGGGAACCCTTCGCGAGAATGTCCAAAGTTTCAGCGGGATTTCCAAAATGTTGAAAGGAACTCGAAACATGTCAAGCTTGGTTTTGAGAATCTCTCCCGGAGTTTGAGAGATTTGGACGTGAAAGGGTACCAGTCTTGTCGGGGATCGGGAACCCTTCGCGAGAATGTCCAAAGTTTCAGCGGGATTTCCAAAATGTTGAGAGGAACTCGAAACATGTCAAGCTTGGTTTTGAGAATCTCTCCCGGAGTTTGAGAGATTTGGACGTGAAAGGGTACCAATCTTGTCGGGGATTGGGAACCCTTCGCGAGAATGTCCAAAGTTTCAGCGTGATTTCCAAAATGTTGAAAGGAACTCGAAACATGTCAACCTTGGTTTTGAGAATCTCTCCTGGAGTTTGAGAGATTTGGACGTGAAAGGGTACCAGTCTTGTTGGGGATTGGGAACCCTTCGCGAGAATGTCCAAAGTTTCAGCGGGATTTCCAAAATGTTGAAAGGAACTCGAAACATGTCAACCTTGGTTTTGAGAATCTCTCCTGGAGTTTGAGAGATTTGGACGTGAAAGGGTACCAGTCTTGTTGGGGATTGGGAACCCTTCGCGAGAATGTCCAAAGTTTCAGCGGGATTTCCAAAATGTTGAAAGGAACTCGAAACATGTCAACCTTGGTGTTGAGAATCTCTCCCGGAGTTTGAGAGATTTGGACGTGAAAGGGTACCAATCTTGTCGGGGATTGGGAACCCTTCGCGAGAATGTCCAAAGTTTCAGCGGGATTTCCAAAATGTTGAAAGGAACTCGAAACATGTCAACCTTGGTTTTGAGAATCTCTCCCGGAGTTTGAGAGATTTGGACGTGAAAGGGTACCAATCTTGTCGGGGATCGGGAACCCTTCGCGAGAATGTCCAAAGTTTCAGCGGGATTTCCAAAATGTTGAAAGGAACTCGAAACATGTCAACCTTGGTTTTGAGAATCTCTCCCGGAGTTTGAGAGATTTGGACGTGAAAGGGTACCAGTCTTGTCGGGGATCGGGAACCCTTCGCGAGAATGTCCAAAGTTTCAGCGGGATTTCCAAAATGTTGAGAGGAACTCGAAACATGTCAAGCTTGGTTTTGAGAATCTCTCCCGGAGTTTGAGAGATTTGGACGTGAAAGGGTACCAATCTTGTCGGGGATTGGGAACCCTTCGCGAGAATGTCCAAAGTTTCAGCGGGATTTCCAAAATGTTGAAAGGAACTCGAAACATGTCAACCTTGGTTTTGAGAATCTCTCCTGGAGTTTGAGAGATTTGGACGTGAAAGGGTACCAGTCTTGTTGGGGATTGGGAACCCTTCGCGAGAATGTCCAAAGTTTCAGCGGGATTTCCAAAATGTTGAAAGGAACTCGAAACATGTCAACCTTGGTGTTGAGAATCTCTCCCGGAGTTTGAGAGATTTGGACGTGAAAGGGTACCAATCTTGTCGGGGATTGGGAACCTTCGCGAGAATGTCCAAAGTTTCAGCGGGATTTCCAAAATGTTGAGAGGAACTCGAAACATGTCAACCTTGGTTTTGAGAATCTCTCCCGGAGTTTGAGAGATTTGGACGTGAAAGGGTACCAATCTAGTCGGGGATCGGGAACCCTTCGCGAGAATGTCCAAAGTTTCAGCGGAATTTCCAAACTGTTTAAAGGAACTCGAACCATGTCACCCTTGGTTTTGAGAATCTCTCCCGGAGTTTGAGAGATTTGGACGTGAAAGGGTACCAATCTTGTCGGGGATCGGGAACCCTTCGCGAGAATGCCCAAAGTTTCAGCGGGATTTCCAAAATGTTGAGAGGAACTCAAAACATGTCAACCTTGGTTTTGAGAATCTCTCCCGGAGTTTGAGAGATTTGGACGTGAAAGGGTACCAATCTTGTCGGGGATCGGGAACCCTTCGCGAGAATGTCCAAAGCTTCAGCGGGATTTCCAAACTGTTGAAAGGAACTCGAAACATGTCACCCTTGGTTTTGAGAATCTCTGCCGGAGTTTGAGAGATTTGGACGTGAAAGGGTACCAATCTTGTCGGAGATCGGGAACCCTTCGCGAGAATGCCCAAAGTTTCAGCGGGATTTCCAAAATGTTGAAAGGAACTCGAAACATGTCAACCTTGGTTTTGAGAATCTCTCCCGGAGTTTGAGAGATTTGGACGTGAAAGGGTACCAATCTTGTCGGGGATCGGGAACCCTTCGCGACAATGTCCAAAGTTACAGCGGGATTTCCAAAATGTTGAAAGGAACTCGAACCATGTCAACCTTGGTTTTGAGAATCTCTCCCGATGTTTGAGAGATTTGGACGTGAAAGGGTACCAATCTTGTCGGGGATCGGGAACCCTTCGCGAGAATGTCCAAAGTTTCAGCGGGATTTCTAAAATGTTGAAAGGAACTCGAAACATGTCAACCTTGGTTTTGAGAATCTCTCCCGGAGTTTGAGAGATTTGGACGTGAAAGGGTACCAGTCTTGTCGGGGATCGGGAACCCTTCGCGAGAATGTCCAAAGTATCAGCGGGATTTCCAACATGTTGAGAGGAACTCGAAACATGTCAAGCTTGGTTTTGAGAATCTCTCCCGGAGTTTGAGAGATTTGGACGTGAAAGGGTACCAATCTTGTCGGGGATTGGGAACCCTTCGCGAGAATGTCCAAAGTTTCAGCGTGATTTCCAAAATGTTGAAAGGAACTCGAAACATGTCAACCTTGGTTTTGAGAATCTCTCCCGGAGTTTGAGAGATTTGGACGTGAAAGGCTACCAGTCTTGTTGGGGATTGGGAACCCTTCGCAGGAATGTCCAAAGTTTCAGCGGGATTTCCAAAATGTTGAAAGGAACTCGAAACATGTCAACCTTGGTTTTGAGAATCTCTCCTGGAGTTTGAGAGATTTGGACGTGAAAGGGTACCAGTCTTGTCAAGGATCGGGAACCCTTCGCGAGAATGTCCAAAGTTTCAGCGGGATTTCCAAAATGTTGAAAGGAACTCGAAACATGTCAACCTTGGTGTTGAGAATCTCTCCCGGAGTTTGAGAGATTTGGACGTGAAAGGGTACCAATCTTGTCGGGGATTGGGAACCCTTCGCGAGAATGTCCAAAGTTTCAGCGGGATTTCCAAAATGTTGAAAGGAACTCGAAACATGTCAACCTTGGTTTTGAGAATCTCTCCCGGAGTTTGAGAGATTTGGACGTGAAAGGGTACCAATCTTGTCGGGGATCGGGACCCCTTCGCGAGAATGTCCAAAGTTTCAGCGGGATTTCCAAAATGTTGAAAGGAACTCGAACCATGTCAACCTTGGTTTTGAGAATCTCTCCTGGAGTTTGAGAGATTTGGACGTGAAAGGGTACCAATCTTGTCGGGGATTGGGAACCCTTCGCGAGAATGTCCAAAGTTTCAGCGGGATTTCCAAAATGTTGAAAGGAACTCGAAACATGTCAACCTTGGTTTTGAGAATCTCTCCCGGAGTTTGAGAGATTTGGACGTGAAAGGGTACCAATCTTGTCGGGGATCGGGAACCCTTCGCGAGAATGCCTAAAGTTTCAGCGGGATTTCCAAAATGTTGAGAGGAACTCGAAACATGTTGACCTTGGTTTTTACAATCTCTCCCGGAGTATGAGAGATTTGGACGTGAAAGGGTACCGATCTTGTCGGGGATCGGGAACCCTTCGCGAGAATGTCCAAAGTTTCAGCGGGATTTCCAAAATGTTGAAAGGAACTCGAAACATGTCAACCTTGGTTTTGAGAATCTCTCCCGGAGTTTGAGAGATTTGGACGTGAAAGGGTACCAGTCTTGTTGGGGATTGGGAACCCTTCGCGAGAATGTCCAAAGTTTCAGCGGGATTTCCAAAATGTTGAAAGGAACTCGAAACATGTCAACCTTGGTGTTGAGAATCTCTCCCGGAGTTTGAGAGATTTGGACGTGAAAGGGTACCAATCTTGTCGGGGATTGGGAACCCTTCGCGAGAATGTCCAAAGTTTCAGCGGGATTTCCAAAATGTTGAAAGGAACTCGAAACATGTCAACCTTGGTTTTGAGAATCTCTCCCGGAGTTTGAGAGATTTGGACGTGAAAGGGTACCAATCTTGTCGGGGATCGGGACCCCTTCGCGAGAATGTCCAAAGTTTCAGCGGGATTTCCAAAATGTTGAAAGGAACTCGAACCATGTCAACCTTGGTTTTGAGAATCTCTCCTGGAGTTTGAGAGATTTGGACGTGAAAGGGTACCAATCTTGTCGGGGATTGGGAACCCTTCGCGAGAATGTCCAAAGTTTCAGCGGGATTTCCAAAATGTTGAAAGGAACTCGAAACATGTCAACCTTGGTTTTGAGAATCTCTCCCGGAGTTTGAGAGATTTGGACGTGAAAGGGTACCAATCTTGTCGGGGATCGGGAACCCTTCGCGAGAATGCCTAAAGTTTCAGCGGGATTTCCAAAATGTTGAGAGGAACTCGAAACATGTTGACCTTGGTTTTTACAATCTCTCCCGGAGTATGAGAGATTTGGACGTGAAAGGGTACCAATCTTGTCGGGGATCGGGAACCCTTCGCGAGAATGTCCAAAGTTTCAGCGGGATTTCCAAAATGTTGAAAGGAACTCGAAACATGTCAAGCTTGGTTTTGAGAATCTCTCCCGGAGTTTGAGAGATTTGGACGTGAAAGGGTACCAGTCTTGTCGGGGATCGGGAACCCTTCGCGAGAATGTCCAAAGTTTCAGCGGGATTTCCAAAATGTTGAGAGGAACTCGAAACATGTCAAGCTTGGTTTTGAGAATCTCTCCCGGAGTTTGAGAGATTTGGACGTGAAAGGGTACCGATCTTGTCGGGGATCGGGAACCCTTCGCGAGAATGTCCAAAGTTTCAGCGGGATTTCCAAAATGTTGAAAGGAACTCGAAACATGTCAACCTTGGTTTTGAGAATCTCTCCTGGAGTTTGAGAGATTTGGACGTGAAAGGGTACCAGTCTTGTTGGGGATTGGGAACCCTTCGCGAGAATGTCCAAAGTTTCAGCGGGATTTCCAAAATGTTGAAAGGAACTCGAAACATGTCAACCTTGGTTTTGAGAATCTCTCCCGGAGTTTGAGAGATTTGGACGTGAAAGGGTACCAATCTAGTCGGGGATCGGGAACCCTTCGCGAGAATGTCCAAAGTTTCAGCGGGATTTCCAAACTGTTTAAAGGAACTCGAACCATGTCACCCTTGGTTTTGAGAATCTCTCCCGGAGTTTGAGAGATTTGGACGTGAAAGGGTACCAATCTTGTCGGGGATCGGGAACCCTTCGCGAGAATGCCCAAAGTTTCAGCGGGATTTCCAAAATGTTGAGAGGAACTCGAAACATGTCAACCTTGGTTTTGAGAATCTCTCCCGGAGTTTGAGAGATTTGGACGTGAAAGGGTACCAATCTTGTCGGGGATCGGGAACCCTTCGCGAGAATGTCCAAAGCTTCAGCGGGATTTCCAAACTGTTGAAAGGAACTCGAAACATGTCACCCTTGGTTTTGAGAATCTCTGCCGGAGTTTGAGAGATTTGGACGTGAAAGGGTACCAATCTTGTCGGGGATCGGGAACCCTTCGCGAGAATGTCCAAAGTTTCAGCGGGATTTCCAAAATGTTGAAAGGAACTCGAAACATGTCAACCTTGGTTTTGAGAATCTCTCCCGGAGTTTGAGAGATTTGGACGTGAAAGGGTACCAATCTTGTCGGGCATCGGGAACCCTTCGCGACAATGTCCAAAGTTACAGCGGGATTTCCAAAATGTTGAAAGGAACTCGAACCATGTCAACCTTGGTTTTGAGAATCTCTCCCGATGTTTGAGAGATTTGGACGTGAAAGGGTACCAATCTTGTCGGGGATCGGGAACCCTTCGCGAGAATGTCCAAAGTTTCAGCGGGATTTCCAAAATGTTGAAAGGAACTCGAAACATGTCAAGCTTGGTTTTGAGAATCTCTCCCGGAGTTTGAGAGATTTGGACGTGAAAGGGTACCAGTCTTGTCGGGGATCGGGAACCCTTCGCGAGAATGTCCAAAGTATCAGCGGGATTCCCAAAATGTTGAGAGGAACTCGAAACATGTCAAGCTTGGTTTTGAGAATCTCTCCCGGAGTTTGAGAGATTTGGACGTGAAAGGGTACCAATCTTGTCGGGGATTGGGAACCCTTCGCGAGAATGTCCAAAGTTTCAGCGTGATTTCCAAAATGTTGAAAGGAACTCGAAACATGTCAACCTTGGTTTTGAGAATCTCTCCCGGAGTTTGAGAGATTTGGACGTGAAAGGCTACCAGTCTTGTTGGGGATTGGGAACCCTTCGCAGGAATGTCCAAAGTTTCAGCGGGATTTCCAAAATGTTGAAAGGAACTCGAAACATGTCAACCTTGGTTTTGAGAATCTCTCCTGGAGTTTGAGAGATTTGGACGTGAAAGGGTACCAGTCTTGTTGGGGATTGGGAACCCTTCGCGAGAATGTCCAAAGTTTCAGCGGGATTTCCAAAATGTTGAAAGGAACTCGAACCATGTCAACCTTGGTTTTGAGAATCTCTCCCGATGTTTGAGAGATTTGGACGTGAAAGGGTACCAATCTTGTCGGGGATCGGGAACCCTTCGCGAGAATGTCCAAAGTTTCAGCGGGATTTCTAAAATGTTGAAAGGAACTCGAAACATGTCAACCTTGGTTTTGAGAATCTCTCCCGGAGTTTGAGAGATTTGGACGTGAAAGGGTACCAGTCTTGTCGGGGATCGGGAACCCTTCGCGAGAATGTCCAAAGTATCAGCGGGATTTCCAACATGTTGAGAGGAACTCGAAACATGTCAAGCTTGGTTTTGAGAATCTCTCCCGGAGTTTGAGAGATTTGGACGTGAAAGGGTACCAATCTTGTCGGGGATTGGGAACCCTTCGCGAGAATGTCCAAAGTTTCAGCGTGATTTCCAAAATGTTGAAAGGAACTCGAAACATGTCAAGCTTGGTTTTGAGAATCTCTCCCGGAGTTTGAGAGATTTGGACGTGAAAGGCTACCAGTCTTGTTGGGGATTGGGAACCCTTCGCAGGAATGTCCAAAGTTTCAGCGGGATTTCCAAAATGTTGAAAGGAACTCGAAACATGTCAACCTTGGTTTTGAGAATCTCTCCTGGAGTTTGAGAGATTTGGACGTGAAAGGGTACCAGTCTTGTCAAGGATCGGGAACCCTTCGCGAGAATGTCCAAAGTTTCAGCGGGATTTCCAAAATGTTGAAAGGAACTCGAAACATGTCAACCTTGGTGTTGAGAATCTCTCCCGGAGTTTGAGAGATTTGGACGTGAAAGGGTACCAATCTTGTCGGGGATTGGGAACCCTTCGCGAGAATGTCCAAAGTTTCAGCGGGATTTCCAAAATGTTGAAAGGAACTCGAAACATGTCAACCTTGGTTTTGAGAATCTCTCCCGGAGTTTGAGAGATTTGGACGTGAAAGGGTACCAATCTTGTCGGGGATCGGGACCCCTTCGCGAGAATGTCCAAAGTTTCAGCGGGATTTCCAAAATGTTGAAAGGAACTCGAACCATGTCAACCTTGGTTTTGAGAATCTCTCCTGGAGTTTGAGAGATTTGGACGTGAAAGGGTACCAATCTTGTCGGGGATTGGGAACCCTTCGCGAGAATGTCCAAAGTTTCAGCGGGATTTCCAAAATGTTGAAAGGAACTCGAAACATGTCAACCTTGGTTTTGAGAATCTCTCCCGGAGTTTGAGAGATTTGGACGTGAAAGGGTACCAATCTTGTCGGGGATCGGGAACCCTTCGCGAGAATGCCTAAAGTTTCAGCGGGATTTCCAAAATGTTGAGAGGAACTCGAAACATGTTGACCTTGGTTTTTACAATCTCTCCCGGAGTATGAGAGATTTGGACGTGAAAGGGTACCGATCTTGTCGGGGATCGGGAACCCTTCGCGAGAATGTCCAAAGTTTCAGCGGGATTTCCAAAATGTTGAAAGGAACTCGAAACATGTCAACCTTGGTTTTGAGAATCTCTCCCGGAGTTTGAGAGATTTGGACGTGAAAGGGTACCAGTCTTGTTGGGGATTGGGAACCCTTCGCGAGAATGTCCAAAGTTTCAGCGGGATTTCCAAAATGTTGAAAGGAACTCGAAACATGTCAACCTTGGTGTTGAGAATCTCTCCCGGAGTTTGAGAGATTTGGACGTGAAAGGGTACCAATCTTGTCGGGGATTGGGAACCCTTCGCGAGAATGTCCAAAGTTTCAGCGGGATTTCCAAAATGTTGAAAGGAACTCGAAACATGTCAACCTTGGTTTTGAGAATCTCTCCCGGAGTTTGAGAGATTTGGACGTGAAAGGGTACCAATCTTGTCGGGGATCGGGACCCCTTCGCGAGAATGTCCAAAGTTTCAGCGGGATTTCCAAAATGTTGAAAGGAACTCGAACCATGTCAACCTTGGTTTTGAGAATCTCTCCTGGAGTTTGAGAGATTTGGACGTGAAAGGGTACCAATCTTGTCGGGGATTGGGAACCCTTCGCGAGAATGTCCAAAGTTTCAGCGGGATTTCCAAAATGTTGAAAGGAACTCGAAACATGTCAACCTTGGTTTTGAGAATCTCTCCCGGAGTTTGAGAGATTTGGACGTGAAAGGGTACCAATCTTGTCGGGGATCGGGAACCCTTCGCGAGAATGCCTAAAGTTTCAGCGGGATTTCCAAAATGTTGAGAGGAACTCGAAACATGTTGACCTTGGTTTTTACAATCTCTCCCGGAGTATGAGAGATTTGGACGTGAAAGGGTACCAATCTTGTCGGGGATCGGGAACCCTTCGCGAGAATGTCCAAAGTTTCAGCGGGATTTCCAAAATGTTGAAAGGAACTCGAAACATGTCAAGCTTGGTTTTGAGAATCTCTCCCGGAGTTTGAGAGATTTGGACGTGAAAGGGTACCAGTCTTGTCGGGGATCGGGAACCCTTCGCGAGAATGTCCAAAGTTTCAGCGGGATTTCCAAAATGTTGAGAGGAACTCGAAACATGTCAAGCTTGGTTTTGAGAATCTCTCCCGGAGTTTGAGAGATTTGGACGTGAAAGGGTACCGATCTTGTCGGGGATCGGGAACCCTTCGCGAGAATGTCCAAAGTTTCAGCGGGATTTCCAAAATGTTGAAAGGAACTCGAAACATGTCAACCTTGGTTTTGAGAATCTCTCCTGGAGTTTGAGAGATTTGGACGTGAAAGGGTACCAGTCTTGTTGGGGATTGGGAACCCTTCGCGAGAATGTCCAAAGTTTCAGCGGGATTTCCAAAATGTTGAAAGGAACTCGAAACATGTCAACCTTGGTTTTGAGAATCTCTCCCGGAGTTTGAGAGATTTGGACGTGAAAGGGTACCAATCTAGTCGGGGATCGGGAACCCTTCGCGAGAATGTCCAAAGTTTCAGCGGGATTTCCAAACTGTTTAAAGGAACTCGAACCATGTCACCCTTGGTTTTGAGAATCTCTCCCGGAGTTTGAGAGATTTGGACGTGAAAGGGTACCAATCTTGTCGGGGATCGGGAACCCTTCGCGAGAATGCCCAAAGTTTCAGCGGGATTTCCAAAATGTTGAGAGGAACTCGAAACATGTCAACCTTGGTTTTGAGAATCTCTCCCGGAGTTTGAGAGATTTGGACGTGAAAGGGTACCAATCTTGTCGGGGATCGGGAACCCTTCGCGAGAATGTCCAAAGCTTCAGCGGGATTTCCAAACTGTTGAAAGGAACTCGAAACATGTCACCCTTGGTTTTGAGAATCTCTGCCGGAGTTTGAGAGATTTGGACGTGAAAGGGTACCAATCTTGTCGGGGATCGGGAACCCTTCGCGAGAATGTCCAAAGTTTCAGCGGGATTTCCAAAATGTTGAAAGGAACTCGAAACATGTCAACCTTGGTTTTGAGAATCTCTCCCGGAGTTTGAGAGATTTGGACGTGAAAGGGTACCAATCTTGTCGGGCATCGGGAACCCTTCGCGACAATGTCCAAAGTTACAGCGGGATTTCCAAAATGTTGAAAGGAACTCGAACCATGTCAACCTTGGTTTTGAGAATCTCTCCCGATGTTTGAGAGATTTGGACGTGAAAGGGTACCAATCTTGTCGGGGATCGGGAACCCTTCGCGAGAATGTCCAAAGTTTCAGCGGGATTTCCAAAATGTTGAAAGGAACTCGAAACATGTCAAGCTTGGTTTTGAGAATCTCTCCCGGAGTTTGAGAGATTTGGACGTGAAAGGGTACCAGTCTTGTCGGGGATCGGGAACCCTTCGCGAGAATGTCCAAAGTATCAGCGGGATTCCCAAAATGTTGAGAGGAACTCGAAACATGTCAAGCTTGGTTTTGAGAATCTCTCCCGGAGTTTGAGAGATTTGGACGTGAAAGGGTACCAATCTTGTCGGGGATTGGGAACCCTTCGCGAGAATGTCCAAAGTTTCAGCGTGATTTCCAAAATGTTGAAAGGAACTCGAAACATGTCAACCTTGGTTTTGAGAATCTCTCCCGGAGTTTGAGAGATTTGGACGTGAAAGGCTACCAGTCTTGTTGGGGATTGGGAACCCTTCGCAGGAATGTCCAAAGTTTCAGCGGGATTTCCAAAATGTTGAAAGGAACTCGAAACATGTCAACCTTGGTTTTGAGAATCTCTCCTGGAGTTTGAGAGATTTGGACGTGAAAGGGTACCAGTCTTGTTGGGGATTGGGAACCCTTCGCGAGAATGTCCAAAGTTTCAGCGGGATTTCCAAAATGTTGAAAGGAACTCGAAACATGTCAACCTTGGTGTTGAGAATCTCTCCCGGAGTTTGAGAGATTTGGACGTGAAAGGGTACCAATCTTGTCGGGGATTGGGAACCCTTCGCGAGAATGTCCAAAGTTTCAGCGGGATTTCCAAAATGTTGAAAGGAACTCGAAACATGTCAACCTTGGTTTTGAGAATCTCTGCCGGAGTTTGAGAGATTTGGACGTGAAAGGGTACCAATCTTGTCGGGGATCGGGACCCCTTCGCGAGAATGTCCAAAGTTTCAGCGGGATTTCCAAAATGTTGAAAGGAACTCGAACCATGTCAACCTTGGTTTTGAGAATCTCTCCTGGAGTTTGAGAGATTTGGACGTGAAAGGGTACCAATCTTGTCGGGGATTGGGAACCCTTCGCGAGAATGTCCAAAGTTTCAGCGGGATTTCCAAAATGTTGAAAGGAACTCGAAACATGTCAACCTTGGTTTTGAGAATCTCTGCCGGAGTTTGAGAGATTTGGACGTGAAAGGGTACCAATCTTGTCGGGGATCGGGAACCCTTCGCGAGAATGCCTAAAGTTTCAGCGGGATTTCCAAAATGTTGAGAGGAACTCGAAACATGTTGACCTTGGTTTTTACAATCTCTCCCGGAGTATGAGAGATTTGGACGTGAAAGGGTACCGATCTTGTCGGGGATCGGGAACCCTTCGCGAGAATGTCCAAAGTTTCAGCGGGATTTCCAAAATGTTGAAAGGAACTCGAAACATGTCAAGCTTGGTTTTGAGAATCTCTCCCGGAGTTTGAGAGATTTGGACGTGAAAGGGTACCAGTCTTGTCGGGGATCGGGAACCCTTCGCGAGAATGTCCAAAGTTTCAGCGGGATTTCCAAAATGTTGAGAGGAACTCGAAACATGTCAAGCTTGGTTTTGAGAATCTCTCCCGGAGTTTGAGAGATTTGGACGTGAAAGGGTACCAATCTTGTCGGGGATGGGGAACCCTTCGCGAGAATGTCCAAAGTTTCAGCGTGATTTCCAAAATGTTGAAAGGAACTCGAAACATGTCAACCTTGGTTTTGAGAATCTCTCCTGGAGTTTGAGAGATTTGGACGTGAAAGGGTACCAGTCTTGTTGGGGATTGGGAACCCTTCGCGAGAATGTCCAAAGTTTCAGCGGGATTTCCAAAATGTTGAAAGGAACTCGAAACATGTCAACCTTGGTTTTGAGAATCTCTCCTGGAGTTTGAGAGATTTGGACGTGAAAGGGTACCAATCTTGTCGGGGATCGGGAACCCTTCGCGAGAATGTCCAAAGTTTCAGCGGGATTTCCAAAATGTTGAAAGGAACTCGAAACATGTCAACCTTGGTGTTGAGAATCTCTCCCGGAGTTTGAGAGATTTGGACGTGAAAGGGTACCAATCTTGTCGGGGATTGGGAACCCTTCGCGAGAATGTCCAAAGTTTCAGCGGGATTTCCAAAATGTTGAAAGGAACTCGAAACATGTCAACCTTGGTTTTGAGAATCTCTCCCGGAGTTTGAGAGATTTGGACGTGAAAGGGTACCAATCTTGTCGGGGATCGGGAACCCTTCGCGAGAATGTCCAAAGTTTCAGCGGGATTTCCAAAATGTTGAAAGGAACTCGAAACATGTCAACCTTGGTTTTGAGAATCTCTCCCGGAGTTTGAGAGATTTGGACGTGAAAGGGTACCAGTCTTGTCGGGGATCGGGAACCCTTCGCGAGAATGTCCAAAGTTTCAGCGGGATTTCCAAAATGTTGAGAGGAACTCGAAACATGTCAACCTTGGTTTTGAGAATCTCTCCCGGAGTTTGAGAGATTTGGACGTGAAAGGGTACCAGTCTTGTCGGGGATCGGGAACCCTTCTCGAGAATGTCCAAAGTTTCAGCGGGATTTCCAAAATGTTGAAAGGAACTCGAAACATGTCAACCTTGGTTTTGAGAATCTCTCCTGGAGTTTGAGAGATTTGGACGTGAAAGGGTACCAGTCTTGTTGGGGATTGGGAACCCTTCGCGAGAATGTCCAAAGTTTCAGCGGGATTTCCAAAATGTTGAAAGGAACTCGAAACATGTCAACCTTGGTGTTGAGAATCTCTCCCGGAGTTTGAGAGATTTGGACGTGAAAGGGTACCAATCTTGTCGGGGATTGGGAACCTTCGCGAGAATGTCCAAAGTTTCAGCGGGATTTCCAAAATGTTGAAAGGAACTCGAAACATGTCAACCTTGGTGTTGAGAATCTCTCCCGGAGTTTGAGAGATTTGGACGTGAAAGGGTACCAATCTTGTCGGGGATTGGGAACCTTCGCGAGAATGTCCAAAGTTTCAGCGGGATTTCCAAAATGTTGAAAGGAACTCGAAACATGTTGACCTTGGTTTTGACAATCTCTCCCGGAGTTTGAGAGATTTGGACGTGAAAGGGTACCGATCTTGTCCGGGATCGGGAACCCTTCGCGAGAATGTCCAAAGTTTCAGCGGGATTTCCAAAATGTTGAAAGGAACTCGAAACATGTCAACCTTGGTTTTGAGAATCTCTCCCGGAGTTTGAGACATTTGGACGTGAAAGGGTACCAATCTTGTCGGGGATCGGGAACCCTTCGCGAGAATGTCCAAAGTTTCAGCGGGATTTCCAAAATGTTGAAAGGAACTCGAAACATGTCAACCTTGGTTTTGAGAATCTCTCCCGGAGTGTGAGAGATTTGGACGTGAAAGGGTACCAGTCTTGTTGGGGATTGGGAAGCCTTCGCGAGAATGCCTAAAGTTTCAGCGGGATTTCCAAAATGTTGAGAGGAACTCGAAACATGTCAAGCTTGGTTTTGAGAATCTCTCCCGGAGTTTGAGAGATTTGGACGTGAAAGGGTACCGATCTTGTCGGGGATCGGGAACCCTTCGCGAGAATGTCCAAAGTTTCAGCGGGATTTCCAAAATGTTGAAAGGAACTCGAAACATGTCAACCTTGGTTTTGAGAATCTCTCCTGGAGTTTGAGAGATTTGGACGTGAAAGGGTACCAGTCTTGTTGGGGATTGGGAACCCTTCGCGAGAATGTCCAAAGTTTCAGCGGGATTTCCAAAATGTTGAAAGGAACTCGAAACATGTCAACCTTGGTTTTGAGAATCTCTCCCGGAGTTTGAGAGATTTGGACGTGAAAGGGTACCAATCTAGTTGGGGATCGGGAACCCTTCGCGAGAATGTCCAGAGTTTCAGCGGGATTTCCAAACTGTTTAAAGGAACTCGAACCATGTCACCCTTGGTTTTGAGAATCTCTCCCGGAGTTTGAGAGATTTGGACGTGAAAGGGTACCAATCTTGTCGGGGATCGGGAACCCTTCGCGAGAATGCCCAAAGTTTCAGCGGGATTTCCAAAATGTTGAGAGGAACTCGAAACATGTCAACCTTGGTTTTGAGAATCTCTCCCGGAGTTTGAGAGATTTGGACGTGAAAGGGTACCAATCTTGTCGGGGATCGGGAACCCTTCGCGAGAATGTCCAAAGCTTCAGCGGGATTTCCAAACTGTTGAAAGGAACTCGAAACATGTCACCCTTGGTTTTGAGAATCTCTGCCGGAGTTTGAGAGATTTGGACGTGAAAGGGTACCAATCTTGTCGGGGATCGGGAACCCTTCGCGAGAATGCCCAAAGTTTCAGCGGGATTTCCAAAATGTTGAAAGGAACTCGAAACATGTCAACCTTGGTTTTGAGAATCTCTCCCGGAGTTTGAGAGATTTGGACGTGAAAGGGTACCAATCTTGTCGGGGATCGGGAACCCTTCGCGACAATGTCCAAAGTTACAGCGGGATTTCCAAAATGTTGAAAGGAACTCGAACCATGTCAACCTTGGTTTTGAGAATCTCTCCCGATGTTTGAGAGATTTGGACGTGAAAGGGTACCAATCTTGTCGGGGATCGGGAACCCTTCGCGAGAATGTCCAAAGTTTCAGCGGGATTTCCAAAATGTTGAAAGGAACTCGAAACATGTCAACCTTGGTTTTGAGAATCTCTCCCGGAGTTTGAGAGATTTGGACGTGAAAGGGTACCAGTCTTGTTGGGGATTGGGAACCCTTCGCGAGAATGTCCAAAGTTTCAGCGGGATTTCCAAAATGTTGAAAGGAACTCGAAACATGTAAACCTTGGTTTTGAGAATCTCTCCCGGAGTTTGAGAGATTTGGACGTGAAAGGGTACCAGTCTTGTTGGGGATTGGGAACCCTTCGCGAGAATGTCCAAAGTTTCAGCGGGATTTCCAAAATGTTGAAAGGAACTCGAAACATGTCAACCTTGGTGTTGAGAATCTCTCCCGGAGTTTGAGAGATTTGGACGTGAAAGGGTACCAATCTTGTCGGGGATTGGGAACCCTTCGCGAGAATGTCCAAAGTTTCAGCGGGATTTCCAAAATGTTGAAAGGAACTCGAAACATGTCAACCTTGGTTTTGAGAATCTCTCCCGGAGTTTGAGAGATTTGGACGTGAAAGGGTACCAATCTTGTCGGGGATCGGGAACCCTTCGCGAGAATGTCCAAAGTTTCAGCGGGATTTCCAAAATGTTGAAAGGAACTCGAAACATGTCAACCTTGGTTTTGAGAATCTCTCCCGGAGTTTGAGAGATTTGGACGTGAAAGGGTACCAGTCTTGTCGGGGATCGGGAACCCTTCGCGAGAATGTCCAAAGTTTCAGCGGGATTTCCAAAATGTTGAGAGGAACTCGAAACATGTCAAGCTTGGTTTTGAGAATCTCTCCCGGAGTTTGAGAGATTTGGACGTGAAAGGGTACCAATCTTGTCGGGGATTGGGAACCCTTCGCGAGAATGTCCAAAGTTTCAGCGGGATTTCCAAAATGTTGAAAGGAACTCGAAACATGTCAACCTTGGTTTTGAGAATCTCTCCTGGATTTTGAGAGATTTGGACGTGAAAGGGTACCAGTCTTGTTGGGGATTGGGAACCCTTCGCGAGAATGTCCAAAGTTTCAGCGGGATTTCCAAAATGTTGAAAGGAACTCGAAACATGTCAACCTTGGTTTTGAGAATCTCTCCCGGAGTTTGAGAGATTTGGACGTGAAAGGGTACCAATCTTGTCGGGGATTGGGAACCTTCGCGAGAATGTCCAAAGTTTCAGCGGGATTTCCAAAATGTTGAAAGGAACTCGAAACATGTTGACCTTGGTTTTGACAATCTCTCCCGGAGTTTGAGAGATTTGGACGTGAAAGGGTACCGATCTTGTCCGGGATCGGGAACCCTTCGCGAGAATGTCCAAAGTTTCAGCGGGATTTCCAAAATGTTGAAAGGAACTCGAAACATGTCAACCTTGGTTTTGAGAATCTCTCCTGGAGTTTGAGAGATTTGGACGTGAAAGGGTACCAGTCTTGTTGGGGATCGGGAACCCTTCGCGAGAATGTCCAAAGTTTCAGCGGGATTTCCAAAATGTTGAAAGGAACTCGAAACATGTCAACCTTGGTTTTGAGAATCTCTCCTGGAGTTTGAGAGATTTGGACGTGAAAGGGTACCAGTCTTGTTGGGGATTGGGAACCCTTCGCGAGAATGTCCAAAGTTTCAGCGGGATTTCCAAAATGTTGAAAGGAACTCGAAACATGTCAACCTTGGTTTTGAGAATCTCTCCCGGAGTTTGAGAGATTTGGACGTGAAAGGGTACCAATCTAGTCGGGGATCGGGAACCCTTCGCGAGAATGTCCAAAGTTTCAGCGGGATTTCCAAACTGTTTAAAGGAACTCGAACCATGTCACCCTTGGTTTTGAGAATCTCTCCCGGAGTTTGAGAGATTTGGACGTGAAAGGGTACCAATCTTGTCGGGGATCGGGAACCCTTCGCGAGAATGCCCAAAGTTTCAGCGGGATTTCCAAAATGTTGAGAGGAACTCGAACCATGTCAACCTTGGTTTTGAGAATCTCTCCCGATGTTTGAGAGATTTGGACGTGAAAGGGTACCAATCTTGTCGGGGATCGGGAACCCTTCGCGAGAATGTCCAAAGTTTCAGCGGGATTTCCAAAATGTTGAAAGGAACTCGAAACATGTCAACCTTGGTTTTGAGAATCTCTCCCGGAGTTTGAGAGATTTGGACGTGAAAGGGTACCAGTCTTGTCGGGGATCGGGAACCCTTCGCGAGAATGTCCAAAGTTTCAGCGGGATTTCCAAAATGTTGAAAGGAACTCGAAACATGTAAACCTTGGTTTTGAGAATCTCTCCCGGAGTTTGAGAGATTTGGACGTGAAAGGCTACCAATCTTGTCGGGGATTGGGAACCCTTCGCAGGAATGTCCAAAGTTTCAGCGGGATTTCCAAAATGTTGAAAGGAACTCGAAACATGTCAACCTTGGTTTTGAGAATCTCTCCCGGAGTTTGAGAGATTTGGACGTGAAAGGGTACCAATCTTGTCGGGGATCGGGAACCCTTCGCGAGAATGTCCAAAGTTTCAGCGGGATTTCCAAAATGTTGAAAGGAACTCGAACCATGTCAACCTTGGTTTTGAGAATCTCTCCCGGAGTTTGAGAGATTTGGACGTGAAAGGGTACCAATCTTGTCGGGGATCGGGAACCCTTCGCGAGAATGCCTAAAGTTTCAGCGGGATTTCCAAAATGTTGAGAGGAACTCGAAACATGTTGACCTTGGTTTTTACAATCTCTCCCGGAGTATGAGAGATTTGGACGTGAAAGGGTACCGATCTTGTCGGGGATCGGGAACCCTTCGCGAGAATGTCCAAAGTTTCAGCGGGATTTCCAAAATGTTGAAAGGAACTCGAAACATGTCAACCTTGGTTTTGAGAATCTCTCCCGGAGTTTGAGAGATTTGGACGTGAAAGGGTACCAGTCTTGTTGGGGATTGGGAACCCTTCGCGAGAATGTCCAAAGTTTCAGCGGGATTTCCAAAATGTTGAAAGGAACTCGAAACATGTCAACCTTGGTTTTGAGAATCTCTCCTGGAGTTTGAGAGATTTGGACGTGAAAGGGTACCAGTCTTGTTGGGGATTGGGAACCCTTCGCGAGAATGTCCAAAGTTTCAGCGGGATTTCCAAAATGTTGAAAGGAACTCGAAACATGTCAACCTTGGTGTTGAGAATCTCTCCCGGAGTTTGAGAGATTTGGACGTGAAAGGGTACCAATCTTGTCGGGGATTGGGAACCCTTCGCGAGAATGTCCAAAGTTTCAGCGGGATTTCCAAAATGTTGAGAGGAACTCGAAACATGTCAAGCTTGGTTTTGAGAATCTCTCCCGGAGTTTGAGAGATTTGGACGTGAAAGGGTACCAATCTTGTTGGGGATTGGGAACCCTTCGCAGGAATGTCCAAAGTTTCAGCGGGATTTCCAAAATGTTGAAAGGAACTCGAAACATGTCAACCTTGGTTTTGAGAATCTCTCCTGGATTTTGAGAGATTTGGACGTGAAAGGGTACCAGTCTTGTTGGGGATTTGGAACCCTTCGCGAGAATGTCCAAAGTTTCAGCGGGATTTCCAAAATGTTGAAAGGAACTCGAAACATGTCAACCTTGGTGTTGAGAATCTCTCCCGGAGTTTGAGAGATTTGGACGTGAAAGGGTACCAATCTTGTCGGGGATTGGGAACCTTCGCGAGAATGTCCAAAGTTTCAGCGGGATTTCCAAAATGTTGAAAGGAACTCGAAACATGTTGACCTTGGTTTTGACAATCTCTCCCGGAGTTTGAGAGATTTGGACGTGAAAGGGTACCGATCTTGTCCGGGATCGGGAACCCTTCGCGAGAATGTCCAAAGTTTCAGCGGGATTTCCAAAATGTTGAAAGGAACTCGAAACATGTCAACCTTGCTTTTGAGAATCTCTCCTGGAGTTTGAGAGATTTGGACGTGAAAGGGTACCAGTCTTGTTGGGGATTGGGAACCCTTCGCGAGAATGTCCAAAGTTTCAGCGGGATTTCCAAAATGTTGAAAGGAACTCGAACCATGTCAACCTTGGTTTTGAGAATCTCTCCCGGAGTTTGAGACATTTGGACGTGAAAGGGTACCAATCTTGTCGGGGATCGGGAACCCTTCGCGAGAATGTCCAAAGTTTCAGCGGGATTTCCAAAATGTTGAAAGGAACTCGAAACATGTCAACCTTGGTTTTGAGAATCTCTCCTGGAGTTTGAGAGATTTGGACGTGAAAGGGTACCAGTCTTGTTGGGGATTGGGAACCCTTCGCGAGAATGCCTAAAGTTTCAGCGGGATTTCCAAAATGTTGAGAGGAACTCGAAACATGTCAAGCTTGGTTTTGAGAATCTCTCCCGGAGTTTGAGAGATTTGGACGTGAAAGGGTACCGATCTTGTCGGGGATCGGGAACCCTTCGCGAGAATGTCCAAAGTTTCAGCGGGATTTCCAAAATGTTGAAAGGAACTCGAAACATGTCAACCTTGGTTTTGAGAATCTCTCCTGGAGTTTGAGAGATTTGGACGTGAAAGGGTACCAGTCTTGTTGGGGATTGGGAACCCTTCGCGAGAATGTCCAAAGTTTCAGCGGGATTTCCAAAATGTTGAAAGGAACTCGAAACATGTCAACCTTGGTTTTGAGAATCTCTCCCGGAGTTTGAGAGATTTGGACGTGAAAGGGTACCAATCTAGTCGGGGATCGGGAACCCTTCGCGAGAATGTCCAAAGTTTCAGCGGGATTTCCAAACTGTTTAAAGGAACTCGAACCATGTCACCCTTGGTTTTGAGAATCTCTCCCGGAGTTTGAGAGATTTGGACGTGAAAGGGTACCAATCTTGTCGGGGATCGGGAACCCTTCGCGAGAATGCCCAAAGTTTCAGCGGGATTTCCAAAATGTTGAGAGGAACTCGAAACATGTCAACCTTGGTTTTGAGAATCTCTCCCGGAGTTTGAGAGATTTGGACGTGAAAGGGTACCAATCTTGTCGGGGATCGGGAACCCTTCGCGAGAATGTCCAAAGCTTCAGCGGGATTTCCAAAATGTTGAAAGGAACTCGAAACATGTCACCCTTGGTTTTGAGAATCTCTCCCGGAGTTTGAGAGATTTGGACGTGAAAGGGTACCAATATTGTCGGGGATCGGGAACCCTTCGCGAGAATGCCCAAAGTTTCAGCGGGATTTCCAAAATGTTGAAAGGAACTCGAAACATGTCAACCTTGGTTTTGAGAATCTCTCCCGGAGTTTGAGAGATTTGGACGTGAAAGGGTACCAATCTTGTCGGGGATCGGGAACCCTTCGCGAGAATGTCCAAAGTTTCAGCGGGATTTCCAAAATGTTGAAAGGAACTCGAACCATGTCAACCTTGGTTTTGAGAATCTCTCCCGATGTTTGAGAGATTTGGACGTGAAAGGGTACCAATCTTGTCGGGGATCGGGAACCCTTCGCGAGAATGTCCAAAGTTTCAGCGGGATTTCCAAAATGTTGAAAGGAACTCGAAACATGTCAACCTTGGTTTTGAGAATCTCTCCCGGAGTTTGAGAGATTTGGACGTGAAAGGGTACCAGTCTTGTCGGGGATCGGGAACCCTTCGCGAGAATGTCCAAAGTTTCAGCGGGATTTCCAAAATGTTGAAAGGAACTCGAAACATGTAAACCTTGGTTTTGAGAATCTCTCCCGGAGTTTGAGAGATTTGGACGTGAAAGGCTACCAATCTTGTCGGGGATTGGGAACCCTTCGCAGGAATGTCCAAAGTTTCAGCGGGATTTCCAAAATGTTGAAAGGAACTCGAAACATGTCAACCTTGGTTTTGAGAATCTCTCCCGGAGTTTGAGAGATTTGGACGTGAAAGGGTACCAATCTTGTCGGGGATCGGGAACCCTTCGCGAGAATGTCCAAAGTTTCAGCGGGATTTCCAAAATGTTGAAAGGAACTCGAACCATGTCAAGCTTGGTTTTGAGAATCTCTCCCGGAGTTTGAGAGATTTGGACGTGAAAGGGTACCAATCTTGTCGGGGATCGGGAACCCTTCGCGAGAATGTCCAAAGTTACAGCGGGATTTCCAAAATGTTGAAAGGAACTCGAAACATGTCAACCTTGGTTTTGAGAATCTCTCCCGGAGTGTGAGAGATTTGGACGTGAAAGGGTACCAATCTTGTCGGGGATCGGGAACCCTTCGCGAGAATGCCTAAAGTTTCAGCGGGATTTCCAAAATGTTGAGAGGAACTCGAAACATGTCAAGCTTGGTTTTGAGAATCTCTCCCGGAGTTTGAGAGATTTGGACGTGAATGGGTACCGATCTTGTCGGGGATCGGGAACCCTTCGCGAGAATGTCCAAAGTTTCAGCGGGATTTCCAAAATGTTGAAAGGAACTCGAAACATGTCAACCTTGGTTTTGAGAATCTCTCCTGGAGTTTGAGAGATTTGGACGTGAAAGGGTACCAGTCTTGTTGGGGATTGGGAACCCTTCGCGAGAATGTCCAAAGTTTCAGCGGGATTTCCAAAATGTTGAAAGGAACTCGAAACATGTCAACCTTGGTTTTGAGAATCTCTCCCGGAGTTTGAGAGATTTGGACGTGAAAGGGTACCAATCTAGTCGGGGATCGGGAACCCTTCGCGAGAATGTCCAAAGTTTCAGCGGGATTTCCAAACTGTTTAAAGGAACTCGAACCATGTCACCCTTGGTTTTGAGAATCTCTCCCGGAGTTTGAGAGATTTGGACGTGAAAGGGTACCAATCTTGTCGGGGATCGGGAACCCTTCGCGAGAATGCCCAAAGTTTCAGCGGGATTTCCAAAATGTTGAGAGGAACTCGAACCATGTCAACCTTGGTTTTGAGAATCTCTCCCGGAGTGTGAGAGATTTGGACGTGAAAGGGTACCAATCTTGTCGGGGATCGGGAACCCTTCGCGAGAATGTCCAAAGTTTCAGCGGGATTTCCAAACTGTTGAAAGGAACTCGAAACATGTCACCCTTGGTTTTGAGAATCTCTGCCGGAGTTTGAGAGATTTGGACGTGAAAGGGTACCAATCTTGTCGGGGATCGGGAACCCTTCGCGAGAATGCCCAAAGTTTCAGCGGGATTTCCAAAATGTTGAAAGGAACTCGAAACATGTCAACCTTGGTTTTGAGAATCTCTCCCGGAGTTTGAGAGATTTGGACGTGAAAGGGTACCAATCTTGTCGGGGATCGGGAACCCTTCGCGACAATGTCCAAAGTTTCAGCGGGATTTCCAAAATGTTGAAAGGAACTCGAACCATGTCAACCTTGGTTTTGAGAATCTCTCCCGATGTTTGAGAGATTTGGACGTGAAAGGGTACCAATCTTGTCGGGGATCGGGAACCCTTCGCGAGAATGTCCAAAGTTTCAGCGGGATTTCCAAAATGTTGAAAGGAACTCGAAACATGTCAAGCTTGGTTTTGAGAATCTCTCCCGGAGTTTGAGAGATTTGGACGTGAAAGGCTACCAATCTTGTTGGGGATTGGGAACCCTTCGCAGGAATGTCCAAAGTTTCAGCGGGATTTCCAAAATGTTGAAAGGAACTCGAAACATGTCAACCTTGGTTTTGAGAATCTCTCCCGGAGTTTGAGAGATTTGGACGTGAAAGGGTACCAATCTTGTCGGGGATCGGGAACCCTTCGCGAGAATGTCCAAAGTTTCAGCGGGATTTCCAAAATGTTGAAAGGAACTCGAAACATGTCAACCTTGGTTTTGAGAATCTCTCCCGGAGTGTGAGAGATTTGGACGTGAAAGGGTACCAATCTTGTCGGGGATCGGGAACCCTTCGCGAGAATGTCCAAAGTTTCAGCGGGATTTCCAAAATGTTGAAAGGAACTCGAAACATGTCAACCTTGGTTTTGAGAATCTCTCCCGGAGTTTGAGAGATTTGGACGTGAAAGGGTACCAATCTTGTCGGGGATCGGGAACCCTTCGCGAGAATGTCCAAAGTTTCAGCGGGATTTCCAAAATGTTGAAAGGAACTCGAAACATGTCAACCTTGGTTTTGAGAATCTCTCCCGGAGTTTGAGAGATTTGGACGTGAAAGGGTACCGATCTTGTCGGGGATCGGGAACCCTTCGCGAGAATGTCCAAAGTTTCAGCGGGATTTCCAAACTGTTGAAAGGAACTCGTACCATGTCACCCTTGGTTTTGAGAATGTCTCCCGGAGTTTGAGAGATTTGGACGTGAAAGGGTACCAGTCTTGTCGAGGATTGGGAACCCTTCGCGAGATGGTCCAAAGTTTCAGCGGGATTTCCAAAATGTTGAAAGGAACTCGAAACATGTCAACCTTGGTTTTGAGAATCTCTCCCGGAGTTTGAGAGATTTGGACGTGAAAGGGTACCAATCTTGTCGGGGATTGGGAACCCTTCGCGAGAATGTCCAAAGTTTCAGCGGGATTTCCAAAATGTTGAAAGGAACTCGAAACATGTCAACCTTGGTTTTGAGAATCTCTCCCGGAGTTTGAGAGATTTGGACGTGAAAGTGTACCAATCTTGTCGGGGATTGGGAACCCTTCGCGAGAATGTCCAAAGTTTCAGCGGGATTTCCAAAATGTTGAAAGGAACTCGAACCATGTCAACCTTGGTTTTGAGAATCTCTCCCGGAGTTTGAGAGATTTGGACGTGAAAGTGTACCAGTCTTGTCAAGGATCGGGAACCCTTCGCGAGAATGTCCAAAGTTTCAGCGGGATTTCCAAAATGTTGAGAGGAACTGGAAACATGTCAACCTTGGTTTTGAGAATCTCTCCCGGAGTTTGAGAGATTTGGACGTGAAATGGTACCAGTCTTGTCGGGGATCGGGAACCCTTCGCGAGAATGTCCAAAGTTTCAGCGGGATTTCCAACATGTTGAGAGGAACTCGAAACATGTCAACCTTGGTTTTGAGAATCTCTCCCGGAGTTTGAGAGATTTGGACGTGAAAGGGTACCAATCTTGTCGGGGATCGTGAACCCTTCGCGAGAATGTCCAAAGTTTCAGCGGGATTTCCAAAATGTTGAAAGGAACTCGAAACATGTCAACCTTGGTTTTGAGAATCTCTCCCGGAGTTTGAGAGATTTGGACGTGAAAGGCTACCAATCTTGTTGGGGATTGGGAACCCTTCGCAGGAATGTCCAAAGTTTCAGCGGGATTTCCAAAATGTTGAAAGGAACTCGAAACATGTCAACCTTGGTTTTGAGAATCTCTCCCGGAGTTTGAGAGATTTGGACGTGAAAGGGTACCAGTCTTGTTGGGGATTGGGAACCCTTCGCGAGAATGTCCAAAGTTTCAGCGGGATTTCCAAAATGTTGAAAGGAACTCGAAACATGTCAACCTTGGTGTTGCGAATCTCTCCCGGAGTTTGAGAGATTTGGACGTGAAAGGGTACCAATCTTGTCGGGGATTGGGAACCCTTCGCGAGAATGTCCAAAGTTTCAGCGGGATTTCCAAAGTGTTGAAAGGAACTCGAAACATGTCAACCTTGGTTTTGAGAATCTCTCCCGGAGTTTGAGAGATTTGGACGTGAAAGGGTACCAATCTTGTCGGGGATCGGGACCCCTTCGCGAGAATGTCCAAAGTTTCAGCGGGATTTCCAAAATGTTGAAAGGAACTCGAACCATGTCAACCTTGGTTTTGAGAATCTCTCCTGGAGTTTGAGAGATTTGGACGTGAAAGGGTACCAATCTTGTCGGGGATTGGGAACCCTTCGCGAGAATGTCCAAAGTTTCAGCGGGATTTCCAAAATGTTGAAAGGAACTCGAAACATGTCAACCTTGGTTTTGAGAATCTCTCCCGGAGTTGGAGAGATTTGGACGTGAAAGGGTACCAATCTTGTCGGGGATCGGGAACCCTTCGCGAGAATGCCTAAAGTTTCAGCGGGATTTCCAAAATGTTGAGAGGAACTCGAAACATGTTGACCTTGGTTTTTACAATCTCTCCCGGAGTATGAGAGATTTGGACGTGAAAGGGTACCGATCTTGTCGGGGATCGGGAACCCTTCGCGAGAATGTCCAAAGTTTCAGCGGGATTTCCAAAATGTTGAAAGGAACTCGAAACATGTCAACCTTGGTTTTGAGAATCTCTCCCGGAGTTTGAGAGATTTGGACGTGAAAGGGTACCAGTCTTGTCGGGGATCGGGAACCCTTCGCGAGAATGTCCAAAGTTTCAGCGGGATTTCCAAAATGTTGAGAGGAACTCGAAACATGTCAAGCTTGGTTTTGAGAATCTCTCCCGGAGTTTGAGAGATTTGGACGTGAAAGGGTACCAATCTTGTCGGGGATTGGGAACCCTTCGCGAGAATGTCCAAAGTTTCAGCGGGATTTCCAAAATGTTGAAAGGAACTCGAAACATGTCAACCTTGGTTTTGAGAATCTCTCCTGGAGTTTGAGAGATTTGGACGTGAAAGGGTACCAGTCTTGTTGGGGATTGGGAACCCTTCGCGAGAATGTCCAAAGTTTCAGCGGGATTTCCAAAATGTTGAAAGGAACTCGAAACATGTCAACCTTGGTTTTGAGAATCTCTCCCGGAGTTTGAGAGATTTGGACGTGAAAGGGTTCCAATCTTGTCGGGGATTGGGAACCCTTCGCGAGAATGTCCAAAGTTTCAGCGGGATTTCCAAAATGTTGAAAGGAACTCGAAACATGTCAACCTTGGTTTTGAGAATCTCTCCCGGAGTTTGAGAGATTTGGACGTGAAAGGGTACCAATCTTGTCGGGGATCGGGAACCCTTCGCGACAATGTCCAAAGTTTCAGCGGGATTTCCAAAATGTTGAAAGGAACTCGAACCATGTCAACCTTGGTTTTGAGAATCTCTCCCGGAGTGTGAGAGATTTGGACGTGAAAGGGTACCAATCTTGTCGGGGATCGGGAACCCTTCGCGAGAATGTCCAAAGTTTCAGCGGGATTTCCAAAATGTTGAAAGGAACTCGAAACATGTCAAGCTTGGTTTTGAGAATCTCTCCCGGAGTTTGAGAGATTTGGACGTGAAAGGGTACCAATATTGTCGGGGATCGGGAACCCTTCGCGAGAATGTCCAAAGTTTCAGCGGGATTTCCAAAATGTTGAAAGGAACTCGAAACATGTCAACCTTGGTGTTGAGAATCTCTCCCGGAGTTTGAGAGATTTGCACGTGAAAGGGTACCGATCTTGTCGGGGATCGGGAACCCTTCGCGAGAATGTCCAAAGTTTCAGCGGGATTTCCAAACTGTTGAAAGGAACTCTAAACATGTCAACCTTGGTTTTGAGAATCTCTCCCGGAGTTTGAGAGATTTGGACGTGAAAGGGTACCAATCTTGTCGGGGATCGGGAACCCTTCGCGAGAATGCCTAAAGTTTCAGCGGGATTTCCAAAATGTTGAAAGGAACTCGAAACATGTTGACCTTGGTTTTGAGAATCTCTCCCGGAGTTTGAGAGATTTGGACGTGAAAGGGTACCGATCTTGTCCGGGATCGGGAACCCTTCGCGAGAATGTCCAAAGTTTCAGCGGGATTTCCAAAATGTTGAAAGGAACTCGAAACATGTCAACCTTGGTTTTGAGAATCTCTCCCGGAGTGTGAGAGATTTGGACGTGAAAGGGTTCCAGTCTTGTTGGGGATTGGGAACCCTTCGCGAGAATGCCTAAAGTTTCAGCGGGATTTCCAAAATGTTGAGAGGAACTCGAAACATGTCAAGCTTGGTTTTGAGAATCTCTCCCGGAGTTTGAGAGATTTGGACGTGAAAGGGTACCGATCTTGTCGGGGATCGGGAACCCTTCGCGAGAATGTCCAAAGTTTCAGCGGGATTTCCAAAATGTTGAAAGGAACTCGAAACATGTCAACCTTGGTGTTGAGAATCTCTCCCGGAGTTTGAGAGATTTGGACGTGAAAGGGTACCAGTCTTGTCGGGGATTGGGAACCCTTCGCGAGAATGTCCAAAGTTTCAGCGGGATTTCCAAAATGTTGAAAGGAACTCGAAACATGTCAACCTTGGTTTTGAGAATCTCTCCTGGAGTTTGAGAGATTTGGACGTGAAAGGGTACCAGTCTTGTTGGGGATTGGGAACCCTTCGCGAGAATGTCCAAAGTTTCAGCGGGATTTCCAAAATGTTGAAAGGAACTCGAAACATGTCAACCTTGGTTTTGAGAATCTCTCCCGGAGTTTGAGAGATTTGGACGTGAAAGGGTACCAATCTTGTCGGGGATCGGGAACCCTTCACGAGAATGTCCAAAGTTTCAGCGGGATTTCCAAAATGTTGAAAGGAACTCGAAACATGTCAACCTTGGTTTTGAGAATCTCTCCCGGAGTTTGAGAGATTTGGACGTGAAAGGGTACCAATCTTGTCGGGGATCGGGACCCCTTCGCGAGAATGTCCAAAGTTTCAGCGGGATTTCCAAAATGTTGAAAGGAACTCGAACCATGTCAACCTTGGTTTTGACAATCTCTCCCGGAGTTTGAGAGATTTGGACGTGAAAGGGTACCAATCTTGTCGGAGATTGGGAACCCTTCGCCAGAATGTCCAAAGTTTCAGCGGGATTTCCAAAATGTTGAAAGGAACTCGAAACATGTCAACCTTGGTTTTGAGAATCTCTCCCGGAGTTTGAGAGATTTGGACGTGAAAGGGTACCAATCTTGTCGGGGATCGGGAACCCTTCGCGAGAATGTCCAAAGTTTCAGCGGGATTTCCAAAATGTTGAAAGGAACTCGAAACATGTCAACCTTGGTTTTGAGAATCTCTCCCGGAGTTTGAGAGATTTGGACGTGAAAGGGTACCAATCTTGTCGGGGATTGGGAACCCTTCGCGAGAATGTCCAAAGTTTCAGCGGGATTTCCAAAATGTTGAAAGGAACTCGAAACATGTCAACCTTGGTTTTGAGAATCTCTCCCGGAGTTTGAGAGATTTGGACGTGAAAGGGTACCAATCTTGTCGGGGATCGGGAACCCTTCGCGACAATGTCCAAAGTTTCAGCGGGATTTCCAAAATGTTGAAAGGAACTCGAACCATGTCAACCTTGGTTTTGAGAATCTCTCCCGGAGTGTGAGAGATTTGGACGTGAAAGGGTACCAATCTTGTCGGGGATCGGGAACCCTTCGCGAGAATGTCCAAAGTTTCAGCGGGATTTCCAAAATGTTGAAAGGAACTCGAAACATGTCAAGCTTGGTTTTGAGAATCTCTCCCGGAGTTTGAGAGATTTGGACGTGAAAGGGTACCAATATTGTCGGGGATCGGGAACCCTTCGCGAGAATGTCCAAAGTTTCAGCGGGATTTCCAAAATGTTGAAAGGAACTCGAAACATGTCAACCTTGGTTTTGAGAATCTCTCCCGGAGTTTGAGAGATTTGCACGTGAAAGGGTACCGATCTTGTCGGGGATCGGGAACCCTTCGCGAGAATGTCCAAAGTTTCAGCGGGATTTCCAAACTGTTGAAAGGAACTCTAAACATGTCAACCTTGGTTTTGAGAATCTCTCCCGGAGTTTGAGAGATTTGGACGTGAAAGGGTACCAATCTTGTCGGGGATCGGGAACCCTTCGCGAGAATGCCTAAAGTTTCAGCGGGATTTCCAAAATGTTGAAAGGAACTCGAAACATGTTGACCTTGGTTTTGACAATCTCTCCCGGAGTTTGAGAGATTTGGACGTGAAAGGGTACCGATCTTGTCCGGGATCGGGAACCCTTCGCGAGAATGTCCAAAGTTTCAGCGGGATTTCCAAAATGTTGAAAGGAACTCGAAACATGTCAACCTTGGTTTTGAGAATCTCTCCCGGAGTTTGAGAGATTTGGACGTGAAAGGGTTCCAGTCTTGTTGGGGATTGGGAACCCTTCGCGAGAATGCCTAAAGTTTCAGCGGGATTTCCAAAATGTTGAGAGGAACTCGAAACATGTCAAGCTTGGTTTTGAGAATCTCTCCCGGAGTTTGAGAGATTTGGACGTGAAAGGGTACCGATCTTGTCGGGGATCGGGAACCCTTCGCGAGAATGTCCAAAGTTTCAGCGGGATTTCCAAAATGTTGAAAGGAACTCGAAACATGTCAACCTTGGTGTTGAGAATCTCTCCCGGAGTTTGAGAGATTTGGACGTGAAAGGGTACCAGTCTTGTCGGGGATTGGGAACCCTTCGCGAGAATGTCCAAAGTTTCAGCGGGATTTCCAAAATGTTGAAAGGAACTCGAAACATGTCAACCTTGGTTTTGAGAATCTCTCCTGGAGTTTGAGAGATTTGGACGTGAAAGGGTACCAGTCTTGTTGGGGATTGGGAACCCTTCGCGAGAATGTCCAAAGTTTCAGCGGGATTTCCAAAATGTTGAAAGGAACTCGAAACATGTCAACCTTGGTTTTGAGAATCTCTCCCGGAGTTTGAGAGATTTGGACGTGAAAGGGTACCAATCTTGTCGGGGATCGGGAACCCTTCACGAGAATGTCCAAAGTTTCAGCGGGATTTCCAAAATGTTGAAAGGAACTCGAAACATGTCAACCTTGGTTTTGAGAATCTCTCCCGGAGTTTGAGAGATTTGGACGTGAAAGGGTACCAATCTTGTCGGGGATCGGGACCCCTTCGCGAGAATGTCCAAAGTTTCAGCGGGATTTCCAAAATGTTGAAAGGAACTCGAACCATGTCAACCTTGGTTTTGACAATCTCTCCCGGAGTTTGAGAGATTTGGACGTGAAAGGGTACCAATCTTGTCGGAGATTGGGAACCCTTCGCCAGAATGTCCAAAGTTTCAGCGGGATTTCCAAAATGTTGAAAGGAACTCGAAACATGTCAACCTTGGTTTTGAGAATCTCTCCCGGAGTTTGAGAGATTTGGACGTGAAAGGGTACCAATCTTGTCGGGGATCGGGAACCCTTCGCGAGAATGTCCAAAGTTTCAGCGGGATTTCCAAAATGTTGAAAGGAACTCGAAACATGTCAACCTTGGTTTTGAGAATCTCTCCTGGAGTTTGAGAGATTTGGACGTGAAAGGGTACCAGTCTTGTTCGGGATTGGGAACCCTTCGCGAGAATGTCCAAAGTTTCAGCGGGATTTCCAAAATGTTGAAAGGAACTCGAAACATGTCAACCTTGGTGTTGAGAATCTCTCCCGGAGTTTGAGAGATTTGGACGTGAAAGGGTACCAATCTTGTCGGGGATCGGGAACCCTTCGCGAGAATGTCCAAAGTTTCAGCGGGATTTCCAAAATGTTGAAAGGAACTCGAAACATGTCAACCTTGGTTTTGAGAATCTCTCCCGGAGTGTGAGAGATTTGGACGTGAAAGGGTACCAGTCTTGTTGGGGATTGGGAACCCTTCGCGAGAATACCTAAAGTTTCAGCGGGATTTCCAAAATGTTGAGAGGAACTCGAAACATGTCAAGCTTGGTTTTGAGAATCTCTGCCGGAGTTTGAGAGATTTGGACGTGAAAGGGTACCGATCTTGTCGGGGATCGGGAACCCTTCGCGAGAATGTCCAAAGTTTCAGCGGGATTTCCAAAATGTTGAAAGGAACTCGAAACATGTCAACCTTGGTGTTGAGAATCTCTCCCGGAGTTTGAGAGATTTGGACGTGAAAGGGTACCAGTCTTGTCGGGGATTGGGAACCCTTCGCGAGAATGTCCAAAGTTTCAGCGGGATTTCCAAAATGTTGAAAGGAACTCGAAACATGTCAACCTTGGTTTTGAGAATCTCTCCTGGAGTTTGAGAGATTTGCACGTGAAAGGGTACCGATCTTGTCGGGGATCGGGAACCCTTCGCGAGAATGTCCAAAGTTTCAGCGGGATTTCCAAAATGTTGAAAGGAACTCGAAACATGTCAACCTTGGTTTTGAGAATCTCTCCCGGAGTTTGAGAGATTTGGACGTGAAAGGGTACCGATCTTGTCCGGGATCGGGAACCCTTCGCGAGAATGTCCAAAGTTTCAGCGGGATTTCCAAAATGTTGAAAGGAACTCGAAACATGTCAACCTTGGTTTTGAGAATCTCTCCCGGAGTTTGAGAGATTTGGACGTGAAAGGGTACCAGTCTTGTTGGGGATTGGGAACCCTTCGCGAGAATGTCCAAAGTTTCAGCGGGATTTCCAAAATGTTGAAAGGAACTCGAAACATGTCAACCTTGGTTTTGACAATCTCTCCCGGAGTTTGAGAGATTTGGACGTGAAAGGGTACCAATCTTGTCGGGGATCGGGAACCCTTCACGAGAATGTCCAAAGTTTCAGCGGGATTTCCAAAATGTTGAAAGGAACTCGAAACATGTCAACCTTGGTTTTGAGAATCTCTCCCGGAGTGTGAGAGATTTGGACGTGAAAGGGTTCCAGTCTTGTTGGGGATTGGGAACCCTTCGCGAGAATGCCTAAAGTTTCAGCGGGATTTCCAAAATGTTGAGAGGAACTCGAAACATGTCAAGCTTGGTTTTGAGAATCTCTGCCGGAGTTTGAGAGATTTGGACGTGAAAGGGTACCGATCTTGTCGGGGATCGGGAACCCTTCGCGAGAATGTCCAAAGTTTCAGCGGGATTTCCAAAATGTTGAAAGGAACTCGAAACATGTCAACCTTGGTGTTGAGAATCTCTCCCGGAGTTTGAGAGATTTGGACGTGAAAGGGTACCAGTCTTGTCGGGGATTGGGAACCCTTCGCGAGAATGTCCAAAGTTTCAGCGGGATTTCCAAAATGTTGAAAGGAACTCGAAACATGTCAACCTTGGTTTTGAGAATCTCTCCTGGAGTTTGAGAGATTTGGACGTGAAAGGGTACCAGTCTTGTTGGGGATTGGGAACCCTTCGCGAGAATGTCCAAAGTTTCAGCGGGATTTCCAAAATGTTGAAAGGAACTCGAAACATGTCAACCTTGGTTTTGAGAATCTCTCCCGGAGTTTGAGAGATTTGGACGTGAAAGGGTACCAATCTTGTCGGGGATCGGGAACCCTTCACGAGAATGTCCAAAGTTTCAGCGGGATTTCCAAAATGTTGAAAGGAACTCGAAACATGTCAACCTTGGTTTTGAGAATCTCTCCCGGAGTTTGAGAGATTTGGACGTGAAAGGGTACCAATCTTGTCGGGGATCGGGACCCCTTCGCGAGAATGTCCAAAGTTTCAGCGGGATTTCCAAAATGTTGAAAGGAACTCGAACCATGTCAACCTTGGTTTTGACAATCTCTCCCGGAGTTTGAGAGATTTGGACGTGAAAGGGTACCAATCTTGTCGGAGATTGGGAACCCTTCGCCAGAATGTCCAAAGTTTCAGCGGGATTTCCAAAATGTTGAAAGGAACTCGAAACATGTCAACCTTGGTTTTGAGAATCTCTCCCGGAGTTTGAGAGATTTGGACGTGAAAGGGTACCAATCTTGTCGGGGATCGGGAACCCTTCGCGAGAATGTCCAAAGTTTCAGCGGGATTTCCAAAATGTTGAAAGGAACTCGAAACATGTCAACCTTGGTTTTGAGAATCTCTCCCGGAGTTTGAGAGATTTGGACGTGAAAGGGTACCAATCTTGTCGGGGATTGGGAACCCTTCGCGAGAATGTCCAAAGTTTCAGCGGGATTTCCAAAATGTTGAAAGGAACTCGAAACATGTCAACCTTGGTTTTGAGAATCTCTCCCGGAGTTTGAGAGATTTGGACGTGAAAGGGTACCAATCTTGTCGGGGATCGGGAACCCTTCGCGACAATGTCCAAAGTTTCAGCGGGATTTCCAAAATGTTGAAAGGAACTCGAACCATGTCAACCTTGGTTTTGAGAATCTCTCCCGGAGTGTGAGAGATTTGGACGTGAAAGGGTACCAATCTTGTCGGGGATCGGGAACCCTTCGCGAGAATGTCCAAAGTTTCAGCGGGATTTCCAAAATGTTGAAAGGAACTCGAAACATGTCAAGCTTGGTTTTGAGAATCTCTCCCGGAGTTTGAGAGATTTGGACGTGAAAGGGTACCAATATTGTCGGGGATCGGGAACCCTTCGCGAGAATGTCCAAAGTTTCAGCGGGATTTCCAAAATGTTGAAAGGAACTCGAAACATGTCAACCTTGGTTTTGAGAATCTCTCCCGGAGTTTGAGAGATTTGCACGTGAAAGGGTACCGATCTTGTCGGGGATCGGGAACCCTTCGCGAGAATGTCCAAAGTTTCAGCGGGATTTCCAAACTGTTGAAAGGAACTCTAAACATGTCAACCTTGGTTTTGAGAATCTCTCCCGGAGTTTGAGAGATTTGGACGTGAAAGGGTACCAATCTTGTCGGGGATCGGGAACCCTTCGCGAGAATGCCTAAAGTTTCAGCGGGATTTCCAAAATGTTGAAAGGAACTCGAAACATGTTGACCTTGGTTTTGACAATCTCTCCCGGAGTTTGAGAGATTTGGACGTGAAAGGGTACCGATCTTGTCCGGGATCGGGAACCCTTCGCGAGAATGTCCAAAGTTTCAGCGGGATTTCCAAAATGTTGAAAGGAACTCGAAACATGTCAACCTTGGTTTTGAGAATCTCTCCCGGAGTTTGAGAGATTTGGACGTGAAAGGGTTCCAGTCTTGTTGGGGATTGGGAACCCTTCGCGAGAATGCCTAAAGTTTCAGCGGGATTTCCAAAATGTTGAGAGGAACTCGAAACATGTCAAGCTTGGTTTTGAGAATCTCTCCCGGAGTTTGAGAGATTTGGACGTGAAAGGGTACCGATCTTGTCGGGGATCGGGAACCCTTCGCGAGAATGTCCAAAGTTTCAGCGGGATTTCCAAAATGTTGAAAGGAACTCGAAACATGTCAACCTTGGTTTTGAGAATCTCTCCCGGAGTTTGAGAGATTTGGACGTGAAAGGGTACCAGTCTTGTCGGGGATTGGGAACCCTTCGCGAGAATGTCCAAAGTTTCAGCGGGATTTCCAAAATGTTGAAAGGAACTCGAAACATGTCAACCTTGGTTTTGAGAATCTCTCCTGGAGTTTGAGAGATTTGGACGTGAAAGGGTACCAGTCTTGTTGGGGATTGGGAACCCTTCGCGAGAATGTCCAAAGTTTCAGCGGGATTTCCAAAATGTTGAAAGGAACTCGAAACATGTCAACCTTGGTTTTGAGAATCTCTCCCGGAGTTTGAGAGATTTGGACGTGAAAGGGTACCAATCTTGTCGGGGATCGGGAACCCTTCACGAGAATGTCCAAAGTTTCAGCGGGATTTCCAAAATGTTGAAAGGAACTCGAAACATGTCAACCTTGGTTTTGAGAATCTCTCCCGGAGTTTGAGAGATTTGGACGTGAAAGGGTACCAATCTTGTCGGGGATCGGGACCCCTTCGCGAGAATGTCCAAAGTTTCAGCGGGATTTCCAAAATGTTGAAAGGAACTCGAACCATGTCAACCTTGGTTTTGACAATCTCTCCCGGAGTTTGAGAGATTTGGACGTGAAAGGGTACCAATCTTGTCGGAGATTGGGAACCCTTCGCCAGAATGTCCAAAGTTTCAGCGGGATTTCCAAAATGTTGAAAGGAACTCGAAACATGTCAACCTTGGTTTTGAGAATCTCTCCCGGAGTTTGAGAGATTTGGACGTGAAAGGGTACCAATCTTGTCGGGGATCGGGAACCCTTCGCGAGAATGTCCAAAGTTTCAGCGGGATTTCCAAAATGTTGAAAGGAACTCGAAACATGTCAACCTTGGTTTTGAGAATCTCTCCTGGAGTTTGAGAGATTTGGACGTGAAAGGGTACCAGTCTTGTTCGGGATTGGGAACCCTTCGCGAGAATGTCCAAAGTTTCAGCGGGATTTCCAAAATGTTGAAAGGAACTCGAAACATGTCAACCTTGGTGTTGAGAATCTCTCCCGGAGTTTGAGAGATTTGGACGTGAAAGGGTACCAATCTTGTCGGGGATCGGGAACCCTTCGCGAGAATGTCCAAAGTTTCAGCGGGATTTCCAAAATGTTGAAAGGAACTCGAAACATGTCAACCTTGGTTTTGAGAATCTCTCCCGGAGTGTGAGAGATTTGGACGTGAAAGGGTACCAGTCTTGTTGGGGATTGGGAACCCTTCGCGAGAATACCTAAAGTTTCAGCGGGATTTCCAAAATGTTGAGAGGAACTCGAAACATGTCAAGCTTGGTTTTGAGAATCTCTGCCGGAGTTTGAGAGATTTGGACGTGAAAGGGTACCGATCTTGTCGGGGATCGGGAACCCTTCGCGAGAATGTCCAAAGTTTCAGCGGGATTTCCAAAATGTTGAAAGGAACTCGAAACATGTCAACCTTGGTGTTGAGAATCTCTCCCGGAGTTTGAGAGATTTGGACGTGAAAGGGTACCAGTCTTGTCGGGGATTGGGAACCCTTCGCGAGAATGTCCAAAGTTTCAGCGGGATTTCCAAAATGTTGAAAGGAACTCGAAACATGTCAACCTTGGTTTTGAGAATCTCTCCTGGAGTTTGAGAGATTTGGACGTGAAAGGGTACCGATCTTGTCGGGGATCGGGAACCCTTCGCGAGAATGTCCAAAGTTTCAGCGGGATTTCCAAAATGTTGAAAGGAACTCGAAACATGTCAACCTTGGTTTTGAGAATCTCTCCCGGAGTTTGAGAGATTTGGACGTGAAAGGGTACCGATCTTGTCCGGGATCGGGAACCCTTCGCGAGAATGTCCAAAGTTTCAGCGGGATTTCCAAAATGTTGAAAGGAACTCGAAACATGTCAACCTTGGTTTTGAGAATCTCTCCCGGAGTTTGAGAGATTTGGACGTGAAAGGGTACCAGTCTTGTTGGGGATTGGGAACCCTTCGCGAGAATGTCCAAAGTTTCAGCGGGATTTCCAAAATGTTGAAAGGAACTCGAAACATGTCAACCTTGGTTTTGACAATCTCTCCCGGAGTTTGAGAGATTTGGACGTGAAAGGGTACCAATCTTGTCGGGGATCGGGAACCCTTCACGAGAATGTCCAAAGTTTCAGCGAAATTTCCAAAATGTTGAAAGGAACTCGAAACATGTCAACCTTGGTTTTGAGAATCTCTCCCGGAGTTTGAGAGATTTGGACGTGAAAGGGTACCAATCTTGTCGGGGATCGGGACCCCTTCGCGAGAATGTCCGAAGTTTCAGCGGGATTTCCAAAATGTTGAAAGGAACTCGAACCATGTCAACCTTGGTTTTGACAATCTCTCCCGGAGTTTGAGAGATTTGGACGTGAAAGGGTACCAATCTTGTCGGAGATTGGGAACCCTTCGCCAGAATGTCCAAAGTTTCAGCGGGATTTCCAAAATGTTGAAAGGAACTCGAAACATGTCAACCTTGGTTTTGAGAATCTCTCCCGGAGTTTGAGAGATTTGGACGTGAAAGGGTACCAATCTTGTCGGGGATCGGGAACCCTTCGCGAGAATGTCCAAAGTTTCAGCGGGATTTCCAAAATGTTGAAAGGAACTCGAAACATGTCAACCTTGGTTTTGAGAATCTCTCCTGGAGTTTGAGAGATTTGGACGTGAAAGGGTACCAGTCTTGTTGGGGATTGGGAACCCTTGGCGAGAATGTCCAAAGTTTCAGCGGGATTTCCAAAATGTTGAAAGGAACTCGAAACATGTCAACCTTGGTTTTGAGAATCTCTCCCGGAGTTTGAGAGATTTGGACGTGAAAGGGTACCAATCTTGTCGGGGATCGGGAACCCTTCACGAGAATGTCCAAAGTTTCAGCGGGATTTCCAAAATGTTGAAAGGAACTCGAAACATGTCAACCTTGGTTTTGAGAATCTCTCCCGGAGTTTGAGAGATTTGGACGTGAAAGGGTACCAATCTTGTCGGGGATCGGGACCCCTTCGCGAGAATGTCCAAAGTTTCAGCGGGATTTCCAAAATGTTGAAAGGAACTCGAACCATGTCAACCTTGGTTTTGACAATCTCTCCCGGAGTTTGAGAGATTTGGACGTGAAAGGGTACCAATCTTGTCGGAGATTGGGAACCCTTCGCCAGAATGTCCAAAGTTTCAGCGGGATTTCCAAAATGTTGAAAGGAACTCGAAACATGTCAACCTTGGTTTTGAGAATCTCTCCCGGAGTTTGAGAGATTTGGACGTGAAAGGGTACCAATCTTGTCGGGGATCGGGAACCCTTCGCGAGAATGTCCAAAGTTTCAGCGGGATTTCCAAAATGTTGAAAGGAACTCGAAACATGTCAACCTTGGTTTTGAGAATCTCTCCCGGAGTTTGAGAGATTTGGACGTGAAAGGGTACCAATCTTGTCGGGGATCGGGAACCCTTCGCGAGAATGTCCAAAGTTTCAGTGTGATTTCCAAAATGTTGAAAGGAACTCGAAACATGTCAACCTTGGTTTTGAGAATCTCTCCCGGAGTTTGAGAGATTTGGACGTGAAAGGGTACCAATCTTGTCGGGGATTGGGACCCCTTCGCGAGAATGTCCAAAGTTTCGGCGGGATTTCCAAAATGTTGAAAGGAACTCGAACCACGTCAACCTTGGTTTTGAGAATCTCTCCCAGACTTTGAGAGATTTGGACGTGAAAGGATACCAGTCTTGTCGGGGATCGGGAACCCTTCGCGAGAATGTCCAAAGTTTCAGCGGGATTTCCAAAATGTTGAAAGGAACTCGAAACATGTCAACCTTGGTTTTGAGAATCTCTCCCGGAGTGTGAGAGATTTGGACGTGAAAGGGTACCAATCTTGTCGGGGATCGGGAACCCTTCGCGAGAATGTCCAAAGTTTCAGTGTGATTTCCAAAATGTTGAAAGGAACTCGAAACATGTCAACCTTGGTTTTGAGAATCTCTCCCGGAGTTTGAGAGATTTGGACGTGAAAGGGTACCGATCTTGTCGGGGATCGGGAACCCTTCGCGAGAATGTCCAAAGTTTCAGCGGGATTTCCAAAATGTTGAAAGGAACTCGAACCATGTCAACCTTGGTTTTGAGAATCTCTCCCGGAGTTTGAGAGATTTGGACGTGAAAGGGTACCAGTCTTGTCGGGGATTGGGAACCCTTCGCGAGAATGTCCAAAGTTTCAGCGGGATTTCCAAAATGTTGAGAGGAACTCGAAACATGTCAACCTTGGTTTTGAGAATCTCTCCCGGAGTTTGAGAGATTTGGACGTGAAAGGGTACCGATCTTGTCGGGGATCGGGTACCCTTCGCGAGAATGTCCAAAGTTTCAGCGGGATTTCCAAAATGTTGAAAGGAACTCGAACCATGTCAACCTTGGTTTTGAGAATCTCTCCCGGAGTTTGAGAGATTTGGACGTGAAAGGGTACCAATCTTGTCGGGGATCGGGAACCCTTCGCGAGAATGCCTAAAGTTTCAGCGGAATTTCCAAAATGTTGAGAGGAACTCGAAACATGTTGACCTTGGTTTTGACAATCTCTCCCGGACTTTGAGAGATTTGGACGTGAAAGGGTACCGATCTTGTCGGGGATCGGGAACCCTTCGCGAGAATGTCCAAAGTTTCAGCGGGATTTCCAAAATGTTGAAAGGAACTCGAACCATGTCAACCTTGGTTTTGAGAATCTCTCCCGGAGTTTGAGAGATTTGGACGTGAAAGGGTACCAGTCTTGTCGGGGATTGGGAACCCTTCGCGAGAATGTCCAAAGTTTCAGCGGGATTTCCAAAATGTTGAGAGGAACTCGAAACATGTCAACCTTGGTTTTGAGAATCTCTCCCGGAGTTTGAGAGATTTGGACGTGAAAGGGTACCAATCTTGTCGGGGATCGGGAACCCTTCGCGAGAATGTCCAAAGTTTCAGCGGGATTTCCAAAATGTTGAAAGGAACTCGAAACATGTCAACCTTGGTTTTGAGAATCTCTCCCGGAGTTTGAGAGATTTGGACGTGAAAGGGTACCAATCTTGTCGGGGATCGGGAACCCTTCGCGAGAATGTCCAAAGTTTCAGCGGGATTTCCAAACTGTTGAAAGGAACTCGAACCATGTCACCCTTGGTTTTGAGAATCTCTCCCGGAGTTTGATAGATTTGGACGTGAAAGGGTACCAATCTTGTTGGGGATTGGGAACCCTTCGCGAGAATGACCAAAGTTTCAGCGGGATTTCCAAACTGTTGAAAGGAACTCGAACCATGTCACCCTTGGTTTTGAGAATCTCTCCCGGAGTTTGAGAGATTTGGACGTGAAAGGGTACCAGTCTTGTCGGGGATTGGGAACCCTTCGCGAGAATGTCCAAAGTTTCAGCGGGATTTCCAAAATGTTGAAAGGAACTCGAAACATGTCAACCTTGGTTTTGAGAATCTCTCCCGGAGTTTGAGATATTTGGACGTGAAAGGGTACCAATCTTGTCGGGGATTGGGAACCCTTCGCGAGAATGTCCAAAGTTTCAGCGGGATTTCCAAAATGTTGAAAGGAACTCGAAACATGTCAACCTTGGTTTTGAGAATCTCTCCCGGAGTTTGAGAGATTTGGACGTGAAAGGGTACCAATCTTGTCGGGGATCGGGAACCCTTCGCGACAATGTCCAAAGTTTCAGCGGGATTTCCAAAATGTTGAAAGGAACTCGAAACATGTCAACCTTGGTTTTGAGAATCTCTCCCGGAGTTTGAGAGATTTGGACGTGAAAGGGTACCAATCTTGTCGGGGATCGGGACCCCTTCGCGAGAATGTCCAATGTTTCAGCGGGATTTCCAAAATGTTGAAAGGAACTCGAACCATGTCAACCTTGGTTTTGAGAATCTCTCCCGGACTTTGAGAGATTTGGACGTGAAAGGATACCAGTCTTGTCGGGGATCGGGAACCCTTCGCGAGAATGTCCAAAGTTTCAGCGGGATTTCCAAAATGTTGAAAGGAACTCGAAACATGTCAACCTTGGTTTTGAGAATCTCTCCCGGAGTCTGAGAGATTTGGACGTGAAAGGGTACCAATCTTGTCGGGGATCGGGAACCCTTCACGAGAATGTCCAAAGTTTCAGCGGGATTTCCAAAATGTTGAAAGGAACTCGAACCATGTCAACCTTGGTTTTGAGAATCTCTCCCGGACTTTGAGAGATTTGGACGTGAAAGGATACCAGTCTTGTCGGGGATCGGGAACCCTTCGCGAGAATGTCCAAAGTTTCAGCGGGATTTCCAAAATGTTGAAAGGAACTCGAAACATGTCAACCTTGGTTTTGAGAATCTCTCCCGGAGTCTGAGAGATTTGGACGTGAAAGGGTACCAATCTTGTCGGGGATCGGGAACCCTTCACGAGAATGTCCAAAGTTTCAGCGGGATTTCCAAAATGTTGAAAGGAACTCGAAACATGTCAACCTTGGTTTTGAGAATCTCTCCCGGAGTTTGAGAGATTTGGACGTGAAAGGGTACCAATCTTGTCGGGGATCGGGAACCCTTCGCGAGAATGTCCAAAGTTTCAGCGGGATCTCCAAAATGTTGAAAGGAACTCGAACCATGTCAACCTTGGTTTTGAGAATCTCTCCCGGAGTTTGAGAGATTTGGACGTGAAAGGGTACCAGTCTTGTCGGGGATTGGGAACCCTTCGCGAGAATGTCCAAAGTTTCAGCGGGATTTCCAAAATGTTGAGAGGAACTCGAAACATGTCAACCTTGGTTTTGAGAATCTCTCCCGGAGTTTGAGAGATTTGGACGTGAAAGGGTACCAATCTTGTCGGGGATTGGGAACCCTTCGCGAGAATGTCCAAAGTTTCAGCGGGATTTCCAAAATGTTGAAAGGAACTCGAAACATGTCAACCTTGGTTTTGAGAATCTCTCCCGGACTTTGAGAGATTTGGACGTGAAAGGGTACCAATCTTGTCGGGGATCGGGAACCCTTCGCGAGAATGCCCAAAGTTTCAGCGGGATCTCCAAAATGTTGAAAGGAACTCGAACCATGTCAACCTTGGTTTTGAGAATCTCTCCCGGAGTTTGAGAGATTTGGACGTGAAAGGGTACCAGTCTTGTCGGGGATTGGGAACCCTTCGCGAGAATGTCCAAAGTTTCAGCAGGATTTCCAAAATGTTGAGAGGAACTCGAAACATGTCAACCTTGGTTTTGAGAATCTCTCCCGGAGTTTGAGAGATTTGGACGTGAAAGGGTACCAATCTTGTCGGGGATTGGGAACCCTTCGCGAGAATGTCCAAAGTTTCAGCGGGATTTCCAAAATGTTGAAAGGAACTCGAAACATGTCAACCTTGGTTTTGAGAATCTCTCCTGGAGTTTGAGAGATTTGGACGTGAAAGGGTACCAGTCTTGTTGGGGATTGGGAACCCTTGGCGAGAATGTCCAAAGTCTCAGCGGGATTTCCAAAATGTTGAAAGGAACTCGAAACATGTCAACCTTGGTGTTGAGAATCTCTCCCGGAGTTTGAGAGATTTGGACGTGAAAGGGTACCAATCTTGTCGGGGATTGGGAACCCTTCGCGAGAATGTCCAAAGTTTCAGCGGGATTTCCAAAATGTTGAAAGGAACTCGAAACATGTCAACCTTGGTTTTGAGAATCTCTCCCGGAGTTTGAGAGATTTGGACGTGAAAGGGTACCAATCTTGTCGGGGATCGGGACCCCTTCGCGAGAATGTCCAAAGTTTCAGCGGGATTTCCAAAATGTTGAAAGGAACTCGAAACATGTCAACCTTGGTTTTGAGAATCTCTCCCGGACTTTGAGAGATTTGGACGTGAAAGGGTACCAGTCTTGTCAAGGATCGGGAACCCTTCGCGAGAATGTCCAAAGTTTCAGCGGGATTTCCAAAATGTTGAAAGGAACTCGAACCATGTCAACCTTGGTTTTGAGAATCTCTCCCGGAGTTTGAGAGATTTGGACGTGAAAGGCTACCAATCTTGTTGGGGATTGGGAACCCTTCGCAGGAATGTCCAAAGTTTCAGCGGGATTTCCAAAATGTTGAAAGGAACTCGAAACATGTCAACCTTGGTTTTGAGAATCTCTCCCGGACTTTGAGAGATTTGGACGTGAAAGGGTTCCAATCTTGTCGGGGATCGGGAACCCTTCGCGAGAATGTCCAAAGTTTCAGCGGGATTTCCAAAATGTTGAAAGGAACTCGAAACATGTCAACCTTGGTTTTGAGAATCTCTCCCGGAGTTTGAGAGATTTGGACGTGAAAGGGTACCAATCTTGTCGGGGATCGGGACCCCTTCGCGAGAATGTCCAAAGTTTCAGCGGGATTTCCAAAATGTTGAAAGGAACTCGAAACATGTCAACCTTGGTTTTGAGAATCTCTCCCGGAGTTTGAGAGATTTGGACGTGAAAGGGTACCAGTCTTGTCGGGGATCGGGAACCCTTCGCGAGAATGTCCAAAGTTTCAGCGGGATTTCCAAAATGTTGAAAGGAACTCGAAACATGTGAACCTTGGTTTTCAGAATCTCTCCCGGAGTTTGAGAGATTTGGACGTGAAAGGGTACCAATCTTGTCGGGGATCGGGAACCCTTCGCGAGAATGCCCAAAGTTTCAGCGGGATCTCCAAAATGTTGAAAGGAACTCGAACCATGTCAACCTTGGTTTTGAGAATCTCTCCCGGAGTTTGAGAGATTTGGACGTGAAAGGGTACCAGTCTTGTCGGGGATTGGGAACCCTTCGCGAGAATGTCCAAAGTTTCAGCGGGATTTCCAAAATGTTGAGAGGAACTCGAAACATGTCAACCTTGGTTTTGAGAATCTCTCCCGGAGTTTGAGAGATTTGGACGTGAAAGGGTACCAATCTTGTCGGGGATTGGGAACCCTTCGCGAGAATGTCCAAAGTTTCAGCGGGATTTCCAAAATGTTGAAAGGAACTCGAAACATGTCAACCTTGGTTTTGAGAATCTCTCCTGGAGTTTGAGAGATTTGGACGTGAAAGGGTACCAGTCTTGTTGGGGATTGGGAACCCTTGGCGAGAATGTCCAAAGTCTCAGCGGGATTTCCAAAATGTTGAAAGGAACTCGAAACATGTCAACCTTGGTGTTGAGAATCTCTCCCGGAGTTTGAGAGATTTGGACGTGAAAGGGTACCAATCTTGTCGGGGATTGGGAACCCTTCGCGAGAATGTCCAAAGTTTCAGCGGGATTTCCAAAATGTTGAAAGGAACTCGAAACATGTCAACCTTGGTTTTGAGAATCTCTCCCGGAGTTTGAGAGATTTGGACGTGAAAGGGTACCAATCTTGTCGGGGATCGGGACCCCTTCGCGAGAATGTCCAAAGTTTCAGCGGGATTTCCAAAATGTTGAAAGGAACTCGAAACATGTCAACCTTGGTTTTGAGAATCTCTCCCGGACTTTGAGAGATTTGGACGTGAAAGGGTACCAATCTTGTCGGGGATCGGGAACCCTTCGCGAGAATGTCCAAAGTTTCAGCGGGATTTCCAAAATGTTGAAAGGAACTCGAAACATGTCAAGCTTGGTTTTGAGAATCTCTCCCGGAGTTTGAGAGATTTGGACGTGAAAGGGTACCAATCTTGTCGGGGATCGGGAACCCTTCGCGAGAATGTCCAAAGTTTCAGCGGGATTTCCAAAATGTTGAAAGGAACTCGAAACATGTCAACCTTGGTTTTGAGAATCTCTCCCGGAGTTTGAGAGATTTGGACGTGAAAGGGTACCAATCTTGTCGGGGATCGGGACCCCTTCGCGAGAATGTCCAAAGTTTCGGCGGGATTTCCAAAATGTTGAAAGGAACTCGAACCATGTCAACCTTGGTTTTGAGAATCTCTCCCGGACTTTGAGAGATTTGGACGTGAAAGGATACCAGTCTTGTCGGGGATCGGGAACCCTTCGCGAGAATGTCCAAAGTTTCAGTGGGATTTCCAAAATGTTGAGAGGAACTCGAAACATGTCAACCTTGGTTTTGAGAATCTCTCCCGGAGTCTGAGAGATTTGGACGTGAAAGGGTACCAATCTTGTCGGGGATCGGGAACCCTTCGCGAGAATGTCCAAAGTTTCAGCGGGATTTCCAAAATGTTGAAAGGAACTCGAAACATGTCAACCTTGGTTTTGAGAATCTCTCCCGGAGTTTGAGAGATTTGGACGTGAAAGGGTACCAATCTTGTCGGGGATCGGGAACCCTTCGCGAGAATGTCCAAAGTTTCAGCGGGATTTCCAAAATGTTGAAAGGAACTCGAAACATGTCAACCTTGGTTTTGACAATCTCTCCCGGAGTTTGAGAGATTTGGACGTGAAAGGGTACCAATCTTGTCGGGGATCGGGAACCCTTCGCGACAATGTCCAAAGTTTCAGCGGGATTTCCAAAATGTTGAAAGGAACTCGAAACATGTCAACCTTGGTTTTGAGAATCTCTCCCGGAGTTTGAGAGATTTTTACGTGAAAGGGTACCAATCTTGTCGGGGATCGGGACCCCTTCGCGAGAATGTCCAAAGTTTCAGCGGGATTTCCAAAATGTTGAAAGGAACTCGAAACATGTCAACCTTGGTTTTGAGAATCTCTCCCGGAGTTTGAGAGATTTGGACGTGAAAGGATACCAGTCTTGTCGGGGATCGGGAACCCTTCGCGAGAATGTCCAAAGTTTCAGCGGGATTTCCAAAATGTTGAAAGGAACTCGAAACATGTCAACCTTGGTTTTGAGAATCTCTCCCGGAGTCTGAGAGATTTGGACGTGAAAGGGTACCAATCTTGTCGGGGATTGGGAACCCTTCGCGACAATGTCCAAAGTTTCAGCGGGATTTCCAAAATGTTGAAAGGAACTCGAAACATGTCAACCTTGGTTTTGAGAATCTCTCCCGGAGTTTGAGAGATTTGGACGTGAAAGGGTACCAATCTTGTCGGGGATCGGGAACCCTTCGCGAGAATGTCCAAAGTTTCAGCGGGATTTCCAAAATGTTGAAAGGAACTCGAAACATGTCAACCTTGGTGTTGAGAATCTCTCCCGGAGTTTGAGAGATTTGGACGTGAAAGGGTACCAGTCTTGTCGGGGATCGGGAACCCTTCGCGAGAATGTCCAAAGTTTCAGCGGGATTTCCAAAATGTTGAAAGGAACTCGAAACATGTGAACCTTGGTTTTGAGAATCTCTCCCGGAGTTTGAGAGATTTGGACGTGAAAGGGTACCAATCTTGTCGGGGATCGGGAACCCTTCGCGAGAATGCCCAAAGATTCAGCGGGATCTCCAAAATGTTGAAAGGAACTCGAACCATGTCAACCTTGGTTTTGAGAATCTCTCCCGGAGTTTGAGAGATTTGGACGTGAAAGGGTACCAGTCTTGTTGGGGATTGGGAACCCTTCGCGAGAATGTCCAAAGTCTCAGCGGGATTTCCAAAATGTTGAAAGGAACTCGAAACATGTCAACCTTGGTTTTGAGAATCTCTCCCGGAGTTTGAGAGATTTGGACGTGAAAGGGTACCAATCTTGTCGGGGATCGGGACCCCTTCGCGAGAATGTCCAAAGTTTCAGCGGGATTTCCAAAATGTTGAAAGGAACTCGAAACATGTAAACCTTGGTTTTGAGAATCTCTCCCGGAGTTTGAGAGATTTGGACGTGAAAGGCTACCAGTCTTGTTGGGGATTGGGAACCCTTCGCAGGAATGTCCAAAGTTTCAGCGGGATTTCCAAAATGTTGAAAGGAACTCGAAACATGTCAACCTTGGTTTTGAGAATCTCTCCCGGACTTTGAGAGATTTGGACGTGAAAGGGTACCAGTCTTGTCGGGGATTGGGAACCCTTCGCGAGAATGTCCAAAGTTTCAGCGGGATTTCCAAAATGTTGAGAGGAACTCGAAACATGTCAAGCTTGGTTTTGAGAATCTCTCCCGGAGTTTGAGAGATTTGGACGTGAAAGGGTACCAATCTTGTCGGGGATTGGGAACCCTTCGCGAGAATGTCCAAAGTTTCAGCGGGATTTCCAAATTGTTGAGAGGAACTCGAAACATGTCAACCTTGGTTTTGAGAATCTCTCCCGGAGTTTGAGAGATTTGGACGTGAAAGGGTACCAATCTTGTCGGGGATCGGGACCCCTTCGCGAGAATGTCCAAAGTTTCAGCGGGATTTCCAAAATGTTGAAAGGAACTCGAAACATGTCAACCTTGGTTTTGAGAATCTCTCCCGGACTTTGAGAGATTTGGACGTGAAAGGGTACCAGTCTTGTCAAGGATCGGGAACCCTTCGCGAGAATGTCCAAAGTTTCAGCGGGATTTCCAAAATGTTGAAAGGAACTCGAAACATGTAAACCTTGGTTTTGAGAATCTCTCCCGGAGTTTGAGAGATTTGGACGTGAAAGGCTACCAATCTTGTTGGGGATTGGGAACCCTTCGCAGGAATGTCCAAAGTTTCAGCGGGATTTCCAAAATGTTGAAAGGAACTCGAAACATGTCAACCTTGGTTTTGAGAATCTCTCCCGGAGTTTGAGAGATTTGGACGTGAAAGGGTACCAATCTTGTCGGGGATCGGGAACCCTTCGCGAGAATGTCCAAAGTTTCAGCGGGATTTCCAAAATGTTGAAAGGAACTCGAAACATGTCAACCTTGGTTTTGAGAATCTCTCCCGGAGTGTGAGAGATTTGGACGTGAAAGGGTACCAATCTTGTCGGGGATCGGGAACCCTTCGCGAGAATGCCCAAAGTTTCAGCGGGATTTCCAAAATGTTGAAAGGAACTCGAACCATGTCAACCTTGGTTTTGAGAATCTCTCCCGGAGTTTGAGAGATTTGGACGTGAAAGGGTACCAGTCTTGTCGGGGATTGGGAACCCTTCGCGAGAATGTCCAAAGTTTCAGCGGGATTTCCAAAATGTTGAGAGGAACTCGAAACATGTCAAGCTTGGTTTTGAGAATCTCTCCCGGAGTTTGAGAGATTTGGACGTGAAAGGGTACCAATCTTGTCGGGGATTGGGAACCCTTCGCGAGAATGTCCAAAGTTTCAGCGGGATTTCCAAAATGTTGAAAGGAACTCGAAACATGTCAACCTTGGTTTTGAGAATCTCTCCTGGAGTTTGAGAGATTTGGACGTGAAAGGGTACCACTCTTGTTGGGGATTGGGAACCCTTGGCGAGAATGTCCAAAGTTTCAGCGGGATTTCCAAAATGTTGAAAGGAACTCGAAACATGTCAACCTTGGTGTTGAGAATCTCTCCCGGAGTTTGAGAGATTTGGACGTGAAAGGGTACCAATCTTGTCGGGGATTGGGAACCCTTCGCGAGAATGTCCAAAGTTTCAGCGGGATTTCCAAAATGTTGAAAGGAACTCGAAACATGTCAACCTTGGTTTTGAGAATCTCTCCCGGAGTTTGAGAGATTTGGACGTGAAAGGGTACCAATCTTGTCGGGGATCGGGACCCCTTCGCGAGAATGTCCAAAGTTTCAGCGGGATTTCCAAAATGTTGAAAGGAACTCGAACCATGTCAACCTTGGTTTTGAGAATCTCTCCCGGACTTTGAGAGATTTGGACGTGAAAGGGTACCAATCTTGTCGGGGATTGGGAACCCTTCGCGAGAATGTCCAAAGTTTCAGCGGGATTTCCAAAATGTTGAAAGGAACTCGAAACATGTAAACCTTGGTTTTGAGAATCTCTCCCGGAGTTTGAGAGATTTGGACGTGAAAGGGTACCAATCTTGTCGGGGATTGGGAACCCTTCGCAAGAATGTCCAAAGTTTCAGCGGGATTTCCAAAATGTTGAAAGGAACTCGAAACATGTCAACCTTGGTTTTGAGAATCTCTCCCGGACTTTGAGAGATTTGGACGTGAAAGGGTACCAATCTTGTCGGGGATCGGGAACCCTTCGCGAGAATGTCCAAAGTTTCAGCGGGATTTCCAAAATGTTGAAAGGAACTCGAAACATGTCAACCTTGGTTTTGAGAATCTCTCCCGGAGTGTGAGAGATTTGGACGTGAAAGGGTACCAGTCTTGTCGGGGATCGGGAACCCTTCGCGAGAATGTCCAAAGTTTCAGCGGGATCTCCAAAATGTTGAAAGGAACTCGAACCATGTCAACCTTGGTTTTGAGAATCTCTCCCGGAGTTTGAGAGATTTGGACGTGAAAGGGTACCAGTCTTGTCGGGGATTGGGAACCCTTCGCGAGAATGTCCAAAGTTTCAGCGGGATTTCCAAAATGTTGAGAGGAACTCGAAACATGTCAAGCTTGGTTTTGAGAATCTCTCCCGGAGTTTGAGAGATTTGGACGTGAAAGGGTACCAATCTTGACGGGGATTGGGAACCCTTCGCGAGAATGTCCAAAGTTTCAGCGGGATTTCCAAAATGTTGAAAGGAACTCGAAACATGTCAACCTTGGTGTTGAGAATCTCTCCCGGAGTTTGAGAGATTTGGACGTGAAAGGGTGCCAATCTTGTCGGGGATCGGGACCCCTTCGCGAGAATGTCCAAAGTTTCAGCGGGATTTCCAAAATGTTGAAAGGAACTCGAAACATGTCAACCTTGGTTTTGAGAATCTCTCCCGGACTTTGAGAGATTTGGACGTGAAAGGGTACCAGTCTTGTCAAGGATCGGGAACCCTTCGCGAGAATGTCCAAAGTTTCAGCGGGATTTCCAAAATGTTGAAAGGAACTCGAAACATGTAAACCTTGGTTTTGAGAATCTCTCCCGGAGTTTGAGAGATTTGGACGTGAAAGGCTACCAATCTTGTTGGGGATTGGGAACCCTTCGCAGGAATGTCCAAAGTTTCAGCGGGATTTCCAAAATGTTGAAAGGAACTCGAAACATGTCAACCTTGGTTTTGAGAATCTCTCCCGGAGTTTGAGAGATTTGGACGTGAAAGGGTACCAATCTTGTCGGGGATCGGGAACCCTTCGCGAGAATGTCCAAAGTTTCAGCGGGATTTCCAAAATGTTGAAAGGAACTCGAAACATGTCAACCTTGGTTTTGAGAATCTCTCCCGGAGTGTGAGAGATTTGGACGTGAAAGGGTACCAATCTTGTCGGGGATCGGGAACCCTTCGCGAGAATGCCCAAAGTTTCAGCGGGATTTCCAAAATGTTGAAAGGAACTCGAACCATGTCAACCTTGGTTTTGAGAATCTCTCCCGGAGTTTGAGAGATTTGGACGTGAAAGGGTACCAGTCTTGTCGGGGATTGGGAACCCTTCGCGAGAATGTCCAAAGTTTCAGCGGGATTTCCAAAATGTTGAGAGGAACTCGAAACATGTCAAGCTTGGTTTTGAGAATCTCTCCCGGAGTTTGAGAGATTTGGACGTGAAAGGGTACCAATCTTGTCGGGGATTGGGAACCCTTCGCGAGAATGTCCAAAGTTTCAGCGGGATTTCCAAAATGTTGAAAGGAACTCGAAACATGTCAACCTTGGTTTTGAGAATCTCTCCTGGAGTTTGAGAGATTTGGACGTGAAAGGGTACCACTCTTGTTGGGGATTGGGAACCCTTGGCGAGAATGTCCAAAGTTTCAGCGGGATTTCCAAAATGTTGAAAGGAACTCGAAACATGTCAACCTTGGTGTTGAGAATCTCTCCCGGAGTTTGAGAGATTTGGACGTGAAAGGGTACCAATCTTGTCGGGGATTGGGAACCCTTCGCGAGAATGTCCAAAGTTTCAGCGGGATTTCCAAAATGTTGAAAGGAACTCGAAACATGTCAACCTTGGTTTTGAGAATCTCTCCCGGAGTTTGAGAGATTTGGACGTGAAAGGGTACCAATCTTGTCGGGGATCGGGACCCCTTCGCGAGAATGTCCAAAGTTTCAGCGGGATTTCCAAAATGTTGAAAGGAACTCGAACCATGTCAACCTTGGTTTTGAGAATCTCTCCCGGACTTTGAGAGATTTGGACGTGAAAGGGTACCAATCTTGTCGGGGATTGGGAACCCTTCGCGAGAATGTCCAAAGTTTCAGCGGGATTTCCAAAATGTTGAAAGGAACTCGAAACATGTAAACCTTGGTTTTGAGAATCTCTCCCGGAGTTTGAGAGATTTGGACGTGAAAGGGTACCAATCTTGTCGGGGATTGGGAACCCTTCGCAAGAATGTCCAAAGTTTCAGCGGGATTTCCAAAATGTTGAAAGGAACTCGAAACATGTCAACCTTGGTTTTGAGAATCTCTCCCGGACTTTGAGAGATTTGGACGTGAAAGGGTACCAATCTTGTCGGGGATCGGGAACCCTTCGCGAGAATGTCCAAAGTTTCAGCGGGATTTCCAAAATGTTGAAAGGAACTCGAAACATGTCAACCTTGGTTTTGAGAATCTCTCCCGGAGTGTGAGAGATTTGGACGTGAAAGGGTACCAGTCTTGTCGGGGATCGGGAACCCTTCGCGAGAATGTCCAAAGTTTCAGCGGGATCTCCAAAATGTTGAAAGGAACTCGAACCATGTCAACCTTGGTTTTGAGAATCTCTCCCGGAGTTTGAGAGATTTGGACGTGAAAGGGTACCAGTCTTGTCGGGGATTGGGAACCCTTCGCGAGAATGTCCAAAGTTTCAGCGGGATTTCCAAAATGTTGAGAGGAACTCGAAACATGTCAAGCTTGGTTTTGAGAATCTCTCCCGGAGTTTGAGAGATTTGGACGTGAAAGGGTACCAATCTTGACGGGGATTGGGAACCCTTCGCGAGAATGTCCAAAGTTTCAGCGGGATTTCCAAAATGTTGAAAGGAACTCGAAACATGTCAACCTTGGTGTTGAGAATCTCTCCCGGAGTTTGAGAGATTTGGACGTGAAAGGGTGCCAATCTTGTCGGGGATCGGGAACCCTTCGCGAGAATGTCCAAAGTTTCAGCGGGATTTCCAAAATGTTGAAAGGAACTCGAAACATGTCAACCTTGGTTTTGAGAATCTCTCCTGGAGTTTGAGAGATTTGGACGTGAAAGGGTACCAGTCTTGTTGGGGATTGGGAACCCTTCGCGAGAATGTCCAAAGTCTCAGCGGGATTTTCAAAATGTTGAAAGGAACTCGAAACATGTCAACCTTGGTTTTGAGAATCTCTCCCGGAGTTTGAGAGATTTGGACGTGAAAGAGTACCAATCTTGTCGGGGATTGGGAACCCTTCGCGAGAATGTCCAAAGTTTCAGCGGGATTTCCAAAATGTTGAAAGGAACTCGAAACATGTCAACCTTGGTTTTGAGAATCTCTCCCGGAGTTTGAGAGATTTGGACGTGAAAGGGTACCAATCTTGTCGGGGATCAGGACCCCTTCGCGAGAATGTCCAAAGTTTCAGCGGGATTTCCAAAATGTTGAAAGGAACTCGAACCATGTCAACCTTGGTTTTGAGAATCTCTCCCGGACTTTGAGAGATTTGGACGTGAAAGGGTACCAGTCTTGTCAAGGATCGGGAACCCTTCGCGAGAATGTCCAAAGTTTCAGCGGGATTTCCAAAATGTTGAAAGGAACTCGAAACATGTAAACCTTGGTTTTGAGAATCTCTCCCGGAGTTTGAGAGATTTGGACGTGAAAGGCTACCAATCTTGTTGGGGATTGGGAACCCTTCGCAGGAATGTCCAAAGTTTCAGCGGGATTTCCAAAATGTTGAAAGGAACTCGAAACATGTCAACCTTGGTTTTGAGAATCTCTCCTGGAGTTTGAGAGATTTGGACGTGAAAGGGTACCAATCTTGTCGGGGATTGGGAACCCTCGCGAGAATGTCCAAAGTTTCAGCGGGATTTCCAAATGTTGAAAGGAACTCGAACCATGTCAACCTTGGTTTTGAGAATCTCTCCCGGAGTTTGAGAGATTTGGACGTGAAAGGGTACCAATCTTGTCGGGGATTGGGAACCCTTCGCGAGAATGTCCAAAGTTTCAGCGGGATTTCCAAAATGTTGAGAGGAACTCGAAACATGTCAAGCTTGGTTTTGAGAATCTCTCCCGGAGTTTGAGAGATTTGGACGTGAAAGGGTACCAGTCTTGTCGGGGATCGGGAACCCTTCGCGAGAATGTCCAAAGTTTCAGCGGGATTTCCAAAATGTTGAAAGGAACTCGAAACATGTCAACCTTGGTTTTGAGAATCTCTCCTGGAGTTTGAGAGATTTGGACGTGAAAGGGTACCAGTCTTGTTGGGGATTGGGAACCCTTCGCGAGAATGTCCAAAGTCTCAGCGGGATTTCCAAAATGTTGAAAGGAACTCGAAACATGTCAACCTTGGTGTTGAGAATCTCTCCCGGAGTTTGAGAGATTTGGACGTGAAAGAGTACCAATCTTGTCGGGGATTGGGAACCCTTCGCGAGAATGTCCAAAGTTTCAGCGGGATTTCCAAAATGTTGAAAGGAACTCGAAACATGTCAACCTTGGTTTTGAGAATCTCTCCCGGAGTTTGAGAGATTTGGACGTGAAAGGGTACCAATCTTGTCGGGGATCGGGACCCCTTCGCGAGAATGTCCAAAGTTTCAGCGGGATTTCCAAAATGTTGAAAGGAACTCGAAACATGTAAACCTTGGTTTTGAGAATCTCTCCCGGAGTTTGAGAGATTTGGACGTGAAAGGCTACCAATCTTGTTGGGGATTGGGAACCCTTCGCAGGAATGTCCAAAGTTTCAGCGGGATTTCCAAAATGTTGAAAGGAACTCGAAACATGTCAACCTTGGTTTTGAGAATCTCTCCCGGACTTTGAGAGATTTGGACGTGAAAGGGTACCAGTCTTGTCGGGGATTGGGAACCCTTCGCGAGAATGTCCAAAGTTTCAGCGGGATTTCCAAAATGTTGAGAGGAACTCGAAACATGTCAAGCTTGGTTTTGAGAATCTCTCCCGGAGTTTGAGAGATTTGGACGTGAAAGGGTACCAATCTTGTCGGGGATTGGGAACCCTTCGCGAGAATGTCCAAAGTTTCAGCGGGATTTCCAAATTGTTGAGAGGAACTCGAAACATGTCAACCTTGGTTTTGAGAATCTCTCCCGGAGTTTGAGAGATTTGGACGTGAAAGGGTACCAATCTTGTCGGGGATCGGGACCCCTTCGCGAGAATGTCCAAAGTTTCAGCGGGATTTCCAAAATGTTGAAAGGAACTCGAAACATGTCAACCTTGGTTTTGAGAATCTCTCCCGGACTTTGAGAGATTTGGACGTGAAAGGGTACCAGTCTTGTCAAGGATCGGGAACCCTTCGCGAGAATGTCCAAAGTTTCAGCGGGATTTCCAAAATGTTGAAAGGAACTCGAAACATGTAAACCTTGGTTTTGAGAATCTCTCCCGGAGTTTGAGAGATTTGGACGTGAAAGGCTACCAATCTTGTTGGGGATTGGGAACCCTTCGCAGGAATGTCCAAAGTTTCAGCGGGATTTCCAAAATGTTGAAAGGAACTCGAAACATGTCAACCTTGGTTTTGAGAATCTCTCCTGGAGTTTGAGAGATTTGGACGTGAAAGGGTACCAATCTTGTCGGGGATTGGGAACCCTCGCGAGAATGTCCAAAGTTTCAGCGGGATTTCCAAATGTTGAAAGGAACTCGAACCATGTCAACCTTGGTTTTGAGAATCTCTCCCGGAGTTTGAGAGATTTGGACGTGAAAGGGTACCAATCTTGTCGGGGATTGGGAACCCTTCGCGAGAATGTCCAAAGTTTCAGCGGGATTTCCAAAATGTTGAGAGGAACTCGAAACATGTCAAGCTTGGTTTTGAGAATCTCTCCCGGAGTTTGAGAGATTTGGACGTGAAAGGGTACCAGTCTTGTCGGGGATCGGGAACCCTTCGCGAGAATGTCCAAAGTTTCAGCGGGATTTCCAAAATGTTGAAAGGAACTCGAAACATGTCAACCTTGGTTTTGAGAATCTCTCCCGGACTTTGAGAGATTTGGACGTGAAAGGGTACCAGTCTTGTTGGGGATTGGGAACCCTTCGCGAGAATGTCCAAAGTCTCAGCGGGATTTCCAAAATGTTGAAAGGAACTCGAAACATGTCAACCTTGGTGTTGAGAATCTCTCCCGGAGTTTGAGAGATTTGGACGTGAAAGAGTACCAATCTTGTCGGGGATTGGGAACCCTTCGCGAGAATGTCCAAAGTTTCAGCGGGATTTCCAAAATGTTGAAAGGAACTCGAAACATGTCAACCTTGGTTTTGAGAATCTCTCCCGGAGTTTGAGAGATTTGGACGTGAAAGGGTACCAATCTTGTCGGGGATCGGGACCCCTTCGCGAGAATGTCCAAAGTTTCAGCGGGATTTCCAAAATGTTGAAAGGAACTCGAAACATGTAAACCTTGGTTTTGAGAATCTCTCCCGGAGTTTGAGAGATTTGGACGTGAAAGGCTACCAATCTTGTTGGGGATTGGGAACCCTTCGCAGGAATGTCCAAAGTTTCAGCGGGATTTCCAAAATGTTGAAAGGAACTCGAAACATGTCAACCTTGGTTTTGAGAATCTCTCCCGGACTTTGAGAGATTTGGACGTGAAAGGGTACCAGTCTTGTCGGGGATTGGGAACCCTTCGCGAGAATGTCCAAAGTTTCAGCGGGATTTCCAAAATGTTGAGAGGAACTCGAAACATGTCAAGCTTGGTTTTGAGAATCTCTCCCGGAGTTTGAGAGATTTGGACGTGAAAGGGTACCAATCTTGTCGGGGATTGGGAACCCTTCGCGAGAATGTCCAAAGTTTCAGCGGGATTTCCAAATTGTTGAGAGGAACTCGAAACATGTCAACCTTGGTTTTGAGAATCTCTCCCGGAGTTTGAGAGATTTGGACGTGAAAGGGTACCAATCTTGTCGGGGATTGGGAACCCTTCGCGAGAATGTCCAAAGTCTCAGCGGGATTTCCAAAATGTTGAAAGGAACTCGAAACATGTCAACCTTGGTGTTGAGAATCTCTCCCGGAGTTTGAGAGATTTGGACGTGAAAGAGTACCAATCTTGTCGGGGATTGGGAACCCTTCGCGAGAATGTCCAAAGTTTCAGCGGGATTTCCAAAATGTTGAAAGGAACTCGAAACATGTCAACCTTGGTTTTGAGAATCTCTCCCGGAGTTTGAGAGATTTGGACGTGAAAGGGTACCAATCTTGTCGGGGATCGGGACCCCTTCGCGAGAATGTCCAAAGTTTCAGCGGGATTTCCAAAATGTTGAAAGGAACTCGAAACATGTCAACCTTGGTTTTGAGAATCTCTCCCGGACTTTGAGAGATTTGGACGTGAAAGGGTACCAGTCTTGTCAAGGATCGGGAACCCTTCGCGAGAATGTCCAAAGTTTCAGCGGGATTTCCAAAATGTTGAAAGGAACTCGAAACATGTAAACCTTGGTTTTGAGAATCTCTCCCGGAGTTTGAGAGATTTGGACGTGAAAGGCTACCAATCTTGTTGGGGATTGGGAACCCTTCGCAGGAATGTCCAAAGTTTCAGCGGGATTTCCAAAATGTTGAAAGGAACTCGAAACATGTCAACCTTGGTTTTGAGAATCTCTCCCGGAGTTTGAGAGATTTGGACGTGAAAGGGTACCAATCTTGTCGGGGATCGGGAACCCTTCGCGAGAATGTCCAAAGTTTCAGCGGGATTTCCAAAATGTTGAAAGGAACTCGAAACATGTCAACCTTGGTTTTGAGAATCTCTCCCGGAGTGTGAGAGATTTGGACGTGAAAGGGTACCAATCTTGTCGGGGATCGGGAACCCTTCGCCAGAATGCCCAAAGTTTCAGCGGGATTTCCAAAATGTTGAAAGGAACTCGAACCATGTCAACCTTGGTTTTGAGAATCTCTCCCGGAGTTTGAGAGATTTGGACGTGAAAGGGTACCAGTCTTGTCGGGGATTGGGAACCCTTCGCGAGAATGTCCAAAGTTTCAGCGGGATTTCCAAAATGTTGAAAGGAACTCGAAACATGTCAAGCTTGGTTTTGAGAATCTCTCCCGGAGTTTGAGAGATTTGGACGTGAAAGGGTACCAATCTTGTCGGGGATTGGGAACCCTTCGCGAGAATGTCCAAAGTTTCAGCGGGATTTCCAAAATGTTGAAAGGAACTCGAAACATGTCAACCTTGGTTTTGAGAATCTCTCCTGGAGTTTGAGAGATTTGGACGTGAAAGGTTACCACTCTTGTTGGGGATTGGGAACCCTTCGCGAGAATGTCCAAAGTTTCAGCGGGATTTCCAAAATGTTGAAAGGAACTCGAAACATGTCAACCTTGGTGTTGAGAATCTCTCCCGGAGTTTGAGAGATTTGGACGTGAAAGGGTACCAATCTTGTCGGGGATTGGGAACCCTTCGCGAGAATGTCCAAAGTTTCAGCGGGATTTCCAAAATGTTGAAAGGAACTCGAAACATGTCAACCTTGGTTTTGAGAATCTCTCCCGGACTTTGAGAGATTTGGACGTGAAAGGGTACCAATCTTGTCGGGGATCGGGACCCCTTCGCGAGAATGTCCAAAGTTTCAGCGGGATTTACAAAATGTTGAAAGGAACTCGAACCATGTCAACCTTGGTTTTGAGAATCTCTCCCGGACTTTGAGAGATTTGGACGTGAAAGGGTACCAATCTTGTCGGGGATTGGGAACCCTTCGCGAGAATGTCCAAAGTTTCAGCGGGATTTCCAAAATGTTGAAAGGAACTCGAAACATGTCAACCTTGGTTTTGAGAATCTCTCCCGGAGTTTGAGAGATTTGGACGTGAAAGGCTACCAATCTTGTTGGGGATTGGGAACCCTTCGCAAGAATGTCCAAAGTTTCAGCGGGATTTCCAAAATGTTGAAAGGAACTCGAAACATGTCAACCTTGGTTTTGAGAATCTCTCCCGGAGTTTGAGAGATTTGGACGTGAAAGGGTACCAATCTTGTCGGGGATCGGGAACCCTTCGCGAGAATGTCCAAAGTTTCGGCGGGATTTCCAAAATGTTGAAAGGAACTCGAAACATGTCAACCTTGGTTTTGAGAATCTCTCCCGGAGTGTGAGAGATTTGGACGTGAAAGGGTACCAGTCTTGTCGGGGATTGGGAACCCTTCGCGAGAATGTCCAAAGTTTCAGCGGGATTTCCAAAATGTTGAAAGGAACTCTAAACATGTCAACCTTGGTTTTGAGAATCTCTCCCGGAGTTTGAGAGATTTGGACGTGAAAGGGTTCCAATCTTGTCGGGGATTGGGAACCCTTCGCGAGAATGTCCAAAGTTTCAGCGGGATTTCCAAAATGTTGAAAGGAACTCGAAACATGTCAACCTTGGTTTTGAGAATCTCTCCCGGAGTTTGAGAGATTTGGACGTGAAAGGGTACCAATCTTGTCGGGGATCGGGAACCCTTCGCGAGAATGTCCAAAGTTTCAGCGGGATTTCCAAAATGTTGAAAGGAACTCGAAACATGTCAACCTTGGTTTTGAGAATCTCTCCCGGAGTTTGAGAGATTTGGACGTGAAAGGGTACCAATCTTGTCGGGGATCGGGACCCCTTCGCGAGAATGTCCAAAGTTTCGGCGGGATTTCCAAAATGTTGAAAGCAACTCGAAACATGTCAACCTTGGTTATGAGAATCTCTCCCGGAGTTTGAGAGATTTGGACGTGAAAGGGTACCAATCTTGTCGGGGATCGGGAACCCTTCGCGAGAATGTCCAAAGTTTCAGCGGGATTTCCAAAATGTTGAAAGGAACTCGAAACATGTCAACCTTGGTTTTGAGAATCTCTCCCGGAGTTTGAGAGATTTGGACGTGAAAGGGTACCAGTCTTGTCGGGGATCGGGAACCCTTCGCGAGAATGTCCAAAGTTTCAGCGGGATTTCCAAAATGTTGAAAGGAACTCGAAACATGTGAACCTTGGTTTTGAGAATCTCTCCCGGAGTTTGAGAGATTTGGACGTGAAAGGGTGCCAATCTTGTCGGGGATCGGGAACCCTTCGCGAGAATGTCCAAAGTTTCAGCGGGATTTCCAAAATGTTGAAAGGAACTCGAAACATGTCAACCTTGGTTTTGAGAATCTCTCCTGGAGTTTGAGAGATTTGGACGTGAAAGGGTACCAGTCTTGTTGGGGATTGGGAACCCTTCGCGAGAATGTCCAAAGTCTCAGCGGGATTTTCAAAATGTTGAAAGGAACTCGAAACATGTCAACCTTGGTTTTGAGAATCTCTCCCGGAGTTTGAGAGATTTGGACGTGAAAGAGTACCAATCTTGTCGGGGATTGGGAACCCTTCGCGAGAATGTCCAAAGTTTCAGCGGGATTTCCAAAATGTTGAAAGGAACTCGAAACATGTCAACCTTGGTTTTGAGAATCTCTCCCGGAGTTTGAGAGATTTGGACGTGAAAGGGTACCAATCTTGTCGGGGATCGGGACCCCTTCGCGAGAATGTCCAAAGTTTCAGCGGGATTTCCAAAATGTTGAAAGGAACTCGAAACATGTCAACCTTGGTTTTGAGAATCTCTCCCGGAGTTTGAGAGATTTGGACGTGAAAGGGTACCAATCTTGTCGGGGATCGGGAACCCTTCGCGAGAATGCCAAAAGTTTCAGCGGGATTTCCAAAATGTTGAAAGGAACTCGAACCATGTCAACCTTGGTTTTGAGAATCTCTCCCGGAGTTTGAGAGATTTGGACGTGAAAGGGTACCAGTCTTGTCGGGGATTGGGAACCCTTCGCGAGAATGTCCAAAGTTTCAGCGGGATTTCCAAAATGTTGAAAGGAACTCGAAACATGTCAACCTTGGTTTTGAGAATCTCTCCCGGAGTTTGAGAGATTTGGACGTGAAAGGGTACCAATCTTGTCGGGGATCGGGACCCCTTCGCGAGAATGTCCAAAGTTTCAGCGGGATTTCCAAAATGTTGAAAGGAACTCGAACCATGTCAACCTTGGTTTTGAGAATCTCTCCCGGACTTTGAGAGATTTGGATGTGAAAGGGTACCAGTCTTGTCAAGGATCGAGAACCCTTCGCGAGAATGTCCAAAGTTTCAGCGGGATTTCCAAAATGTTGAAAGGAACTCGAACCATGTCAACCTTGGTTTTGAGAATCTCTCCCGGAGTTTGAGAGATTTGGACGTGAAAGGGTACCAGTCTTGTTGGGGATTGGGAACCCTTCGCGAGAATGTCCAAAGTTTCAGCGGGATTTCCAAAATGTTGAAAGGAACTCGAAACATGTCAACCTTGGTGTTGAGAATCTCTCCCGGAGCTTGAGAGATTTGGACGTGAAAGGGTACCAATCTTGTCGGGGATCGGGAACCCTTCGCGAGAATGTCCAAAGTTTCAGCGGGATTTCCAAAATGTTGAAAGGAACTCGAAACATGTCAACCTTGGTTTTGAGAATCTCTCCCGGAGTTTGAGAGATTTGGACGTGAAAGGGTACCAATCTTGTCGGGGATCGGGACCCCTTCGCGAGAATGTCCAAAGTTTCAGCGGGATTTCCAAAATGTTGAGAGGAACTCGAAACATGTCAAGCTTGGTTTTGAGAATCTCTCCCGGAGTTTGAGAGATTTGGACGTGAAAGGGTACCAATCTTGTCGGGGATCGGGACCCCTTCGCGAGAATGTCCAAAGTTTCAGCGGGATTTCCAAAATGTTGAAAGGAACTCGAAACATGTCAACCTTGGTTTTGAGAATCTCTCCCGGACTTTGAGAGATTTGGACGTGAAAGGGTACCAGTCTTGTCAAGGATCGGGAACCCTTCGCGAGAATGTCCAAAGTTTCAGCGGGATTTCCAAAATGTTGAAAGGAACTCGAAACATGTCAACCTTGGTTTTGAGAATCTCTCCCGGAGTTTGAGAGATTTGGACGTGAAAGGCTAACAATCTTGTTGGGGATTGGGAACCCTTCGCAGGAATGTCCAAAGTTTCAGCGGGATTTCCAAAATGTTGAAAGGAACTCGAAACATGTCAACCTTGGTTTTGAGAATCTCTCCTGGAGTTTGAGAGATTTGGACGTGAAAAGGTACCAATATTGTCGGGGATCGGGAACCCTTCGCGAGAATGTCCAAAGTTTCAGCGGGATTTCCAAAATGTTGAGAGGAACTCGAAACATGTCAACCTTGGTTTTGAGAATCTCTCCCGGAGTGTGAGAGATTTGGACGTGAAAGGGTACCAATCTTGTCGGGGATCGGGAACCCTTCGCGAGAATGCCCAAAGTTTCAGCGGGATTTCCAAAATGTTGAAAGGAACTCGAACCATGTCAACCTTGGTTTTGAGAATCTCTCCCGGAGTTTGAGAGATTTGGACGTGAAAGGGTACCAGTCTTGTCGGGGATTGGGAACCCTTCGCGAGAATGTCCAAAGTTTCAGCGGGATTTCCAAAATGTTGAGAGGAACTCGAAACATGTCAAGCTTGGTTTTGAGAATCTCTCCCGGAGTTTGAGAGATTTGGACGTGAAAGGGTACCGATCTTGTCGGGGATTGGGAACCCTTCGCGAGAATGTCCAAAGTTTCAGCGGGATTTCCAAAATGTTGAAAGGAACTCGAAACATGTCAACCTTGGTTTTGAGAATCTCTCCTGGAGTTTGAGAGATTTGGACGTGAAAGGGTACCAGTCTTGTTGGGGATTGGGAACCCTTCGCGAGAATGTCCAAAGTTTCAGCGGGATTTCCAAAATGTTGAAAGGAACTCTAAACATGTCAACCTTGGTTTTGAGAATCTCTCCCGGAGTTTGAGAGATTTGGACGTGAAAGGGTACCAATCTTGTCGGGGATTGGGAACCCTTCGCGAGAATGTCCAAAGTTTCAGCGGGATTTCCAAAATGTTGAAAGGAACTCGAAACATGTCAACCTTGGTTTTGAGAATCTCTCCCGGAGTTTGAGAGATTTGGACGTGAAAGGGTACCAATCTTGTCGGGGATCGGGAACCCTTCGCGAGAATGTCCAAAGTTTCAGCGGGATTTCCAAAATGTTGAAAGGAACTCGAAACATGTCAACCTTGGTTATGAGAATCTCTCCCGGAGTTTGAGAGATTTGGACGTGAAAGGGTACCAATCTTGTCGGGGATCGGGAACCCTTCGCGAGAATGCCCAAAGTTTCAGCGGGATTTCCAAAATGTTGAAAGGAACTCGAAACATGTCAACCTTGGTTTTGAGAATCTCTCCCGGAGTTTGAGAGATTTGGACGTGAAAGGGTACCAGTCTTGTCCGGGATTGGGAACCCTTCGCGAGAATGTCCAAAGTTTCAGCGGGATTTCCAAAATGTTGAGAGGAACTCGAAACATGTCAAGCTTGGTTTTGAGAATCTCTGCCGGAGTTTGAGAGATTTGGACGTGAAAGGGTACCAATCTTGTCGGGGATTGGGAACCCTTCGCGAGAATGTCCAAAGTTTCAGCGGGATTTCCAAAATGTTGAAAGGAACTCGAAACATGTCAACCTTGGTTTTGAGAATCTCTCCTGGAGTTTGAGAGATTTGGACGTGAAAGGGTACCAATCTTGTCGGGGATCGGGAACCCTTCGCGAGAATGCCCAAAGTTTCAGCGGGATTTCCAAAATGTTGAAAGGAACTCGAAACATGTCAACCTTGGTGTTGAGAATCTCTCCCAGAGTTTGAGAGATTTGGACGTGAAAGGGTACCAATCTTGTCGGGGATTGGGAACCCTTCGCGAGAATGTCCAAAGTTTCAGCGGGATTTCCAAAATGTTGAAAGGAACTCGAAACATGTCAACCTTGGTTTTGAGAATCTCTCCCGGAGTTTGAGAGATTTGGACGTGAAAGGGTACCAATCTTGTCGGGGATCGGGACCCCTTCGCGAGAATGTCCAAAGTTTCAGCGGGATTTCCAAAATGTTGAAAGGAACTCGAACCATGTCAACCTTGGTTTTGAGAATCTCTCCCGATGTTTGAGAGATTTGGACGTGAAAGGGTACCAGTCTTGTCAAGGATCGGGAACCCTTCGCGAGAATGTCCAAAGTTTCAGCGGGATTTCCAAAATGTTGAAAGGAACTCGAAACATGTCAACCTTGGTTTTGAGAATCTCTCCCGGAGTTTGAGAGATTTGGACGTGAAAGGGTACCAATCTTGTTGGGGATTGGGAACCCTTCGCAAGAATGTCCAAAGTTTCAGCGGGATTTCCAAAATGTTGAAAGGAACTCGAAACATGTCAACCTTGGTTTTGAGAATCTCTCCCGGAGTTTGAGAGATTTGGACGTGAAAGGGTACCAATCTTGTCGGGGATCGGGAACCCTTCGCGAGAATGTCCAAAGTTTCAGCGGGATTTCCAAAATGTTGAAAGGAACTCGAAACATGTCAACCTTGGTTTTGAGAATCTCTCCCGGAGTGTGAGAGATTTGGACGTGAAAGGGTACCAGTCTTGTCGGGGATTGGGAACCCTTCGCGAGAATGTCCAAAGTTTCAGCAGGATTTCCAAAATGTTGAAAGGAACTCTAAACATGTCAACCTTGGTTTTGAGAATCTCTCCCGGAGTTTGAGAGATTTGGACGTGAAAGGGTTCCAATCTTGTCGGGGATTGGGAACCCTTCGCGAGAATGTCCAAAGTTTCAGCGGGATTTCCAAAATGTTGAAAGGAACTCGAAACATGTCAACCTTGGTTTTGAGAATCTCTCCCGGAGTTTGAGAGATTTGGATGTGAAAGGGTACCAATCTTGTCGGGGATCGGGACCCCTTCGCGAGAATGTCCAAAGTTTCAGCGGGATTTCCAAAATGTTGAAAGGAACTCGAACGATGTCAACCTTGTTTTTGAGAATCTCTCCCGGACTTTGAGAGATTTGGACGTGAAAGGGTACCAGTCTTGTCAAGGATCGGGAACCCTTCGCGAGAATGTCCAAAGTTTCAGCGGGATTTCCAAAATGTTGAAAGGAACTTGAAACATGTAAACCTTGGTTTTGAGAATCTCTCCCGGAGTTTGAGAGATTTGGACGTGAAAGGGTACCAATCTTGTTGGGGATTGGGAACCCTTCGCAGGAATGTCCAAAGTTTCAGCGGGATTTCCAAAATGTTGAAAGGAACTCGAAACATGTCAACCTTGGTTTTGAGAATCTCTCCCGGAGTTTGAGAGATTTGGACGTGAAAGGGTACCAATCTTGTCGGGGATCGGGAACCCTTCGCCAGAATGTCCAAAGTTTCAGCGGGATTTCCAAAATGTTGAAAGGAACTCGAAACATGTCAACCTTGGTTTTGAGAATCTCTCCCGGACTTTGAGAGATTTGGACGTGAAAGGGTACCAATCTTGTCGGGGATCGGGAACCCTTCGCGAGAATGTCCAAAGTTTCAGCGGGATTTCCAAAATGTTGAAAGGAACTTGAAACATGTCAACCTTGGTTTTGAGAATCTCTCCCGGAGTGTGAGAGATTTGGACGTGAAAGGGTACCAATCTTGTCGGGGATCGGGAACCCTTCGCGAGAATGTCCAAAGTTTCAGCGGGATTTCCAAAATGTTGAAAGGAACTCGAACCATGTCAACCTTGGTTTTGAGAATCTCTCCCGGAGTTTGAGAGATTTGGACGTGAAAGGGTACCAGTCTTGTCGGGGATTGGGAACCCTTCGCGAGAATGTCCAAAGTTTCAGCGGGATTTCCAAAATGTTGAAAGGAACTCGAAACATGTCAAGCTTGGTTTTGAGAATCTCTCCCGGAGTTTTAGAGATTTGGACGTGAAAGGGTTCCAATCTTGTCGGGGATTGGGAACCCTTCGCGAGAATGTCCAAAGTTTCAGCGGGATTTCCAAAATGTTGAAAGGAACTCGAAACCTGTCAACCTTGGTTTTGAGAATCTCTCCCGGAGTTTGAGAGATTTGGACGTGAAAGGGTACCAATCTTGTCGGGGATCGGGACCCCTTCGCGAGAATGTCCAAAGTTTCAGCGGGATTTCCAAAATGTTGAAAGGAACTCGAACGATGTCAACCTTGGTTTTGAGAATCTCTCCCGGAGTTTGAGAGATTTGGACGTGAAAGGGTACCAATCTTGTCGGGGATCGGGAACCCTTCACGAGAATGTCCAAAGTTTCAGCGGGATTTCCAAAATGTTGAAAGGAACTCGAAACATGTCAACCTTGGTTTTGAGAATCTCTCCCGGAGTTTGAGAGATTTGGACGTGAAAGGCTACCAATCTTGTTGGGGATTGGGAACCCTTCGCAAGAATGTCCAAAGTTTCAGCGGGATTTCCAAAATGTTGAAAGGAACTCGAAACATGTCAACCTTGGTTTTGAGAATCTCTCCCGGAGTTTGAGAGATTTGGACGTGAAAGGCTACCAATCTTGTTGGGGATTGGGAACCCTTCGCAAGAATGTCCAAAGTTTCAGCGGGATTTCCAAAATGTTGAAAGGAACTCGAAACATGTCAACCTTGGTTTTGAGAATCTCTCCCGGAGTTTGAGAGATTTGGACGTGAAAGGGTACCAATATTGTCGGGGATCGGGAACCCTTCGCGAGAATGTCCAAAGTTTCAGCGGGATTTCCAAAATGTTGAAAGGAACTCGAAACATGTCAACCTTGGTTTTGAGAATCTCTCCCGGAGTGTGAGAGATTTGGACGTGAAAGGGTTCCAATCTTGTCGGGGATTGGGAACCCTTCGCGAGAATGTCCAAAGTTTCAGCGGGATTTCCAAAATGTTGAAAGGAACTCGAAACATGTCAACCTTGGTTTTGAGAATCTCTCCCGGAGTTTGAGAGATTTGGACGTGAAAGGGTACCAATCTTGTCGGGGATTGGGAACCCTTGGCGAGAATGTCCAAAGTTTCAGCGGGATTTCCAAAATGTTGAAAGGAACTCGAAACATGTCAACCTTGGTTTTGAGAATCTCTCCCGGACTTTGAGAGATTTGGACGTGAAAGGGTACCAGTCTTGTCAAGGATCGGGAACCCTTCGCGAGAATGTCCAAAGTTTCAGCGGGATTTCCAAAATGTTGAAAGGAACTCGAAACATGTCAAGCTTGGTTTTGAGAATCTCTCCCGGAGTTTGATTGATTTGGACGTGAAAGGCTACCAATCTTGTTGGGGATTGGGAACCCTTCGCAGGAATGTCCAAAGTTTCAGCGGGATTTCCAAAATGTTGAAAGGAACTCGAAACATGTCAACCTTGGTTTTGAGAATCTCTCCCGGAGTTTGATTGATTTGGACGTGAAAGGCTACCAATCTTGTTGGGGATTGGGAACCCTTCGCAGGAATGTCCAAAGTTTCAGCGGGATTTCCAAAATGTTGAAAGGAACTCGAAACATGTCAACCTTGGTTTTGAGAATCTCTCCCGGAGTTTGAGAGATTTGGACGTGAAAGGGTACCAGTCTTGTCGGGGATTGGGAACCCTTCGCGAGAATGTCCAAAGTTTCAGCGGGATTTCCAAAATGTTGAAAGGAACTCGAAACATGTCAACCTTGGTTTTGAGAATCTCTCCCGGAGTTTGAGAGATTTGGACGTGAAAGGGTACCAATCTTGTCGGGGATCGGGACCCCTTCGCGAGAATGTCCAAAGTTTCAGCGGGATTTCCAAAATGTTGAAAGGAACTCGAACGATGTCAACCTTGGTTTTGAGAATCTCTCCCGGACTTTGAGCGATTTGGACGTGAAAGGGTACCAGTCTTGTCAAGGATCGGGAACCCTTCGCGAGAATGTCCAAAGTCTCAGCGGGATTTCCAAAATGTTGAAAGGAACTCGAAACATGTCAACCTTGGTTTTGAGAATCTCTCCCGGAGTTTGAGAGATTTTTACGTGAAAGGGTACCAATCTTGTCGGGGATTGGGAACCCTTCGCGAGAATGTCCAAAGTTTCAGCGGGATTTCCAAAATGTTGAAAGGAACTCGAAACATGTCAACCTTGGTTTTGAGAATCTCTCCCGGAGTTTGAGAGATTTGGACGTGAAAGGGTACCAATCTTGTGGGGGATCGGGAACCCTTCGCGAGAATGTCCAAAGTTTCAGCGGGATTTCCAAAATGTTGAAAGGAACTCGAAACATGTCAACCTTGGTTTTGAGAATCTCTCCCGGAGTTTGAGAGATTTGGACGTGAAAGGGTTCCAATGTTGTCGGGGATTGGGAACCCTTCGCGAGAATGTCCAAAGTTTCAGCGGGATTTCCAAAATGTTGAAAGGAACTCGAAACATGTCAACCTTGGTTATGAGAATCTCTCCCGGAGTTTGAGAGATTTGGACGTGAAAGGGTGCCAATCTTGTCGGGGATCGAGAACCCTTCGCGAGAATGTCCAAAGTTTCAGCGGGATTTCCAAAATGTTGAAAGGAACTCGAAACATGTCAACCTTGGTTTTGAGAATCTCTCCCGGAGTTTGAGAGATTTGGACGTGAAAGGGTACCAATCTTGTCGGGGATTGGGAACCCTTCGCGAGAATGTCCAAAGTTTCAGCGGGATTTCCAAAATGTTGAAAGGAACTCTAAACATGTCAACCTTGGTTTTGAGAATCTCTCCCGGAGTTTGAGAGATTTGGACGTGAAAGGGTACCAATCTTGTCGGGGATCGGGACCCCTTCGCGAGAATGTCCAAAGTTTCAGCGGGATTTCCAAAATGTTGAAAGGAACTCGAAACATGTCAACCTTGGTTTTGAGAATCTCTCCCGGACTTTGAGAGATTTGGACGTGAAAGGGTACCAGTCTTGTCAAGGATCGGGAACCCTTCGCGAGAATGTCCAAAGTTTCAGCGGGATTTCCAAAATGTTGAAAGGAACTCGAAACATGTCAACCTTGGTTTTGAGAATCTCTCCCGGAGTTTGAGAGATTTGGACGTGAAAGGCTACCAATCTTGTTGGGGATTGGGAACCCTTCGCAGGAATGTCCAAAGTATCAGCGGGATTTCCAAAATGTTGAAAGGAACTCGAAACATGTCAACCTTGGTTTTGAGAATCTCTCCCGGAGTTTGAGAGATTTGGACGTGAAAGGGTACCAATCTTGTCGGGGATCGGGAACCCTTCGCAAGAATGTCCAAAGTTTCAGCGGGATTTCCAAAATGTTGAAAGGAACTCGAAGCATGTCAACCTTGGTTTTGAGAATCTCTCCCGGAGTTTGAGAGATTTGGACGTGAAAGGGTACCAATCTTGTCGGGGATTGGGAACCCTTCGCGAGAATGTCCAAAGTTTCAGCGGGATTTCCAAAATGTTGAAAGGAACTCGAAACATGTCAACCTTGGTTTTGAGAATCTCTCCCGGAGTTTGAGAGATTTGGACGTGAAAGGGTACCAGTCTTGTCAAGGATCGGGAACCCTTCGCGAGAATGTCCAAAGTTTCAGCGGGATTTCCAAAATGTTGAAAGGAACTCGAAACATGTCAAGCTTGGTTTTGAGAATCTCTCCCGGAGTTTGACAGATTTGGACGTGAAAGGCTACCAATCTTGTTGGGGACTGGGAACCCTTCGCAGGAATGTCCAAAGTTTCAGCGGGATTTCCAAAATGTTGAAAGGAACTCGAAACATGTCAACCTTGGTTTTGAGAATCTCTCCCGGAGTTTGAGAGATTTGGACGTGAAAGGGTACCAATCTTGTCGGGGATCGGGACCCCTTCGCGAGAATGTCCAAAGTTTCAGCGGGATTTCCAAAATGTTGAAAGGAACTCGAACGATGTCAACCTTGGTTTTGAGAATCTCTCCCGGAGTTTGAGAGATTTGGACGTGAAAGGGTACCAATCTTGTCAAGGATCGGGAACCCTTCGCGAGAATGTCCAAAGTTTCAGCGGGATTTCCAAAATGTTGAAAGGAACTCGAAACATGTCAACCTTGGTTTTGAGAATCTCTCCCGGAGTTTGAGAGATTTGGACGTGAAAGGGTTCCAATCTTGTCGGGGATTGGGAACCCTTCGCGAGAATGTCCAAAGTTTCAGCGGGATTTCCAAAATGTTGAAAGGAACTCGAAACATGTCAACCTTGGTTTTGAGAATCTCTCCCGGAGTTTGAGAGATTTGGACGTGAAAGGGTACCAATCTTGTGGGGGATCGGGAACCCTTCGCGAGAATGTCCAAAGTTTCAGCGGGATTTCCAAAATGTTGAAAGGAACTCGAAACATGTCAACCTTGGTTTTGAGAATCTCTCCCGGAGTTTGAGAGATTTGGACGTGAAAGGGTTCCAATCTTGTCGGGGATTGGGAACCCTTCGCGAGAATGTCCAAAGTTTCAGCGGGATTTCCAAAATGTTGAAAGGAACTCGAAACATGTCAACCTTGGTTATGAGAATCTCTCCCGGAGTTTGAGAGATTTGGACGTGAAAGGGTGCCAATCTTGTCGGGGATCGGGAACCCTTCGCGAGAATGTCCAAAGTTTCAGCGGGATTTCCAAAATGTTGAAAGGAACTCGAAACCTGTCAACCTTGGTTTTGAGAATCTCTCCCGGAGTTTGAGAGATTTGGACGTGAAAGGGTACCAATCTTGTCGGGGATTGGGAACCCTTCGCGAGAATGTCCAAAGTTTCAGCGGGATTTCCAAAATGTTGAAAGGAACTCTAAACATGTCAACCTTGGTTTTGAGAATCTCTCCCGGAGTTTGAGAGATTTGGACGTGAAAGGGTACCAATCTTGTCGGGGATCGGGACCCCTTCGCGAGAATGTCCAAAGTTTCAGCGGGATTTCCAAAATGTTGAAAGGAACTCGAACCATGTCAACCTTGGTTTTGAGAATCTCTCCCGGACTTTGAGAGATTTGGACGTGAAAGGGTACCAGTCTTGTCAAGGATCGGGAACCCTTCGCGAGAATGTCCAAAGTTTCAGCGGGATTTCCAAAATGTTGAAAGGAACTCGAAACATGTCAACCTTGGTTTTGAGAATCTCTCCCGGAGTTTGAGAGATTTGGACGTGAAAGGCTACCAATCTTGTTGGGGATTGGGAACCCTTCGCAGGAATGTCCAAAGTTTCAGCGGGATTTCCAAAATGTTGAAAGGAACTCGAAACATGTCAACCTTGGTTTTGAGAATCTCTCCCGGAGTTTGAGAGATTTGGACGTGAAAGGGTACCAATCTTGTCGGGGATCGGGAACCCTTCGCGAGAATGTCCAAAGTTTCAGCGGGATTTCCAAAATGTTGAAAGGAACTCGAAGCATGTCAACCTTGGTTTTGAGAATCTCTCCCGGAGTGTGAGAGATTTGGACGTGAAAGGGTACCAGTCTTGTCAAGGATCGGGAACCCTTCGCGAGAATGTCCAAAGTTTCAGCGGGATTTCCAAAATGTTGAAAGGAACTCGAACCATGTCAACCTTGGTTTTGAGAATCTCTCCCGGAGTTTGAGAGATTTGGACGTGAAAGGGTTCCAATCTTGTCGGGGATTGGGAACCCTTCGCGAGAATGTCCAAAGTTTCAGCGGGATTTCCAAAATGTTGAAAGGAACTCGAAACATGTCAACCTTGGTTATGAGAATCTCTCCCGGAGTTTGAGAGATTTGGACGTGAAAGGATACCAGTCTTGTCGGGGATCGGGAACCCTTCGCGAGAATGTCCAAAGTTTCAGCGGGATTTCCAAAATGTTGAAAGGAACTCGAAACATGTCAACCTTGGTTTTGAGAATCTCTCCCGGAGTTTGAGAGATTTGGACGTGAAAGGGTACCAATCTTGTCGGGGATTGGGAACCCTTCGCGAGAATGTCCAAAGTTTCAGCGGGATTTCCAAAATGTTGAAAGGAACTCGAAACATGTCAACCTTGGTTTTGAGAATCTCTCCCGGAGTTTGAGAGATTTGGACGTGAAAGGGTACCAATCTTGTCGGGGATCGGGACCCCTTCGCGAGAATGTCCAAAGTTTCAGCGGGATTTCCAAAATGTTGAAAGGAACTCGAACCATGTCAACCTTGGTTTTGAGAATCTCTCCCGGAGTTTGAGAGATTTGGACGTGAAAGGGTACCAGTCTTGTCAAGGATCGGGAACCCTTCGCGAGAATGTCCAAAGTTTCAGCGGGATTTCCAAAATGTTGAAAGGAACTCGAAACATGTCAAGCTTGGTTTTGAGAATCTCTCCCGGAGTTTGAGAGATTTGGACGTGAAAGGCTACCAATCTTGTTGGGGACTGGGAACCCTTCGCAGGAATGTCCAAAGTTTCAGCGGGATTTCCAAAATGTTGAAAGGAACTCGAAACATGTCAACCTTGGTTTTGAGAATCTCTCCCGGAGTTTGAGAGATTTGGACGTGAAAGGGTACCAATATTGTCGGGGATCGGGAACCCTTCGCGAGAATGTCCAAAGTTTCAGCGGGATTTCCAAAATGTTGAAAGGAACTCGAACCATGTCAACCTTGGTTTTGAGAATCTCTCCCGGAGTGTGAGAGATTTGGACGTGAAAGGCTACCAATCTTGTCGGGGATCGGGAACCCTTCGCGAGAATGTCCAAAGTTTCAGCGGGATTTCCAAAATGTTGAAAGGAACTCGAAACATGTCAACCTTGGTTTTGAGAATCTCTCCCGGAGTTTGAGAGATTTGGACGTGAAAGGGTACCAATCTTGTCGGGGATCGGGACCCCTTCGCGAGAATGTCCAAAGTTTCAGCGGGATTTCCAAAATGTTGAAAGGAACTCGAACGATGTCAACCTTGGTTTTGAGAATCTCTCCCGGAGTTTGAGAGATTTGGACGTGAAAGGGTACCAATCTTGTCAAGGATCGGGAACCCTTCGCGAGAATGTCCAAAGTTTCAGCGGGATTTCCAAAATGTTGAAAGGAACTCGAAACATGTCAACCTTGGTTTTGAGAATCTCTCCCGGAGTTTGAGAGATTTGGACGTGAAAGGGTTCCAATCTTGTCGGGGATTGGGAACCCTTCGCGAGAATGTCCAAAGTTTCAGCGGGATTTCCAAAATGTTGAAAGGAACTCGAAACATGTCAACCTTGGTTTTGAGAATCTCTCCCGGAGTTTGAGAGATTTGGACGTGAAAGGGTACCAATCTTGTGGGGGATCGGGAACCCTTCGCGAGAATGTCCAAAGTTTCAGCGGGATTTCCAAAATGTTGAAAGGAACTCGAAACATGTCAACCTTGGTTTTGAGAATCTCTCCCGGAGTTTGAGAGATTTGGACGTGAAAGGGTTCCAATCTTGTCGGGGATTGGGAACCCTTCGCGAGAATGTCCAAAGTTTCAGCGGGATTTCCAAAATGTTGAAAGGAACTCGAAACATGTCAACCTTGGTTATGAGAATCTCTCCCGGAGTTTGAGAGATTTGGACGTGAAAGGGTGCCAATCTTGTCGGGGATCGGGAACCCTTCGCGAGAATGTCCAAAGTTTCAGCGGGATTTCCAAAATGTTGAAAGGAACTCGAAACATGTCAACCTTGGTTTTGAGAATCTCTCCCGGAGTTTGAGAGATTTGGACGTGAAAGGGTACCAATCTTGTCGGGGATTGGGAACCCTTCGCGAGAATGTCCAAAGTTTCAGCGGGATTTCCAAAATGTTGAAAGGAACTCTAAACATGTCAACCTTGGTTTTGAGAATCTCTCCCGGAGTTTGAGAGATTTGGACGTGAAAGGGTACCAATCTTGTCGGGGATCGGGACCCCTTCGCGAGAATGTCCAAAGTTTCAGCGGGATTTCCAAAATGTTGAAAGGAACTCGAACCATGTCAACCTTGGTTTTGAGAATCTCTCCCGGACTTTGAGAGATTTGGACGTGAAAGGGTACCAGTCTTGTCAAGGATCGGGAACCCTTCGCGAGAATGTCCAAAGTTTCAGCGGGATTTCCAAAATGTTGAAAGGAACTCGAAACATGTCAACCTTGGTTTTGAGAATCTCTCCCGGAGTTTGAGAGATTTGGACGTGAAAGGCTACCAATCTTGTTGGGGATTGGGAACCCTTCGCAGGAATGTCCAAAGTTTCAGCGGGATTTCCAAAATGTTGAAAGGAACTCGAAACATGTCAACCTTGGTTTTGAGAATCTCTCCCGGAGTTTGAGAGATTTGGACGTGAAAGGGTACCAATCTTGTCGGGGATCGGGAACCCTTCGCGAGAATGTCCAAAGTTTCAGCGGGATTTCCAAAATGTTGAAAGGAACTCGAAGCATGTCAACCTTGGTTTTGAGAATCTCTCCCGGAGTGTGAGAGATTTGGACGTGAAAGGGTACCAGTCTTGTCAAGGATCGGGAACCCTTCGCGAGAATGTCCAAAGTTTCAGCGGGATTTCCAAAATGTTGAAAGGAACTCGAACCATGTCAACCTTGGTTTTGAGAATCTCTCCCGGAGTTTGAGAGATTTGGACGTGAAAGGGTTCCAATCTTGTCGGGGATTGGGAACCCTTCGCGAGAATGTCCAAAGTTTCAGCGGGATTTCCAAAATGTTGAAAGGAACTCGAAACATGTCAACCTTGGTTATGAGAATCTCTCCCGGAGTTTGAGAGATTTGGACGTGAAAGGATACCAGTCTTGTCGGGGATCGGGAACCCTTCGCGAGAATGTCCAAAGTTTCAGCGGGATTTCCAAAATGTTGAAAGGAACTCGAAACATGTCAACCTTGGTTTTGAGAATCTCTCCCGGAGTTTGAGAGATTTGGACGTGAAAGGGTACCAATCTTGTCGGGGATCGGGACCCCTTCGCGAGAATGTCCAAAGTTTCAGCGGGATTTCCAAAATGTTGAAAGGAACTCGAACCATGTCAACCTTGGTTTTGAGAATCTCTCCCGGAGTTTGAGAGATTTGGACGTGAAAGGGTACCAGTCTTGTCAAGGATCGGGAACCCTTCGCGAGAATGTCCAAAGTTTCAGCGGGATTTCCAAAATGTTGAAAGGAACTCGAAACATGTCAAGCTTGGTTTTGAGAATCTCTCCCGGAGTTTGAGAGATTTGGACGTGAAAGGCTACCAATCTTGTTGGGGATTGGGAACCCTTCGCAGGAATGTCCAAAGTTTCAGCGGGATTTCCAAAATGTTGAAAGGAACTCGAAACATGTCAACCTTGGTTTTGAGAATCTCTCCCGGAGTTTGAGAGATTTGGACGTGAAAGGGTACCAATATTGTCGGGGATCGGGAACCCTTCGCGAGAATGTCCAAAGTTTCAGCGGGATTTCCAAAATGTTGAAAGGAACTCGAAACATGTCAACCTTGGTTTTGAGAATCTCTCCCGGAGTTTGAGAGATTTGGACGTGAAAGGGTACCAATCTTGTCGGGGATCGGGACCCCTTCGCGAGAATGTCCAAAGTTTCAGCGGGATTTCCAAAATGTTGAAAGGAACTCGAACCATGTCAACCTTGGTTTTGAGAATCTCTCCCGGAGTTTGAGAGATTTGGACGTGAAAGGGTACCAGTCTTGTCAAGGATCGGGAACCCTTCGCGAGAATGTCCAAAGTTTCAGCGGGATTTCCAAAATGTTGAAAGGAACTCGAAACATGTAAACCTTGGTTTTGAGAATCTCTCCCGGAGTTTGAGAGATTTGGACGTGAAAGGGTACCAATCTTGTTGGGGATTGGGAACCCTTCGCAGGAATGTCCAAAGTTTCAGCGGGATTTCCAAAATGTTGAAAGGAACTCGAAACATGTCAACCTTGGTTTTGAGAATCTCTCCCGGAGTTTGAGAGATTTGGACGTGAAAGGGTACCAATATTGTCGGGGATCGGGAACCCTTCGCGAGAATGTCCAAAGTTTCAGCGGGATTTCCAAAATGTTGAAAGGAACTCGAAACATGTCAACCTTGGTTTTGAGAATCTCTCCCGGAGTGTGAGAGATTTGGACGTGAAAGGGTACCAATCTTGTCGGGGATCGGGAACCCTTCGCGAGAATGTCCAAAGTTTCAGCGGGATTTCCAAAATGTTGAAAGGAACTCGAAACATGTCAACCTTGGTTTTGAGAATCTCTCCCGGAGTGTGAGAGATTTGGACGTGAAAGGGTGCCAATCTTGTCGGGGATCGGGAACCCTTCGCGAGAATGTCCAAAGTTTCAGCGGGATTTCCAAAATGTTGAAAGGAACTCGAAACATGTCAACCTTGGTTTTGAGAATCTCTCCCGGAGTTTGAGAGATTTGGACGTGAAAGGGTACCAAACTTGTCGGGGATTGGGAACCCTTCGCGAGAATGTCCAAAGTTTCAGCGGGATTTCCAAAATGTTGAAAGGAACTCGAAACATGTCAACCTTGGTTTTGAGAATCTCTCCCGGAGTTTGAGAGATTTGGACGTGAAAGGGTACCAATCTTGTCGGGGATCAGGACCCCTTCGCGAGAATGTCCAAAGTTTCAGCGGGATTTCCAAAATGTTGAAAGGAACTCGAACCATGTCAACCTTGGTTTTGAGAATCTCTCCCGGACTTTGAGAGATTTGGACGTGAAAGGGTACCAGTCTTGTCAAGGATCGGGAACCCTTCGCGAGAATGTCCAAAGTTTCAGCGGGATTTCCAAAATGTTGTAAGGAACTCGAAACATGTCAACCTTGGTTTTGAGAATCTCTCCCGGAGTTTGAGAGATTTGGACGTGAAAGGCTACCAATCTTGTTGGGGATTGGGAACCCTTCGCAGGAATGTCCAAAGTTTCAGCGGGATTTCCAAAATGTTGAAAGGAACTCGAAACATGTCAACCTTGGTTTTGAGAATCTCTCCCGGAGTTTGAGAGATTTGGACGTGAAAGGGTACCAATCTTGTCGGGGATCGGGAACCCTTCGCGAGAATGTCCAAAGTTTCAGCGGGATTTCCAAAATGTTGAAAGGAACTTGAAACATGTCAACCTTGGTTTTGAGAATCTCTCCCAGAGTGTGAGAGATTTGGACGTGAAAGGGTACCAATCTTGTCGGGGATCGGGAACCCTTCGCGAGAATGTCCAAAGTTTCAGCGGGATTTCCAAAATGTTGAAAGGAACTCGAACCATGTCAACCTTGGTTTTGAGAATCTCTCCCGGAGTTTGAGAGATTTGGACGTGAAAGGGTACCAGTCTTGTCGGGGATTGGGAACCCTTCGCGAGAATGTCCAAAGTTTCAGCGGGATTTCCAAAATGTTGAGAGGAACTCGAAACATGTCAAGCTTGGTTTTGAGAATCTCTCCCGGAGTTTGAGAGATTTGGACGTGAAAGGGTTCCAATCTTGTCGGGGATTGGGAACCCTTCGCGAGAATGTCCAAAGTTTCAGCGGGATTTCCAAAATGTTGAAAGGAACTCGAAACATGTCAACCTTGGTTTTGAGAATCTCTCCTGGAGTTTGAGAGATTTGGACGTGAAAGGGTACCAGTCTTGTTGGGGATTGGGAACCCTTCGCGAGAGTGTCCAAAGTTTCAGCGGGATTTCCAAAATGTTGAAAGGAACTCGAAACATGTCAACCTTGGTTTTGAGAATCTCTCCCGGAGTTTGAGAGATTTGGACGTGAAAGGGTACCAATCTTGTCGGGGATTGGGAACCCTTCGCGAGAATGTCCAAAGTTTCAGCGGGATTTCCAAAATGTTGAAAGGAACTCGAAACCTGTCAACCTTGGTTTTGAGAATCTCTCCCGGAGTTTGAGAGATTTGGACGTGAAAGGGTACCAATCTTGTCGGGGATCGGGACCCCTTCGCGAGAATGTCCAAAGTTTCAGCGGGATTTCCAAAATGTTGAAAGGAACTCGAACGATGTCAACCTTGGTTTTGAGAATCTCTCCCGGAGTTTGAGAGATTTGGACGTGAAAGGGTACCAGTCTTGTCAAGGATCGGGAACCTTTCGCGAGAATGTCCAAAGTTTCAGCGGGATTTCCAAAATGTTGAAAGGAACTTGAAACATGTCAACCTTGGTTTTGAGAATCTCTCCCGGAGTTTGAGAGATTTGGACGTGAAAGGCTACCAATCTTGTTGGGGATTGGGAACCCTTCGCAAGAATGTCCAAAGTTTCAGCGGGATTTCCAAAATGTTGAAAGGAACTCGAAACATGTCAACCTTGGTTTTGAGAATCTCTCCCGGAGTTTGAGAGATTTGGACGTGAAAGGCTACCAATCTTGTTGGGGATTGGGAACCCTTCGCAAGAATGTCCAAAGTTTCAGCGGGATTTCCAAAATGTTGAAAGGAACTCGAAACATGTCAACCTTGGTTTTGAGAATCTCTCCCGGAGTTTGAGAGATTTGGACGTGAAAGGGTACCAATATTGTCGGGGATCGGGAACCCTTCGCGAGAATGTCCAAAGTTTCAGCGGGATTTCCAAAATGTTGAAAGGAACTCGAAACATGTCAACCTTGGTTTTGAGAATCTCTCCCGGAGTGTGAGAGATTTGGACGTGAAAGGGTACCAGTCTTGTCGGGGATTGGGAACCCTTCGCGAGAATGCCCAAAGTTTCAGCGGGATTTCCAAAATGTTGAAAGGAACTCGAAACATGTCAACCTTGGTTTTGAGAATCTCTCCCGGAGTTTGAGAGATTTGGACGTGAAAGGGTTCCAATCTTGTCGGGGATTGGGAACCCTTCGCGAGAATGTCCAAAGTTTCAGCGGGATTTCCAAAATGTTGAAAGGAACTCGAAACATGTCAACCTTGGTTTTGAGAATCTCTCCCGGACTTTGAGAGATTTGGACGTGAAAGGGTACCAGTCTTGTCAAGGATCGGGAACCCTTCGCGAGAATGTCCAAAGTTTCAGCGGGATTTCCAAAATGTTGAAAGGAACTCGAAACATGTAAACCTTGGTTTTGAGAATCTCTCCCGGAGTTTGAGAGATTTGGACGTGAAAGGCTACCAATCTTGTTGGGGATTGGGAACCCTTCGCAGGAATGTCCAAAGTTTCAGCGGGATTTCCAAAATGTTGAAAGGAACTCGAAACATGTCAACCTTGGTTTTGAGAATCTCTCCCGGAGTTTGAGAGATTTGGACGTGAAAGGGTACCAATATTGTCGGGGATCGGGAACCCTTCGCGAGAATGTCCAAAGTTTCAGCGGGATTTCCAAAATGTTGAAAGGAACTCGAAACATGTCAACCTTGGTTTTGAGAATCTCTCCCGGAGTGTGAGAGATTTGGACGTGAAAGGGTACCAATCTTGTCGGGGATCGGGAACCCTTCGCGAGAATGCCCAAAGTTTCAGCGGGATTTCCAAAATGTTGAAAGGAACTCGAACCATGTCAACCTTGGTTTTGAGAATCTCTCCCGGAGTTTGAGAGATTTGGACGTGAAAGGGTACCAGTCTTGTCGGGGATTGGGAACCCTTCGCGAGAATGTCCAAAGTTTCAGCGGGATTTCCAAAATGTTGAAAGGAACTCGAAACATGTCAACCTTGGTTTTGAGAATCTCTCCCGGAGTTTGAGAGATTTGGACGTGAAAGGGTACCAATATTGTCGGGGATCGGGAACCCTTCGCGAGAATGTCCAAAGTTTCAGCGGGATTTCCAAAATGTTGAAAGGAACTCGAAACATGTCAACCTTGGTTTTGAGAATCTCTCCCGGAGTGTGAGAGATTTGGACGTGAAAGGGTACCAGTCTTGTCGGGGATTGGGAACCCTTCGCGAGAATGTCCAAAGTTTCAGCGGGATTTCCAAAATGTTGAAAGGAACTCGAAACATGTCAACCTTGGTTTTGAGAATCTCTCCCGGAGTTTGAGAGATTTGGACGTGAAAGGGTTCCAATCTTGTCGGGGATTGGGAACCCTTCGCGAGAATGTCCAAAGTTTCAGCGGGATTTCCAAAATGTTGAAAGGAACTCGAAACATGTCAACCTTGGTTTTGAGAATCTCTCCCGGACTTTGAGAGATTTGGACGTGAAAGGGTACCAGTCTTGTCAAGGATCGGGAACCCTTCGCGAGAATGTCCAAAGTTTCAGCGGGATTTCCAAAATGTTGAAAGGAACTCGAAACATGTCAACCTTGGTTTTGAGAATCTCTCCCGGACTTTGAGAGATTTGGACGTGAAAGGGTACCAGTCTTGTCAAGGATCGGGAACCCTTCGCGAGAATGTCCAAAGTTTCAGCGGGATTTCCAAAATGTTGAAAGGAACTCGAAACATGTAAACCTTGGTTTTGAGAATCTCTCCCGGAGTTTGAGAGATTTGGACGTGAAAGGCTACCAATCTTGTTGGGGATTGGGAACCCTTCGCAGGAATGTCCAAAGTTTCAGCGGGATTTCCAAAATGTTGAAAGGAACTCGAAACATGTCAACCTTGGTTTTGAGAATCTCTCCCGGAGTTTGAGAGATTTGGACGTGAAAGGGTACCAATATTGTCGGGGATCGGGAACCCTTCGCGAGAATGTCCAAAGTTTCAGCGGGATTTCCAAAATGTTGAAAGGAACTCGAAACATGTCAACCTTGGTTTTGAGAATCTCTCCCGGAGTTTGAGAGATTTGGACGTGAAAGGGTACCAATATTGTCGGGGATCGGGAACCCTTCGCGAGAATGTCCAAAGTTTCAGCGGGATTTCCAAAATGTTGAAAGGAACTCGAAACATGTCAACCTTGGTTTTGAGAATCTCTCCCGGAGTTTGAGAGATTTGGACGTGAAAGGGTACCAATATTGTCGGGGATCGGGAACCCTTCGCGAGAATGTCCAAAGTTTCAGCGGGATTTCCAAAATGTTGAAAGGAACTCGAAACATGTCAACCTTGGTTTTGAGAATCTCTCCCGGAGTGTGAGAGATTTGGACGTGAAAGGGTACCAGTCTTGTCGGGGATTGGGAACCCTTCGCGAGAATGTCCAAAGTTTCAGCGGGATTTCCAAAATGTTGAAAGGAACTCGAAACATGTCAACCTTGGTTTTGAGAATCTCTCCCGGAGTTTGAGAGATTTGGACGTGAAAGGGTTCCAATCTTGTCGGGGATTGGGAACCCTTCGCGAGAATGTCCAAAGTTTCAGCGGGATTTCCAAAATGTTGAAAGGAACTCGAAACATGTCAACCTTGGTTTTGAGAATCTCTCCCGGACTTTGAGAGATTTGGACGTGAAAGGGTACCAGTCTTGTCAAGGATCGGGAACCCTTCGCGAGAATGTCCAAAGTTTCAGCGGGATTTCCAAAATGTTGAAAGGAACTCGAAACATGTAAACCTTGGTTTTGAGAATCTCTCCCGGAGTTTGAGAGATTTGGACGTGAAAGGCTACCAATCTTGTTGGGGATTGGGAACCCTTCGCAGGAATGTCCAAAGTTTCAGCGGGATTTCCAAAATGTTGAAAGGAACTCGAAACATGTCAACCTTGGTTTTGAGAATCTCTCCCGGAGTTTGAGAGATTTGGACGTGAAAGGGTACCAATATTGTCGGGGATCGGGAACCCTTCGCGAGAATGTCCAAAGTTTCAGCGGGATTTCCAAAATGTTGAAAGGAACTCGAAACATGTCAACCTTGGTTTTGAGAATCTCTCCCGGAGTGTGAGAGATTTGGACGTGAAAGGGTACCAATCTTGTCGGGGATCGGGAACCCTTCGCGAGAATGCCCAAAGTTTCAGCGGGATTTCCAAAATGTTGAAAGGAACTCGAAACATGTCAACCTTGGTTTTGAGAATCTCTCCCGGAGTTTGAGAGATTTGGACGTGAAAGGGTACCAGTCTTGTCGGGGATTGGGAACCCTTCGCGAGAATGTCCAAAGTTTCAGCGGGATTTCCAAAATGTTGAAAGGAACTCGAAACATGTCAACCTTGGTTTTGAGAATCTCTCCCGGAGTTTGAGAGATTTGGACGTGAAAGGGTACCAATATTGTCGGGGATCGGGAACCCTTCGCGAGACTGTCCAAAGTTTCAGCGGGATTTCCAAAATGTTGAAAGGAACTCGAAACATGTCAACCTTGGTTTTGAGAATCTCTCCCGGAGTGTGAGAGATTTGGAGGTGAAAGGGTACCAGTCTTGTCGGGGATTGGGAACCCTTCGCGAGAATGTCCAAAGTTTCAGCGGGATTTCCAAAATGTTGAAAGGAACTCGAAACATGTCAACCTTGGTTTTGAGAATCTCTCCCGGAGTTTGAGAGATTTGGACGTGAAAGGGTTCCAATCTTGTCGGGGATTGGGAACCCTTCGCGAGAATGTCCAAAGTTTCAGCGGGATTTCCAAAATGTTGAAAGGAACTCGAAACATGTCAACCTTGGTTTTGAGAATCTCTCCCGGACTTTGAGAGATTTGGACGTGAAAGGGTACCAGTCTTGTCAAGGATCGGGAACCCTTCGCGAGAATGTCCAAAGTTTCAGCGGGATTTCCAAAATGTTGAAAGGAACTCGAAACATGTAAACCTTGGTTTTGAGAATCTCTCCCGGAGTTTGAGAGATTTGGACGTGAAAGGCTACCAATCTTGTTGGGGATTGGGAACCCTTCGCAGGAATGTCCAAAGTTTCAGCGGGATTTCCAAAATGTTGAAAGGAACTCGAAACATGTCAACCTTGGTTTTGAGAATCTCTCCCGGAGTTTGAGAGATTTGGACGTGAAAGGGTACCAATATTGTCGGGGATCGGGAACCCTTCGCGAGAATGTCCAAAGTTTCAGCGGGATTTCCAAAATGTTGAAAGGAACTCGAAACATGTCAACCTTGGTTTTGAGAATCTCTCCCGGAGTGTGAGAGATTTGGACGTGAAAGGGTTCCAATCTTGTCGGGGATCGGGAACCCTTCGCGAGAATGCCCAAAGTTTCAGCGGGATTTCCAAAATGTTGAAAGGAACTCGAACCATGTCAACCTTGGTTTTGAGAATCTCTCCCGGAGTTTGAGAGATTTGGACGTGAAAGGGTACCAGTCTTGTCGGGGATTGGGAACCCTTCGCGAGAATGTCCAAAGTTTCAGCGGGATTTCCAAAATGTTGAAAGGAACTCGAAACATGTCAACCTTGGTTTTGAGAATCTCTCCCGGAGTTTGAGAGATTTGGACGTGAAAGGGTACCAATCTTGTCGGGGATCGGGACCCCTTCGCGAGAATGTCCAAAGTTTCAGCGGGATTTCCAAAATGTTGAAAGGAACTCGAACCATGTCAACCTTGGTTTTGAGAATCTCTCCCGGAGTTTGAGAGATTTGGATGTGAAAGGGTACCAGTCTTGTCAAGGATCGGGAACCCTTCGCGAGAATGTCCAAAGTTTCAGCGGGATTTCCAAAATGTTGAAAGGAACTCGAAACATGTCAACCTTGGTTTTGAGAATCTCTCCCGGACTTTGAGAGATTTGGACGTGAAAGGGTACCAGTCTTGTCAAGGATCGGGAACCCTTCGCGAGAATGTCCAAAGTTTCAGCGGGATTTCCAAAATGTTGAAAGGAACTCGAAACATGTCAACCTTGGTTTTGAGAATCTCTCCCGGAGTTTGAGAGATTTGGACGTGAAAGGCTACCAATCTTGTTGGGGATTGGGAACCCTTCGCAGGAATGTCCAAAGTTTCAGCGGGATTTCCAAAATGTTGAAAGGAACTCGAAACATGTCAACCTTGGTTTTGAGAATCTCTCCCGGAGTTTGAGAGATTTGGACGTGAAAGGGTACCAATATTGTCGGGGATCGGGAACCCTTCGCGAGAATGTCCAAAGTTTCAGCGGGATTTCCAAAATGTTGAAAGGAACTCGAAACATGTCAACCTTGGTTTTGAGAATCTCTCCCGGAGTTTGAGAGATTTGGACGTGAAAGGGTACCAATATTGTCGGGGATCGGGAACCCTTCGCGAGAATGTCCAAAGTTTCAGCGGGATTTCCAAAATGTTGAAAGGAACTCGAAACATGTCAACCTTGGTTTTGAGAATCTCTCCCGGAGTGTGAGAGATTTGGACGTGAAAGGGTACCAGTCTTGTCGGGGATTGGGAACCCTTCGCGAGAATGTCCAAAGTTTCAGCGGGATTTCCAAAATGTTGAAAGGAACTCGAAACATGTCAACCTTGGTTTTGAGAATCTCTCCCGGAGTTTGAGAGATTTGGACGTGAAAGGGTTCCAATCTTGTCGGGGATTGGGAACCCTTCGCGAGAATGTCCAAAGTTTCAGCGGGATTTCCAAAATGTTGAAAGGAACTCGAAACATGTCAACCTTGGTTTTGAGAATCTCTCCCGGACTTTGAGAGATTTGGACGTGAAAGGGTACCAGTCTTGTCAAGGATCGGGAACCCTTCGCGAGAATGTCCAAAGTTTCAGCGGGATTTCCAAAATGTTGAAAGGAACTCGAAACATGTAAACCTTGGTTTTGAGAATCTCTCCCGGAGTTTGAGAGATTTGGACGTGAAAGGCTACCAATCTTGTTGGGGATTGGGAACCCTTCGCAGGAATGTCCAAAGTTTCAGCGGGATTTCCAAAATGTTGAAAGGAACTCGAAACATGTCAACCTTGGTTTTGAGAATCTCTCCCGGAGTTTGAGAGATTTGGACGTGAAAGGGTACCAATATTGTCGGGGATCGGGAACCCTTCGCGAGAATGTCCAAAGTTTCAGCGGGATTTCCAAAATGTTGAAAGGAACTCGAAACATGTCAACCTTGGTTTTGAGAATCTCTCCCGGAGTGTGAGAGATTTGGACGTGAAAGGGTACCAGTCTTGTCGGGGATTGGGAACCCTTCGCGAGAATGTCCAAAGTTTCAGCGGGATTTCCAAAATGTTGAAAGGAACTCGAAACATGTCAACCTTGGTTTTGAGAATCTCTCCCGGAGTTTGAGAGATTTGGACGTGAAAGGGTTCCAATCTTGTCGGGGATTGGGAACCCTTCGCGAGAATGTCCAAAGTTTCAGCGGGATTTCCAAAATGTTGAAAGGAACTCGAAACATGTCAACCTTGGTTTTGAGAATCTCTCCCGGACTTTGAGAGATTTGGACGTGAAAGGGTACCAGTCTTGTCAAGGATCGGGAACCCTTCGCGAGAATGTCCAAAGTTTCAGCGGGATTTCCAAAATGTTGAAAGGAACTCGAAACATGTAAACCTTGGTTTTGAGAATCTCTCCCGGAGTTTGAGAGATTTGGACGTGAAAGGCTACCAATCTTGTTGGGGATTGGGAACCCTTCGCAGGAATGTCCAAAGTTTCAGCGGGATTTCCAAAATGTTGAAAGGAACTCGAAACATGTCAACCTTGGTTTTGAGAATCTCTCCCGGAGTTTGAGAGATTTGGACGTGAAAGGGTACCAATATTGTCGGGGATCGGGAACCCTTCGCGAGAATGTCCAAAGTTTCAGCGGGATTTCCAAAATGTTGAAAGGAACTCGAAACATGTCAACCTTGGTTTTGAGAATCTCTCCCGGAGTGTGAGAGATTTGGACGTGAAAGGGTACCAATCTTGTCGGGGATCGGGAACCCTTCGCGAGAATGCCCAAAGTTTCAGCGGGATTTCCAAAATGTTGAAAGGAACTCGAACCATGTCAACCTTGGTTTTGAGAATCTCTCCCGGAGTTTGAGAGATTTGGACGTGAAAGGGTACCAGTCTTGTCGGGGATTGGGAACCCTTCGCGAGAATGTCCAAAGTTTCAGCGGGATTTCCAAAATGTTGAAAGGAACTCGAAACATGTCAACCTTGGTTTTGAGAATCTCTCCCGGAGTTTGAGAGATTTGGACGTGAAAGGGTACCAATCTTGTCGGGGATCGGGACCCCTTCGCGAGAATGTCCAAAGTTTCAGCGGGATTTCCAAAATGTTGAAAGGAACTCGAAACATGTCAACCTTGGTTTTGAGAATCTCTCCCGGAGTTTGAGAGATTTGGACGTGAAAGGGTACCAGTCTTGTCAAGGATCGGGAACCCTTCGCGAGAATGTCCAAAGTTTCAGCGGGATTTCCAAAATGTTGAAAGGAACTCGAAACATGTCAAGCTTGGTTTTGAGAATCTCTCCCGGAGTTTGAGAGATTTGGACGTGAAAGGCTACCAATCTTGTTGGGGATTGGGAACCCTTCGCAGGAATGTCCAAAGTTTCAGCGGGATTTCCAAAATGTTGAAAGGAACTCGAAACATGTCAACCTTGGTTTTGAGAATCTCTCCCGGAGTTTGAGAGATTTGGACGTGAAAGGGTACCAATATTGTCGGGGATCGGGAACCCTTCGCGAGAATGTCCAAAGTTTCAGCGGGATTTCCAAAATGTTGAAAGGAACTCGAAACATGTAACCTTGGTTTTGAGAATCTCTCCCGGAGTGTGAGAGATTTGGACGTGAAAGGGTACCAATCTTGTCGGGGATCGGGAACCCTTCGCGAGAATGTCCAAAGTTTCAGCGGGATTTCCAAAATGTTGAAAGGAACTCGAACCATGTCAACCTTGGTTTTGAGAATCTCTCCCGGAGTTTGAGAGATTTGGACGTGAAAGGGTACCAGTCTTGTCGGGGATTGGGAACCCTTCGCGAGAATGTCCAAAGTTTCAGCGGGATTTCCAAAATGTTGAGAGGAACTCGAAACATGTCAAGCTTGGTTTTGAGAATCTCTCCCGGAGTTTGAGAGATTTGGACGTGAAAGGGTACCAGTCTTGTCGGGGATTGGGAACCCTTCGCGAGAATGTCCAAAGTTTCAGCGGGATTTCCAAAATGTTGAAAGGAACTCGAAACATGTCAACCTTGGTTTTGAGAATCTCTCCCGGAGTTTGAGAGATTTGGACGTGAAAGGGTACCAATCTTGTCGGGGATCGGGACCCCTTCGCGAGAATGTCCAAAGTTTCAGCGGGATTTCCAAAATGTTGAAAGGAACTCGAACCATGTCAACCTTGGTTTTGAGAATCTCTCCCGGAGTTTGAGAGATTTGGACGTGAAAGGGTACCAGTCTTGTCAAGGATCGGGAACCCTTCGCGAGAATGTCCAAAGTTTCAGCGGGATTTCCAAAATGTTGAAAGGAACTCGAAACATGTCAAGCTTGGTTTTGAGAATCTCTCCCGGAGTTTGAGAGATTTGGACGTGAAAGGCTACCAATCTTGTTGGGGATTGGGAACCCTTCGCAGGAATGTCCAAAGTTTCAGCGGGATTTCCAAAATGTTGAAAGGAACTCGAAACATGTCAACCTTGGTTTTGAGAATCTCTCCCGGAGTTTGAGAGATTTGGACGTGAAAGGGTACCAATATTGTCGGGGATCGGGAACCCTTCGCGAGAATGTCCAAAGTTTCAGCGGGATTTCCAAAATGTTGAAAGGAACTCGAAACATGTAACCTTGGTTTTGAGAATCTCTCCCGGAGTGTGAGAGATTTGGACGTGAAAGGGTACCAATCTTGTCGGGGATCGGGAACCCTTCGCGAGAATGTCCAAAGTTTCAGCGGGATTTCCAAAATGTTGAAAGGAACTCGAACCATGTCAACCTTGGTTTTGAGAATCTCTCCCGGAGTTTGAGAGATTTGGACGTGAAAGGGTACCAGTCTTGTCGGGGATTGGGAACCCTTCGCGAGAATGTCCAAAGTTTCAGCGGGATTTCCAAAATGTTGAGAGGAACTCGAAACATGTCAAGCTTGGTTTTGAGAATCTCTCCCGGAGTTTGAGAGATTTGGACGTGAAAGGGTACCAATCTTGTCGGGGATTGGGAACCCTTCGCGAGAATGTCCAAAGTTTCAGCGGGATTTCCAAAATGTTGAAAGGAACTCGAAACATGTCAACCTTGGTTTTGAGAATCTCTCCCGGAGTTTGAGAGATTTGGACGTGAAAGGGTACCAGTCTTGTTGGGGATTGGGAACCCTTCGCGAGAATGTCCAAAGTTTCAGCGGGATTTCCAAAATGTTGAAAGGAACTCGAAACATGTCAACCTTGGTGTTGAGAATCTCTCCCGGAGTTTGAGAGATTTGGACGTGAAAGGGTACCAATCTTGTCGGGGATTGGGAACCCTTCGCGAGAATGTCCAAAGTTTCAGCGGGATTTCCAAAATGTTGAAAGGAACTCGAAACATGTCAACCTTGGTTTTGAGAATCTCTCCCGGAGTTTGAGAGATTTGGACGTGAAAGGGTACCAATCTTGTCGGGGATCGGGACCCCTTCGCGAGAATGTCCAAAGTTTCAGCGGGATTTCCAAAATGTTGAAAGGAACTCGAAACATGTCAACCTTGGTTTTGAGAATCTCTCCCGGAGTTTGAGAGATTTGGATGTGAAAGGGTACCAGTCTTGTCAAGGATCGGGAACCCTTCGCGAGAATGTCCAAAGTGTCAGCGGGATTTCCAAAATGTTGAAAGGAACTCGAAACATGTAAACCTTGGTTTTGAGAATCTCTCCCGGAGTTTGAGAGATTTGGACGTGAAAGGGTACCAATCTTGTTGGGGATTGGGAACCCTTCGCAAGAATGTCCGAAGTTTCAGCGGGATTTCCAAAATGTTGAAAGGAACTCGAAACATGTCAACCTTGGTTTTGAGAATCTCTCCCGGAGTTTGAGAGATTTGGACGTGAAAGGGTACCAATCTTGTCGGGGATCGGGAACCCTTCGCGACAATGTCCAAAGTTTCAGCGGGATTTCCAAAATGTTGAAAGGAACTCGAACCATGTCAACCTTGGTTTTGAGAATCTCTCCCGGAGTTTGAGAGATTTGGACGTGAAAGGGTACCAGTCTTGTCAAGGATCGGGAACCCTTCGCGAGAATGTCCAAAGTTTCAGCGGGATTTCCAAAATGTTGAAAGGAACTCGAAACATGTCAAGCTTGGTTTTGAGAATCTCTCCCGGAGTTTGAGAGATTTGGACGTGAAAGGCTACCAATCTTGTTGGGGATTGGGAACCCTTCGCAGGAATGTCCAAAGTTTCAGCGGGATTTCCAAAATGTTGAAAGGAACTCGAAACATGTCAACCTTGGTTTTGAGAATCTCTCCCGGAGTTTGAGAGATTTGGACGTGAAAGGGTACCAATATTGTCGGGGATCGGGAACCCTTCGCGAGAATGTCCAAAGTTTCAGCGGGATTTCCAAAATGTTGAAAGGAACTCGAAACATGTAACCTTGGTTTTGAGAATCTCTCCCGGAGTGTGAGAGATTTGGACGTGAAAGGGTACCAATCTTGTCGGGGATCGGGAACCCTTCGCGAGAATGTCCAAAGTTTCAGCGGGATTTCCAAAATGTTGAAAGGAACTCGAACCATGTCAACCTTGGTTTTGAGAATCTCTCCCGGAGTTTGAGAGATTTGGACGTGAAAGGGTACCAGTCTTGTCGGGGATTGGGAACCCTTCGCGAGAATGTCCAAAGTTTCAGCGGGATTTCCAAAATGTTGAGAGGAACTCGAAACATGTCAAGCTTGGTTTTGAGAATCTCTCCCGGAGTTTGAGAGATTTGGACGTGAAAGGGTACCAGTCTTGTCGGGGATTGGGAACCCTTCGCGAGAATGTCCAAAGTTTCAGCGGGATTTCCAAAATGTTGAAAGGAACTCGAAACATGTCAACCTTGGTTATGAGAATCTCTCCCGGAGTTTGAGAGATTTGGACGTGAAAGGGTACCAATCTTGTCGGGGATCGGGACCCCTTCGCGAGAATGTCCAAAGTTTCAGCGGGATTTCCAAAATGTTGAAAGGAACTCGAACCATGTCAACCTTGGTTTTGAGAATCTCTCCCGGAGTTTGAGAGATTTGGACGTGAAAGGGTACCAGTCTTGTCAAGGATCGGGAACCCTTCGCGAGAATGTCCAAAGTTTCAGCGGGATTTCCAAAATGTTGAAAGGAACTCGAAACATGTCAAGCTTGGTTTTGAGAATCTCTCCCGGAGTTTGAGAGATTTGGACGTGAAAGGCTACCAATCTTGTTGGGGATTGGGAACCCTTCGCAGGAATGTCCAAAGTTTCAGCGGGATTTCCAAAATGTTGAAAGGAACTCGAAACATGTCAACCTTGGTTTTGAGAATCTCTCCCGGAGTTTGAGAGATTTGGACGTGAAAGGGTACCAATATTGTCGGGGATCGGGAACCCTTCGCGAGAATGTCCAAAGTTTCAGCGGGATTTCCAAAATGTTGAAAGGAACTCGAAACATGTAACCTTGGTTTTGAGAATCTCTCCCGGAGTGTGAGAGATTTGGACGTGAAAGGGTACCAATCTTGTCGGGGATCGGGAACCCTTCGCGAGAATGTCCAAAGTTTCAGCGGGATTTCCAAAATGTTGAAAGGAACTCGAACCATGTCAACCTTGGTTTTGAGAATCTCTCCCGGAGTTTGAGAGATTTGGACGTGAAAGGGTACCAGTCTTGTCGGGGATTGGGAACCCTTCGCGAGAATGTCCAAAGTTTCAGCGGGATTTCCAAAATGTTGAGAGGAACTCGAAACATGTCAAGCTTGGTTTTGAGAATCTCTCCCGGAGTTTGAGAGATTTGGACGTGAAAGGGTACCAATCTTGTCGGGGATTGGGAACCCTTCGCGAGAATGTCCAAAGTTTCAGCGGGATTTCCAAAATGTTGAAAGGAACTCGAAACATGTCAACCTTGGTTTTGAGAATCTCTCCCGGAGTTTGAGAGATTTGGACGTGAAAGGGTACCAGTCTTGTTGGGGATTGGGAACCCTTCGCGAGAATGTCCAAAGTTTCAGCGGGATTTCCAAAATGTTGAAAGGAACTCGAAACATGTCAACCTTGGTGTTGAGAATCTCTCCCGGAGTTTGAGAGATTTGGACGTGAAAGGGTACCAATCTTGTCGGGGATTGGGAACCCTTCGCGAGAATGTCCAAAGTTTCAGCGGGATTTCCAAAATGTTGAAAGGAACTCGAAACATGTCAACCTTGGTTTTGAGAATCTCTCCCGGAGTTTGAGAGATTTGGACGTGAAAGGGTACCAATCTTGTCGGGGATCGGGACCCCTTCGCGAGAATGTCCAAAGTTTCAGCGGGATTTCCAAAATGTTGAAAGGAACTCGAAACATGTCAACCTTGGTTTTGAGAATCTCTCCCGGAGTTTGAGAGATTTGGATGTGAAAGGGTACCAGTCTTGTCAAGGATCGGGAACCCTTCGCGAGAATGTCCAAAGTGTCAGCGGGATTTCCAAAATGTTGAAAGGAACTCGAAACATGTAAACCTTGGTTTTGAGAATCTCTCCCGGAGTTTGAGAGATTTGGACGTGAAAGGGTACCAATCTTGTTGGGGATTGGGAACCCTTCGCAAGAATGTCCGAAGTTTCAGCGGGATTTCCAAAATGTTGAAAGGAACTCGAAACATGTCAACCTTGGTTTTGAGAATCTCTCCCGGAGTTTGAGAGATTTGGACGTGAAAGTCTACCAATCTTGTTGGGGATTGCGAACCCTTCGCAAGAATGTCCAAAGTTTCAGCGGGATTTCCAAAATGTTGAGAGGAACTCGAAACATGTCAAGCTTGGTTTTGAGAATCTCTCCCGGAGTTTGAGAGATTTGGACGTGAAAGGGTACCAGTCTTGTCGGGGATTGGGAACCCTTCGCGAGAATGTCCAAAGTTTCAGCGGGATTTCCAAAATGTTGAAAGGAACTCGAAACATGTCAACCTTGGTTTTGAGAATCTCTCCCGGAGTTTGAGAGATTTGGACGTGAAAGGGTACCAATCTTGTCGGGGATCGGGACCCCTTCGCGAGAATGTCCAAAGTTTCAGCGGGATTTCCAAAATGTTGAAAGGAACTCGAACCATGTCAACCTTGGTTTTGAGAATCTCTCCCGGAGTTTGAGAGATTTGGACGTGAAAGGGTACCAGTCTTGTCAAGGATCGGGAACCCTTCGCGAGAATGTCCAAAGTTTCAGCGGGATTTCCAAAATGTTGAAAGGAACTCGAAACATGTCAAGCTTGGTTTTGAGAATCTCTCCCGGAGTTTGAGAGATTTGGACGTGAAAGGCTACCAATCTTGTTGGGGATTGGGAACCCTTCGCAGGAATGTCCAAAGTTTCAGCGGGATTTCCAAAATGTTGAAAGGAACTCGAAACATGTCAACCTTGGTTTTGAGAATCTCTCCCGGAGTTTGAGAGATTTGGACGTGAAAGGGTACCAATATTGTCGGGGATCGGGAACCCTTCGCGAGAATGTCCAAAGTTTCAGCGGGATTTCCAAAATGTTGAAAGGAACTCGAAACATGTAACCTTGGTTTTGAGAATCTCTCCCGGAGTGTGAGAGATTTGGACGTGAAAGGGTACCAATCTTGTCGGGGATCGGGAACCCTTCGCGAGAATGTCCAAAGTTTCAGCGGGATTTCCAAAATGTTGAAAGGAACTCGAACCATGTCAACCTTGGTTTTGAGAATCTCTCCCGGAGTTTGAGAGATTTGGACGTGAAAGGGTACCAGTCTTGTCGGGGATTGGGAACCCTTCGCGAGAATGTCCAAAGTTTCAGCGGGATTTCCAAAATGTTGAGAGGAACTCGAAACATGTCAAGCTTGGTTTTGAGAATCTCTCCCGGAGTTTGAGAGATTTGGACGTGAAAGGGTACCAATCTTGTCGGGGATTGGGAACCCTTCGCGAGAATGTCCAAAGTTTCAGCGGGATTTCCAAAATGTTGAAAGGAACTCGAAACATGTCAACCTTGGTTTTGAGAATCTCTCCCGGAGTTTGAGAGATTTGGACGTGAAAGGGTACCAGTCTTGTTGGGGATTGGGAACCCTTCGCGAGAATGTCCAAAGTTTCAGCGGGATTTCCAAAATGTTGAAAGGAACTCGAAACATGTCAACCTTGGTGTTGAGAATCTCTCCCGGAGTTTGAGAGATTTGGACGTGAAAGGGTACCAATCTTGTTGGGGATTGGGAACCCTTCGCGAGAATGTCCAAAGTTTCAGCGGGATTTCCAAAATGTTGAAAGGAACTCGAAACATGTCAACCTTGGTTTTGAGAATCTCTCCCGGAGTTTGAGAGATTTGGACGTGAAAGGGTACCAATCTTGTCGGGGATCGGGACCCCTTCGCGAGAATGTCCAAAGTTTCAGCGGGATTTCCAAAATGTTGAAAGGAACTCGAAACATGTCAACCTTGGTTTTGAGAATCTCTCCCGGAGTTTGAGAGATTTGGATGTGAAAGGGTACCAGTCTTGTCAAGGATCGGGAACCCTTCGCGAGAATGTCCAAAGTGTCAGCGGGATTTCCAAAATGTTGAAAGGAACTCGAAACATGTAAACCTTGGTTTTGAGAATCTCTCCCGGAGTTTGAGAGATTTGGACGTGAAAGGGTACCAATCTTGTTGGGGATTGGGAACCCTTCGCAAGAATGTCCGAAGTTTCAGCGGGATTTCCAAAATGTTGAAAGGAACTCGAAACATGTCAACCTTGGTTTTGAGAATCTCTCCCGGAGTTTGAGAGATTTGGACGTGAAAGTCTACCAATCTTGTTGGGGATTGCGAACCCTTCGCAAGAATGTCCAAAGTTTCAGCGGGATTTACAAAATGTTGAAAGGAACTCGAAACATGTCAACCTTGGTTTTGAGAATCTCTCCCGGAGTTTGAGAGATTTGGACGTGAAAGGGTACCAATATTGTCGGGGATCGGGAACCCTTCGCGAGAATGTCCAAAGTTTCAGCGGGATTTCCAAAATGTTGAAAGGAACTCGAAACATGTCAACCTTGGTTTTGAGAATCTCTCCCGGAGTGTGAGAGATTTGGACGTGAAAGGCTACCAATCTTGTTGGGGATTGCGAACCCTTCGCAAGAATGTCCAAAGTTTCAGCGGGATTTCCAAAATGTTGAAAGGAACTCGAAACATGTAAACCTTGGTTTTGAGAATCTCTCCCGGAGTTTGAGAGATTTGGACGTGAAAGGCTACCAATCTTGTTGGGGATTGGGAACCCTTCGCAAGAATGTCCAAAGTTTCAGCGGGATTTCCAAAATGTTGAAAGGAACTCGAAACATGTCAACCTTGGTTTTGAGAATCTCTCCCGGAGTGTGAGAGATTTGGACGTGAAAGGGTACCAGTCTTGTCGGGGATTGGGAACCCTTCGCGAGAATGTCCAAAGTTTCAGCGGGATTTCCAAAATGTTGAAAGGAACTCTAAACATGTCAACCTTGGTTTTGAGAATCTCTCCCGGAGTTTGAGAGATTTGGACATGAAAGGGTTCCAATCTTGTCGGGGATTGGGAACCCTTCGCGAGAATGTCCAAAGTTTTAGCGGGATTTCCAAAATGTTGAAAGGAACTCGAACCATGTCAACCTTGGTTTTGAGAATCTCTCCCGGAGTTTGAGAGATTTGGACGTGAAAGGGTACCAATCTTGTCGGGGATCGGGAACCCTTCGCGAGAATGTCCAAAGTTTCAGCGGGATTTCCAAAATGTTGAAAGGAACTCGAAACATGTCAACCTTGGTTTTGAGAATCTCTCCCGGAGTTTGAGAGATTTGGACGTGAAAGGGTACCAGTCTTGTCAAGGATCGGGAACCCTTCGCGAGAATGTCCAAAGTTTCAGCGGGATTTCCAAAATGTTGAAAGGAACTCGAAACATGTCAACCTTGGTTTTGAGAATCTCTCCCGGAGTTTGAGAGATTTGGACGTGAAAGTCTACCAATCTTGTTGGGGATTGCGAACCCTTCGCAAGAATGTCCAAAGTTTCAGCGGGATTTCCAAAATGTTGAGAGGAACTCGAAACATGTCAAGCTTGGTTTTGAGAATCTCTCCCGGAGTTTGAGAGATTTGGACGTGAAAGGGTACCAGTCTTGTCGGGGATTGGGAACCCTTCGCGAGAATGTCCAAAGTTTCAGCGGGATTTCCAAAATGTTGAAAGGAACTCGAAACATGTCAACCTTGGTTTTGAGAATCTCTCCCGGAGTTTGAGAGATTTGGACGTGAAAGGGTACCAATCTTGTCGGGGATCGGGACCCCTTCGCGAGAATGTCCAAAGTTTCAGCGGGATTTCCAAAATGTTGAAAGGAACTCGAACCATGTCAACCTTGGTTTTGAGAATCTCTCCCGGAGTTTGAGAGATTTGGACGTGAAAGGGTACCAGTCTTGTCAAGGATCGGGAACCCTTCGCGAGAATGTCCAAAGTTTCAGCGGGATTTCCAAAATGTTGAAAGGAACTCGAAACATGTCAAGCTTGGTTTTGAGAATCTCTCCCGGAGTTTGAGAGATTTGGACGTGAAAGGCTACCAATCTTGTTGGGGATTGGGAACCCTTCGCAGGAATGTCCAAAGTTTCAGCGGGATTTCCAAAATGTTGAAAGGAACTCGAAACATGTCAACCTTGGTTTTGAGAATCTCTCCCGGAGTTTGAGAGATTTGGACGTGAAAGGGTACCAATATTGTCGGGGATCGGGAACCCTTCGCGAGAATGTCCAAAGTTTCAGCGGGATTTCCAAAATGTTGAAAGGAACTCGAAACATGTCAACCTTGGTTTTGAGAATCTCTCCCGGAGTGTGAGAGATTTGGACGTGAAAGGGTACCAATCTTGTCGGGGATCGGGAACCCTTCGCGAGAATGTCCAAAGTTTCAGCGGGATTTCCAAAATGTTGAAAGGAACTCGAACCATGTCAACCTTGGTTTTGAGAATCTCTCCCGGAGTTTGAGAGATTTGGACGTGAAAGGGTACCAGTCTTGTCAAGGATCGGGAACCCTTCGCGAGAATGTCCAAAGTTTCAGCGGGATTTCCAAAATGTTGAAAGGAACTCGAAACATGTCAAGCTTGGTTTTGAGAATCTCTCCCGGAGTTTGAGAGATTTGGACGTGAAAGGCTACCAATCTTGTTGGGGATTGGGAACCCTTCGCAGGAATGTCCAAAGTTTCAGCGGGATTTCCAAAATGTTGAAAGGAACTCGAAACATGTCAACCTTGGTTTTGAGAATCTCTCCCGGAGTTTGAGAGATTTGGACGTGAAAGGGTACCAATATTGTCGGGGATCGGGAACCCTTCGCGAGAATGTCCAAAGTTTCAGCGGGATTTCCAAAATGTTGAAAGGAACTCGAAACATGTAACCTTGGTTTTGAGAATCTCTCCCGGAGTGTGAGAGATTTGGACGTGAAAGGGTACCAATCTTGTCGGGGATCGGGAACCCTTCGCGAGAATGTCCAAAGTTTCAGCGGGATTTCCAAAATGTTGAAAGGAACTCGAACCATGTCAACCTTGGTTTTGAGAATCTCTCCCGGAGTTTGAGAGATTTGGACGTGAAAGGGTACCAGTCTTGTCGGGGATTGGGAACCCTTCGCGAGAATGTCCAAAGTTTCAGCGGGATTTCCAAAATGTTGAGAGGAACTCGAAACATGTCAAGCTTGGTTTTGAGAATCTCTCCCGGAGTTTGAGAGATTTGGACGTGAAAGGGTACCAATCTTGTCGGGGATTGGGAACCCTTCGCGAGAATGTCCAAAGTTTCAGCGGGATTTCCAAAATGTTGAAAGGAACTCGAAACATGTCAACCTTGGTTTTGAGAATCTCTCCCGGAGTTTGAGAGATTTGGACGTGAAAGGGTACCAGTCTTGTTGGGGATTGGGAACCCTTCGCGAGAATGTCCAAAGTTTCACCGGGATTTCCAAAATGTTGAAAGGAACTCGAAACATGTCAACCTTGGTGTTGAGAATCTCTCCCGGAGTTTGAGAGATTTGGACGTGAAAGGGTACCAATCTTGTCGGGGATTGGGAACCCTTCGCGAGAATGTCCAAAGTTTCAGCGGGATTTCCAAAATGTTGAAAGGAACTCGAAACATGTCAACCTTGGTTTTGAGAATCTCTCCCGGAGTTTGAGAGATTTGGACGTGAAAGGGTACCAATCTTGTCGGGGATCGGGACCCCTTCGCGAGAATGTCCAAAGTTTCAGCGGGATTTCCAAAATGTTGAAAGGAACTCGAAACATGTCAACCTTGGTTTTGAGAATCTCTCCCGGAGTTTGAGAGATTTGAATGTGAAAGGGTACCAGTCTTGTCAAGGATCGGGAACCCTTCGCGAGAATGTCCAAAGTGTCAGCGGGATTTCCAAAATGTTGAAAGGAACTCGAAACATGTAAACCTTGGTTTTGAGAATCTCTCCCGGAGTTTGAGAGATTTGGACGTGAAAGGGTACCAATCTTGTTGGGGATTGGGAACCCTTCGCAAGAATGTCCGAAGTTTCAGCGGGATTTCCAAAATGTTGAAAGGAACTCGAAACATGTCAACCTTGGTTTTGAGAATCTCTCCCGGAGTTTGAGAGATTTGGACGTGAAAGTCTACCAATCTTGTTGGGGATTGCGAACCCTTCGCAAGAATGTCCAAAGTTTCAGCGGGATTTACAAAATGTTGAAAGGAACTCGAAACATGTCAACCTTGGTTTTGAGAATCTCTCCCGGAGTTTGAGAGATTTGGACGTGAAAGGGTACCAATATTGTCGGGGATCGGGAACCCTTCGCGAGAATGTCCAAAGTTTCAGCGGGATTTCCAAAATGTTGAAAGGAACTCGAAACATGTCAACCTTGGTTTTGAGAATCTCTCCCGGAGTGTGAGAGATTTGGACGTGAAAGGCTACCAATCTTGTTGGGGATTGCGAACCCTTCGCAAGAATGTCCAAAGTTTCAGCGGGATTTCCAAAATGTTGAAAGGAACTCGAAACATGTAAACCTTGGTTTTGAGAATCTCTCCCGGAGTTTGAGAGATTTGGACGTGAAAGGCTACCAATCTTGTTGGGGATTGGGAACCCTTCGCAAGAATGTCCAAAGTTTCAGCGGGATTTCCAAAATGTTGAAAGGAACTCGAAACATGTCAACCTTGGTTTTGAGAATCTCTCCCGGAGTGTGAGAGATTTGGACGTGAAAGGGTACCAGTCTTGTCGGGGATTGGGAACCCTTCGCGAGAATGTCCAAAGTTTCAGCGGGATTTCCAAAATGTTGAAAGGAACTCTAAACATGTCAACCTTGGTTTTGAGAATCTCTCCCGGAGTTTGAGAGATTTGGACATGAAAGGGTTCCAATCTTGTCGGGGATTGGGAACCCTTCGCGAGAATGTCCAAAGTTTTAGCGGGATTTCCAAAATGTTGAAAGGAACTCGAACCATGTCAACCTTGGTTTTGAGAATCTCTCCCGGAGTTTGAGAGATTTGGACGTGAAAGGGTACCAATCTTGTCGGGGATCGGGAACCCTTCGCGAGAATGTCCAAAGTTTCAGCGGGATTTCCAAAATGTTGAAAGGAACTCGAAACATGTCAACCTTGGTTTTGAGAATCTCTCCCGGAGTTTGAGAGATTTGGACGTGAAAGGGTACCAGTCTTGTCAAGGATCGGGAACCCTTCGCGAGAATGTCCAAAGTTTCAGCGGGATTTCCAAAATGTTGAAAGGAACTCGAAACATGTAAACCTTGGTTTTGAGAATCTCTCCCGGAGTTTGAGAGATTTGGACGTGAAAGGGTACCAATCTTGTCGGGGATCGGGAACCCTTCGCGAGAATGTCCAAAGTTTCAGCGGGATTTCCAAAATGTTGAAAGGAACTCGAAACATGTCAACCTTGGTTTTGAGAATCTCTCCCGGAGTTTGAGAGATTTGGACGTGAAAGGGTACCAATCTTGTCAAGGATCGGGAACCCTTCGCGAGAATGTCCAAAGTTTCAGCGGGATTTCCAAAATGTTGAAAGGAACTCGAAACATGTCAACCTTGGTTTTGAGAATCTCTCCCGGAGTTTGAGAGATTTGGACGTGAAAGGGTACCAGTCTTGTTGGGGATTGGGAACCCTTCGCGAGAATGTCCAAAGTTTCAGCGGGATTTCCAAAATGTTGAAAGGAACTCGAAACATGTCAACCTTGGTGTTGAGAATCTCTCCCGGAGTTTGAGAGATTTGGACGTGAAAGGGTACCAATCTTGTCGGGGATTGGGAACCCTTCGCGAGAATGTCCAAAGTTTCAGCGGGATTTCCAAAATGTTGAAAGGAACTCGAAACATGTCAACCTTGGTTTTGAGAATCTCTCCCGGAGTTTGAGAGATTTGGACGTGAAAGGGTACCAATCTTGTCGGGGATCGGGACCCCTTCGCAAGAATGTCCAAAGTTTCAGCGGGATTTACAAAATGTTGAAAGGAACTCGAAACATGTCAACCTTGGTTTTGAGAATCTCTCCCGGAGTTTGAGAGATTTGGATGTGAAAGGGTACCAGTCTTGTCAAGGATCGGGAACCCTTCGCGAGAATGTCCAAAGTGTCAGCGGGATTTCCAAAATGTTGAAAGGAACTCGAAACATGTAAACCTTGGTTTTGAGAATCTCTCCCGGAGTTTGAGAGATTTGGACGTGAAAGGGTACCAATCTTGTTGGGGATTGGGAACCCTTCGCAAGAATGTCCGAAGTTTCAGCGGGATTTCCAAAATGTTGAAAGGAACTCGAAACATGTCAACCTTGGTTTTGAGAATCTCTCCCGGAGTTTGAGAGATTTGGACGTGAAAGTCTACCAATCTTGTTGGGGATTGCGAACCCTTCGCAAGAATGTCCAAAGTTTCAGCGGGATTTCCAAAATGTTGAGAGGAACTCGAAACATGTCAAGCTTGGTTTTGAGAATCTCTCCCGGAGTTTGAGAGATTTGGACGTGAAAGGGTACCAGTCTTGTCGGGGATTGGGAACCCTTCGCGAGAATGTCCAAAGTTTCAGCGGGATTTCCAAAATGTTGAAAGGAACTCGAACCATGTCAACCTTGGTTTTGAGAATCTCTCCCGGAGTTTGAGAGATTTGGACGTGAAAGGGTACCAGTCTTGTCAAGGATCGGGAACCCTTCGCGAGAATGTCCAAAGTTTCAGCGGGATTTCCAAAATGTTGAAAGGAACTCGAAACATGTCAAGCTTGGTTTTGAGAATCTCTCCCGGAGTTTGAGAGATTTGGACGTGAAAGGCTACCAATCTTGTTGGGGATTGGGAACCCTTCGCAGGAATGTCCAAAGTTTCAGCGGGATTTCCAAAATGTTGAAAGGAACTCGAAACATGTCAACCTTGGTTTTGAGAATCTCTCCCGGAGTTTGAGAGATTTGGACGTGAAAGGGTACCAATATTGTCGGGGATCGGGAACCCTTCGCGAGAATGTCCAAAGTTTCAGCGGGATTTCCAAAATGTTGAAAGGAACTCGAAACATGTAACCTTGGTTTTGAGAATCTCTCCCGGAGTGTGAGAGATTTGGACGTGAAAGGGTACCAATCTTGTCGGGGATCGGGAACCCTTCGCGAGAATGTCCAAAGTTTCAGCGGGATTTCCAAAATGTTGAAAGGAACTCGAACCATGTCAACCTTGGTTTTGAGAATCTCTCCCGGAGTTTGAGAGATTTGGACGTGAAAGGGTACCAGTCTTGTCGGGGATTGGGAACCCTTCGCGAGAATGTCCAAAGTTTCAGCGGGATTTCCAAAATGTTGAGAGGAACTCGAAACATGTCAAGCTTGGTTTTGAGAATCTCTCCCGGAGTTTGAGAGATTTGGACGTGAAAGGGTACCAATCTTGTCGGGGATTGGGAACCCTTCGCGAGAATGTCCAAAGTTTCAGCGGGATTTCCAAAATGTTGAAAGGAACTCGAAACATGTCAACCTTGGTTTTGAGAATCTCTCCCGGAGTTTGAGAGATTTGGACGTGAAAGGGTACCAGTCTTGTTGGGGATTGGGAACCCTTCGCGAGAATGTCCAAAGTTTCAGCGGGATTTCCAAAATGTTGAAAGGAACTCGAAACATGTCAACCTTGGTGTTGAGAATCTCTCCCGGAGTTTGAGAGATTTGGACGTGAAAGGGTACCAATCTTGTCGGGGATTGGGAACCCTTCGCGAGAATGTCCAAAGTTTCAGCGGGATTTCCAAAATGTTGAAAGGAACTCGAAACATGTCAACCTTGGTTTTGAGAATCTCTCCCGGAGTTTGAGAGATTTGGATGTGAAAGGGTACCAATCTTGTCGGGGATCGGGACCCCTTCGCGAGAATGTCCAAAGTTTCAGCGGGATTTCCAAAATGTTGAAAGGAACTCGAAACATGTCAACCTTGGTTTTGAGAATCTCTCCCGGAGTTTGAGAGATTTGGATGTGAAAGGGTACCAGTCTTGTCAAGGATCGGGAACCCTTCGCGAGAATGTCCAAAGTGTCAGCGGGATTTCCAAAATGTTGAAAGGAACTCGAAACATGTAAACCTTGGTTTTGAGAATCTCTCCCGGAGTTTGAGAGATTTGGACGTGAAAGGGTACCAATCTTGTTGGGGATTGGGAACCCTTCGCAAGAATGTCCGAAGTTTCAGCGGGATTTCCAAAATGTTGAAAGGAACTCGAAACATGTCAACCTTGGTTTTGAGAATCTCTCCCGGAGTTTGAGAGATTTGGACGTGAAAGTCTACCAATCTTGTTGGGGATTGCGAACCCTTCGCAAGAATGTCCAAAGTTTCAGCGGGATTTACAAAATGTTGAAAGGAACTCGAAACATGTCAACCTTGGTTTTGAGAATCTCTCCCGGAGTTTGAGAGATTTGGACGTGAAAGGGTACCAATATTGTCGGGGATCGGGAACCCTTCGCGAGAATGTCCAAAGTTTCAGCGGGATTTCCAAAATGTTGAAAGGAACTCGAAACATGTCAACCTTGGTTTTGAGAATCTCTCCCGGAGTGTGAGAGATTTGGACGTGAAAGGCTACCAATCTTGTTGGGGATTGCGAACCCTTCGCAAGAATGTCCAAAGTTTCAGCGGGATTTCCAAAATGTTGAAAGGAACTCGAAACATGTAAACCTTGGTTTTGAGAATCTCTCCCGGAGTTTGAGAGATTTGGACGTGAAAGGCTACCAATCTTGTTGGGGATTGGGAACCCTTCGCAAGAATGTCCAAAGTTTCAGCGGGATTTCCAAAATGTTGAAAGGAACTCGAAACATGTCAACCTTGGTTTTGAGAATCTCTCCCGGAGTGTGAGAGATTTGGACGTGAAAGGGTACCAGTCTTGTCGGGGATTGGGAACCCTTCGCGAGAATGTCCAAAGTTTCAGCGGGATTTCCAAAATGTTGAAAGGAACTCTAAACATGTCAACCTTGGTTTTGAGAATCTCTCCCGGAGTTTGAGAGATTTGGACATGAAAGGGTTCCAATCTTGTCGGGGATTGGGAACCCTTCGCGAGAATGTCCAAAGTTTTAGCGGGATTTCCAAAATGTTGAAAGGAACTCGAACCATGTCAACCTTGGTTTTGAGAATCTCTCCCGGAGTTTGAGAGATTTGGACGTGAAAGGGTACCAATCTTGTCGGGGATCGGGACCCCTTCGCGAGAATGTCCAAAGTTTCAGCGGGATTTCCAAAATGTTGAAAGGAACTCGAACCATGTCAACCTTGGTTTTGAGAATCTCTCCCGGAGTTTGAGAGATTTGGACGTGAAAGGGTACCAGTCTTGTCAAGGATCGGGAACCCTTCGCGAGAATGTCCAAAGTTTCAGCGGGATTTCCAAAATGTTGAAAGGAACTCGAAACATGTCAACCTTGGTTTTGAGAATCTCTCCCGGAGTTTGAGAGATTTGGACGTGAAAGGGTACCAATCTTGTCGGGGATCGGGAACCCTTCGCGAGAATGTCCAAAGTTTCAGCGGGATTTCCAAAATGTTGAAAGGAACTCGAAACATGTCAACCTTGGTTTTGAGAATCTCTCCCGGAGTTTGAGAGATTTGGACGTGAAAGGGTACCAATCTTGTCAAGGATCGGGAACCCTTCGCGAGAATGTCCAAAGTTTCAGCGGGATTTCCAAAATGTTGAAAGGAACTCGAAACATGTCAACCTTGGTTTTGAGAATCTCTCCCGGAGTTTGAGGGATTTGGACGTGAAAGGGTACCAATATTGTCGGGGATCGGGAACCCTTCGCGAGAATGTCCAAAGTTTCAGCGGGATTTCCAAAATGTTGAAAGGAACTCGAAACATGTCAACCTTGGTTTTGAGAATCTCTCCCGGAGTGTGAGAGATTTGGACGTGAAAGGGTACCAATCTTGTCGGGGATCGGGAACCCTTCGCGACAATGTCCAAAGTTTCAGCGGGATTTCGAAAATGTTGAAAGGAACTCGAAACATGTCAACCTTGGTTTTGAGAATCTCTCCTGGAGTTTGAGAGATTTGGACGTGAAAGGGTACCAATCTTGTCGGGGATTGGGAACCCTTCGCGAGAATGTCCAAAGTTTCAGCGGGATTTCCAAAATGTTGAAAGGAACTCGAAACATGTCAACCTTGGTTTTGAGAATCTCTCCCGGACTTTGAGAGATTTGGACGTGAAAGGGTACCAATCTTGTCGGGGATCGGGACCCCTTCGCGAGAATGTCCAAAGTTTCAGCGGGATTTCCAAAATGTTGAAAGGAACTCGAACCATGTCAACCTTGGTTTTGAGAATCTCTCCCGGAGTTTGAGAGATTTGGACGTGAAAGGGTACCAATCTTGTCGGGGATCGGGAACCCTTCGCGAGAATGTCCAAAGTTTCAGCGGGATTTCCAAAATGTTGAAAGGAACTCGAAACATGTCAACCTTGGTTTTGAGAATCTCTCCCGGAGTTTGAGAGATTTGGACGTGAAAGGGTACCAGTCTTGTCAAGGATCGGGAACCCTTCGCGAGAATGTCCAAAGTTTCAGCGGGATTTCCAAAATGTTGAAAGGAACTCGAAACATGTCAACCTTGGTTTTGAGAATCTCTCCCGGAGTTTGAGAGATTTGGACGTGAAAGGGTGCCAATCTTGTCGGGGATCGGGAACCCTTCGCGAGAATGTCCAAAGTTTCAGCGGGATTTCGAAAATGTTGAAAGGAACTCGAAACATGTCAACCTTGGTTTTGAGAATCTCTCCCGGAGTTTGAGAGATTTGGACGTGAAAGGGTACCAATCTTGTCGGGGATTGGGAACCCTTCGCGAGAATGTCCAAAGTTTCAGCGGGATTTCCAAAATGTTGAAAAGAACTCGAAACATGTCAACCTTGGTTTTGAGAATCTCTCCCGGACTTTGAGAGATTTGGACGTGAAAGGGTACCAATCTTGTCGGGGATCGGGACCCCTTCGCGAGAATGTCCAAAGTTTCAGCGGGATTTCCAAAATGTTGAAAGGAACTCGAACCATGTCAACCTTGGTTTTGAGAATCTCTCCCGGAGTTTGAGAGATTTGGACGTGAAAGGGTACCAGTCTTGTCAAGGATCGGGAACCCTTCGCGAGAATGTCCAAAGTTTTAGCGGGATTTCCAAAATGTTGAAAGGAACTCGAACCATGTCAACCTTGGTTTTGAGAATCTCTCCCGGAGTTTGAGAGATTTGGACGTGAAAGGGTACCAATCTTGTCGGGGATCGGGAACCCTTCGCGAGAATGTCCAAAGTTTCAGCGGGATTTCCAAAATGTTGAAAGGAACTCGAAACATGTCAACCTTGGTTTTGAGAATCTCTCCCGGAGTTTGAGAGATTTGGACGTGAAAGGGTACCAATATTGTCGGGGATCGGGAACCCTTCGCGAGAATGTCCAAAGTTTCAGCGGGATTTCCAAAATGTTGAAAGGAACTCGAAACATGTCAACCTTGGTTTTGAGAATCTCTCCCGGAGTGTGAGAGATTTGGACGTGAAAGGGTACCAATCTTGTCGGGGATCGGGAACCCTTCGCGACAATGTCCAAAGTTTCAGCGGGATTTCCAAAATGTTGAAAGGAACTCGAACCATGTCAACCTTGGTTTTGAGAATCTCTGCCGGAGTTTGAGAGATTTGGACGTGAAAGGGTTCCAATCTTGTCGGGGATTGGGAACCCTTCGCGAGAATGTCCAAAGTTTCAGCGGGATTTCCAAAATGTTGAAAGGAACTCGAAACATGTCAACCTTGGTTATGAGAATCTCTCCCGGAGTTTGAGAGATTTGGACGTGAAAGGGTGCCAATCTTGTCGGGGATCGGGAACCCTTCGCGAGAATGTCCAAAGTTTCAGCGGGATTTCGAAAATGTTGAAAGGAACTCGAAACATGTCAACCTTGGTTTTGAGAATCTCTCCCGGAGTTTGAGAGATTTGGACGTGAAAGGGTACCAATCTTGTCGGGGATTGGGAACCCTTCGCGAGAATGTCCAAAGTTTCAGCGGGATTTCCAAAATGTTGAAAGGAACTCGAAACATGTCAACCTTGGTTTTGAGAATCTCTCCCGGACTTTGAGAGATTTGGACGTGAAAGGGTACCAATCTTGTCGGGGATCGGGACCCCTTCGCGAGAATGTCCAAAGTTTCAGCGGGATTTCCAAAATGTTGAAAGGAACTCGAACCATGTCAACCTTGGTTTTGAGAATCTCTCCCGGAGTTTGAGAGATTTGGACGTGAAAGGGTACCAGTCTTGTCAAGGATCGGGAACCCTTCGCGAGAATGTCCAAAGTTTCAGCGGGATTTCCAAAATGTTGAAAGGAACTCGAAACATGTCAAGCTTGGTTTTGAGAATCTCTCCCGGAGTTTGAGAGATTTGGACGTGAAAGGCTACCAATCTTGTTGGGGATTGGGAACCCTTCGCAGGAATGTCCAAAGTTTCAGCGGGATTTCCAAAATGTTGAAAGGAACTCGAAACATGTCAACCTTGGTTTTGAGAATCTCTCCCGGAGTTTGAGAGATTTGGACGTGAAAGGGTACCAATATTGTCGGGGATCGGGAACCCTTCGCGAGAATGTCCAAAGTTTCAGCGGGATTTCCAAAATGTTGAAAGGAACTCGAAACATGTCAACCTTGGTTTCGAGAATCTCTCCCGGAGTGTGAGAGATTTGGACGTGAAAGGGTACCAATCTTGTCGGGGATCGGGACCCCTTCGCGAGAATGTCCAAAGTTTCAGCGGGATTTCCAAAATGTTGAAAGGAACTCGAACCATGTCAACCTTGGTTTTGAGAATCTCTCCCGGAGTTTGAGAGATTTGGACGTGAAAGGGTACCAGTCTTGTCGGGGATTGGGAACCCTTCGCGAGAATGTCCAAAGTTTCAGCGGGATTTCCAAAATGTTGAGAGGAACTCGAAACATGTCAACCTTGGTTTTGAGAATCTCTCCCGGAGTTTGAGAGATTTGGACGTGAAAGGGTACCAATCTTGTTGGGGATTGGGAACCCTTCGCAGGAATGTCCAAAGTTTCAGCGGGATTTCCAAAATCTTGAAAGGAACTCGAAACATGTCAACCTTGGTTTTGAGAATCTCTCCCGGAGTTTGAGAGATTTGGACGTGAAAGGGTACCAATCTTGTCGGGGATCGGGAACCCTTCGCGAGAATGTCCAAAGTTTCAGCGGGATTTCCAAAATGTTGAAAGGAACTCGAAACATGTCAACCTTGGTTTCGAGAATCTCTCCCGGAGTGTGAGAGATTTGGACGTGAAAGGGTACCAATCTTGTCGGGGATCGGGAACCCTTCGCGAGAATGTCCAAAGTTTCAGCGGGATTTCCAAAATGTTGAAAGGAACTCGAACCATGTCAACCTTGGTTTTGAGAATCTCTCCCGGAGTTTGAGAGATTTGGACGTGAAAGGGTACCAGTCTTGTCGGGGATTGGGAACCCTTCGCGAGAATGTCCAAAGTTTCAGCGGGATTTCCAAAATGTTGAGAGGAACTCGAAACATGTCAACCTTGGTTTTGAGAATCTCTCCCGGAGTTTGAGAGATTTGGACGTGAAAGGGTACCAATCTTGTCGGGGATTGGGAACCCTTCGCGAGAATGTCCAAAGTTTCAGCGGGATTTCCAAAATGTTGAAAGGAACTCGAAACATGTCAACCTTGGTTTTGAGAATCTCTCCTGGAGTTTGAGAGATTTGGACGTGAAAGGGTACCAGTCTTGTTGGGGATTGGGAACCCTTCGCGAGAATGTCCAAAGTTTCAGCGGGATTTCCAAAATGTTGAAAGGAACTCGAAACATGTCAACCTTGGTTTTGAGAATCTCTCCCGGAGTTTGAGAGATTTGGACGTGAAAGGGTACCAATCTTGTCGGGGATTGGGAACCCTTCGCGAGAATGTCCAAAGTTTCAGCGGGATTTCCAAAATGTTGAAAGGAACTCGAAACATGTCAACCTTGGTTTTGAGAATCTCTCCCGGAGTTTGAGAGATTTGGACGTGAAAGGGTACCAATCTTGTCGGGGATCGGGACCCCTTCGCGAGAATGTCCAAAGTTTCAGCGGGATTTCCAAAATGTTGAAAGGAACTCGAACCATGTCAACCTTGGTTTTGAGAATCTCTCCCGGAGTTTGAGAGATTTGGACGTGAAAGGGTACCAGTCTTGTCAAGGATCGGGAACCCTTCGCGAGAATGTCCAAAGTTTCAGCGGGATTTCCAAAATGTTGAAAGGAACTCGAAACATGTCAACCTTGGTTTTGAGAATCTCTCCCGGAGTTTGAGAGATTTGGACGTGAAAGGCTACCAATCTTGTTGGGGATTGGGAACCCTTCGCAAGAATGTCCGAAGTTTCAGCGGGATTTCCAAAATGTTGAAAGGAACTCGAAACATGTCAACCTTGGTTTTGAGAATCTCTCCCGGAGTTTGAGAGATTTGGACGTGAAAGGCTACCAGTCTTGTTGGGGATTGGGAACCCTTCGCAAGAATGTCCAAAGTTTCAGCGGGATTTCCAAAATGTTGAAAGGAACTCGAAACATGTCAACCTTGGTTTTGAGAATCTCTCCCGGAGTTTGAGAGATTTGGACGTGAAAGGGTACCAATATTGTCGGGGATCGGGAACCCTTCGCGAGAATGTCCAAAGTTTCAGCGGGATTTCCAAAATGTTGAAAGGAACTCGAAACATGTCAACCTTGGTTTTGAGAATCTCTCCCGGAGTGTGAAAGATTTGGACGTGAAAGGCTACCAATCTTGTTGGGGATTAGGAACCCTTCGCGAGAATGTCCAAAGTTTCAGCGGGATTTCCAAAATGTTGAAAGGAACTCTAAACATGTCAACCTTGGTTTTGAGAATCTCTCCCGGAGTTTGAGAGATTTGGACGTGAAAGGGTTCCAATCTTGTCGGGGATTGGGAACCCTTCGCGAGAATGTCCAAAGTTTCAGCGGGATTTCCAAAATGTTGAAAGGAACTCGAAACATGTCAACCTTGGTTTTGAGAATCTCTCCCGGAGTTTGAGAGATTTGGACGTGAAAGGGTACCAATCTTGTCGGGGATCGGGAACCCTTCGCGAGAATGTCCAAAGTTTCAGCGGGATTTCCAAAATGTTGAAAGGAACTCGAAACATGTCAACCTTGGTTTTGAGAATCTCTACTGGACTTTGAGAGATTTGGACGTGCAAGGGTTCCAATCTTGTCGGGGATCGGGAACCCTTCGCGAGAATGTCCAAAGTTTCAGCGGGATTTCCAAAATGTTGAAAGGAACTCGAAACATGTCAACCTTGGTTTTGAGAATCTCTCCGGAGTTTGAGAGATTTGGACGTGAAATGGTACCGATCTTGTCGGGGATCGGGAACCCTTCGCGAGAATGCCCAAAGTTTCAGCGGGATTTCCAAAATGTTGAAAGGAACTCGAAACATGTCAACCTTGGTTTTGAGAATCTCTCCCGGAGTTTGAGAGATTTGGACGTGAAAGGGTACCAGTCTTGTCGGGGATTGGGAACCCTTCGCGAGAATGTCCAAAGTTTCAGCGGGATTTCCAAAATGTTGAGAGGAACTCGAAACATGTCAACCTTGGTTTTGAGAATCTCTCCCGGAGTTTGAGAGATTTGGACGTGAAAGGGTACCAGTCTTGTCGGGGATCGGGAACCCTTCGCGAGAATGTCCAAAGTTTCAGCGGGATTTCCAAAATGTTGAAAGGAACTCGAAACATGTCAACCTTGGTTTTGAGAATCTCTCCCGGACTTTGAGAGATTTGGACGTGAAAGGGTACCAGTCTTCTCGGGGATTGGGAACCCTTCGCGAGAATGTCCAAAGTTTCAGCGGGATTTCCAAAATGTTGAAAGGAACTCGAACCATGTCAACCTTGGTTTTGAGAATCTCTCCCGGAGTTTGAGAGATTTGGACGTGAAAGGGTACCAATCTTGTCGGGGATTGGGAACCCTTCGCGAGAATGTCCAAAGTTTCAGCGGGATTTCCAAAATGTTGAAAGGAACTCGAAACATGTCAACCTTGGTTTTGAGAATCTCTCCTGGAGTTTGAGAGATTTGGACGTGAAAGGGTACCAGTCTTGTTGGGGATTGGGAACCCTTCGCGAGAATGTCCAAAGTTTCAGCGGGATTTCCAAAATGTTGAAAGGAACTCGAAACATGTCAACCTTGGTGTTGAGAATCTCTCCCGGAGTTTGAGAGATTTGGACGTGAAAGGGTACCAATCTTGTCGGGGATCGGGAACCCTTCGCGAGAATGCCTAAAATTTCAGCGGGATTTCCAAAATGTTGAGAGGAACTCGAAACATGTTGACCTTGGTTTTGACAATCTCTCCCGGAGTTTGAGAGATTTGGACGTGAAAGGGTACCGATATTGTCGGGGATCGGGAACCCTTCGCGAGAATGTCCAAAGTTTCAGCGGGATTTCCAAAATGTTGAAAGGAACTCGAACGATGTCAACCTTGGTTTTGAGAATCTCTCCCGGAGTTTGAGAGATTTGGACGTGAAAGGGTACCAGTCTTGTCGGGGATTGGGAACCCTTCGCGAGAATGTCCAAAGTTTCAGCGGGATTTCCAAAATGTTGAAAGGAACTCGAAACATGTCAACCTTGGTTTTGAGAATCTCTCCTGGAGTTTGAGAGATTTGGACGTGAAAGGGTACCAGTCTTGTTGGGGATTGGGAACCCTTCGCGAGAATGTCCAAAGTTTCAGCGGGATTTCCAAAATGTTGAAAGGAACTCGAAACATGTCAACCTTGGTGTTGAGAATCTCTCCCGGAGTTTGAGAGATTTGGACGTGAAAGGGTACCAATCTTGTCGGGGATCGGGAACCCTTCGCGAGAATGTCCAAAGTTTCAGCGGGATTTCCAAAATGTTGAAAGGAACTCGAAACATGTCAACCTTGGTTTTGAGAATCTCTCCCGGAGTTTGAGAGATTTGGACGTGAAAGGGTACCAATCTTGTCGGGGATCGGGAACCCTTCGCGAGAATCCCTAAAGTTTCAGTGGGATTTCCAAAATGTTGAGAGGAACTCGAAACATGTTGACCTTGGTTTTGACAATCTCTCCCGGAGTTTGAGAGATTTGGACGTGAAAGGGTACCGATCTTGTCGGGGATCGGGAACCCTTCGCGAGAATGTCCAAAGTTTCAGCGGGATTTCCAAAATGTTGAAAGGAACTCGAACCATGTCAACCTTGGTTTTGAGAATCTCTCCCGGAGTTTGAGAGATTTGGACGTGAAAGGGTACCAGTCTTGTCGGGGATTGGGAACCCTTCGCGAGAATGTCCAAAGTTTCAGCGGGATTTCCAAAATGTTGAGAGGAACTCGAAACATGTCAACCTTGGTTTTGAGAATCTCTCCCGGAGTTTGAGAGATTTGGACGTGAAAGGGTACCAATCTTGTTGGGGATTGGGAACCCTTCGCGAGAATGTCCAAAGTTTCAGCGGGATTTCCAAAATGTTGAAAGGAACTCGAAACATGTCAACCTTGGTGTTGAGAATCTCTCCCGGAGTTTGAGAGATTTGGACGTGAAAGGGTACCAATCTTGTCGGGGATCGGGAACCCTTCGCGAGAATGTCCAAAGTTTCAGCGGGATTTCCAAACTGCTGAAAGGAACTCGAACCATGTCACCCTTGGTTTTGAGAATCTCTCCCGGAGTTTGAGAGATTTGGACGTGAAAGGGTACCAATCTTGTCGGGGATCGGGAACCCTTCGCGAGAATGCCCAAAGTTTCAGCGGGATTTCCAAAATGTTGAAAGGAACTCGAAACATGTCAACCTTGGTTTTGAGAATCTCTCCCGGAGTTTGAGAGATTTGGATGTGAAAGGGTACCAATCTTGACGGGGATCGGGAACCCTTCGCGAGAATGTCCAAAGTTTTAGCAGGATTTCCAAAATGTTGAAAGGAACTCGAAACATGTCAACCTTGGTTTTGAGAATCTCTCCCGGAGTTTGAGAGATTTGGACGTGAAAGGGTACCAATCTTGTTGGGGATTGGGAACCCTTCGCGAGAATGACCAAAGTTTCAGCGGGATTTCCAAACTGTTGAAAGGAACTCGAAACATGTCAACCTTGGTTTTGAGAATCTCTCCCGGAGTTTGAGAGATTTGGACGTGAAAGGGTACCAGTCTTGTCGGGGATCGGGAACCCTTCGCGAGAATGTCCAAAGTTTCAGCGGGATTTCCAAAATGTTGAAAGGAACTCGAAACATGTCAACCTTGGTTTTGAGAATCTCTCCCGGAGTTTGAGAGATTTGGACGTGAAAGGGTACCAATCTTGTCGGGGATTGGGAACCCTTCGCGAGAATGTCCAAAGTTTCAGCGGGATTTCCAAAATGTTGAAAGGAACTCGAAACATGTCAACCTTGGTTTTGAGAATCTCTCCCGGAGTTTGAGAGATTTGGACGTGAAAGGGTACCAATCTTGTCGGGGATCGGGAACCCTTCGCGAGAATGTCCAAAGTTTCAGCGGGATTTCCAAAATGTTGAAAGGAACTCGAAACATGTAAACCTTGGTTTTGAGAATCTCTCCCGGAGTTTGAGAGATTTGGACGTGAAAGGGTACCAATCTTGTCGGGGATCGGGAACCCTTCGCGAGAATGTCCAAAGTTTCAGCGGGATTTCCAAAATGTTGAAAGGAACTCGAAACATGTCAACCTTGGTTTTGAGAATCTCTCCCGGAGTTTGAGAGATTTGGACGTGAAAGGGTACCAATCTTGTCGGGGATCGGGACCCCTTCGCGAGAATGTCCAAAGTTTCAGCGGGATTTCCAAAATGTTGAAAGGAACTCGAACCATGTCAACCTTGGTTTTGAGAATCTCTCCCGGAGTTTGAGAGATTTGGACGTGAAAGGGTACCAGTCTTGTCGGGGATCGGGAACCCTTCGCGAGAATGTCCAAAGTTTCAGCGGGATTTCCAAAATGTTGAAAGGAACTCGAAACATGTCAACCTTGGTTTTGAGAATCTCTCCCGGAGTTTGAGAGATTTGGACGTGAAAGGCTACCAATCTTGTTGGGGATTGGGAACCCTTCGCCGGAATGTCCAAAGTTTCAGCGGGATTTCCAAAATGTGGAAAGGAACTCGAAACATGTCAACCTTGGTTTTGAGAATCTCTCCCGGAGTTTGAGAGATTTGGACGTGAAAGGGTACCAATCTTGTCGGGGATCGGGAACCCTTCGCGAGAATGTCCAAAGTTTCAGCGGGATTTCCAAAATGTTGAAAGGAACTCGAAACATGTCAACCTTGGTGTTGAGAATCTCTCCCGGAGTTTGAGAGATTTGGACATGAAAGGGTACCAGTCTTGTCGGGGATTGGGAACCCTTCGCGAGAATGTCCAAAGTTTCAGCGGGATTTCCAAAATGTTGAAAGGAACTCGAAACATGTCAACCTTGGTTTTGAGAATCTCTCCCGGAGTTTGAGAGATTTGGACGTGAAAGGGTACAAGTCTTGTTGGGGATTGGGAACCCTTCGCGAGAATGTCCAAAGTTTCAGCGGGATTTCCAAAATGTTGAAAGGAACTCGAAACATGTCAACCTTGGTGTTGAGAATCTCTCTCGGAGTTTGAGAGATTTGGACGTGAAAGGGTACCAATCTTGTCGGGGATCGGGAACCCTTCGCGAGAATGTCCAAAGTTTCAGCGGGATTTCCAAAATGTTGAAAGGAACTCGAAACATGTCAACCTTGGTGTTGAGAATCTCTCTCGGAGTTTGAGAGATTTGGACGTGAAAGGGTACCAATCTTGTCGGGGATCGGGAACCCTTCGCGAGAATGTCCAAAGTTTCAGCGGGATTTCCAAAATGTTGAAAGGAACTCGAAACATGTCAACCTTGGTTTTGAGAATCTCTCCCGGAGTTTGAGAGATTTGGACGTGAAAGGGTACCAATCTTGTCGGGGATTGGGAACCCTTCGCCAGAATGTCCAAAGTTTCAGCGGGATTTCCAAAATGTTGAAAGGAACTCGAAACATGTCAACCTTGGTTTTGAGAATCTCTCCCGGAGTTTGTGAGATTTGGACGTGAAAGGGTACCAATCTTGTCGGGGATTGGGAACCCTTCGCGACAATGTCCAAAGTTTCAGCGGGATTTCCAAATGTTGAAAGGAACTCGAAACATGTCAACCTTGGTTTTGAGAATCTCTCCCGGAGTTTGAGAGATTTGGACGTGAAAGGGTACCAATCTTGTCGGGGTTCGGGAACCCTTCGCTAGAATGTCCAAAGTTTCAGCGGGATTTCCAAAATGTTGAAAGGAACTCGAAACATGTCAACCTCGGTTTTGAGAATCTCTCCCGGAGTTTGAGAGATTTGGACGTGAAAGGGTACCAATCTTGTCGGGGATTGGGAACCCTTCGCGACAATGTCCAAAGTTTCAGCGGGATTTCCAAAATGTTGAAAGGAACTCGAAACATGTCAACCTTGGTTTTGAGAATCTCTCCCGGAGTTTGAGAGATTTGGACATGAAAGGGTACCAATCTTGTCGGGGATTGGGAACCCTTCGCGAGAATGTCCAAAGTTTCAGCGGGATTTCCAAAATGTTGAAAGGAACTCGAAACATGTCAACCTTGGTTTTGAGAATCTCTCCCGGAGTTTGATGGATTTGGACGTGAAAGGGTAGCAGTCTTGTCGGGGATTGGGAACCCTTCGCGAGAAAGTCCAAAGTTTCAGCGGGATTTCCAAAATGTTGAAAGGAACTCGAAACATGTCAACCTTGGTTTTGAGAATCTCTCCCGGAGTTTGAGAGATTTGGACGTGAAAGGGTACCAATCTTGTCGGGGATTGGGAACCCTTCGCGACAATGTCCAAAGTTTCAGCGGGATTTCCAAAATGTTGAAAGGAACTCGAAACATGTCAACCTTGGTTTTGAGAATCTCTCCCGGAGTTTGAGAGATTTGGACGTGAAAGGGTACCAGTCTTGTCGGGGATTGGGAACCCTTCGCGAGAATGTCCAAAGTTTCAGCGGGATTTCCAAAATGTTGAGAGGAACTCGAAACATGTCAACCTTGGTTTTGAGAATCTCTCCCGGAGTTTGAGAGATTTGGACATGAAAGGGTACCAATCTTGTCGGGGATTGGGAACCATTCGCGAGAAAGTCCAAAGTTTCAGCGGGATTTCCAAAATGTTGAAAGGAACTCGAAACATGTCAACCTTGGTTTTGAGAATCTCTCCCGGAGTTTGAGAGATTTGGACGTGAAAGGGTACCAATCTTGTCGGGGATTGGGAACCCTTCGCGAGAATGTCCAAAGTTTCAGCGGGATTTCCAAAATGTTGAAAGGAACTCGAAACATGTCAACCATGGTTTTGAGAATCTCTCCCGGAGTTTGAGAGATTTGGACGTGAAAGGGTACCAATCTTGTCGAAGATTGGGAACCCTTCGCGAGAATGTCCAAAGTTTCAGCGGGATTTCCAAAATGTTGAAAGGAACTCGAAACATGTCAACCTTGGTTTTGAGAATCTCTCCCAGACTTTGAGAGATTTGGACGTGAAAGGGTACCAATCTTGTCAGGGATTGGGAACCCTTCGCCAGAATATCCAAACTTTCAGCGGGATTTCCAAAATGTTGATAGGAACTCGAAACATGTCAACCTTGGTTTTGAGAATCTCTCCCGGAGTTTGAGAGATTTGGACGTGAAAGGGTACCAATCGTGTCGGGGATCGGGAACCCTTCGCGAGAATGTCCAAAGATTCAGCGGGATTTCCAAAATGTTGAAAGGAACTCGAAACATGTCAACCTTGGTTTTGAGAATCTCTCCCGGAGTTTGAGAGATTTGGACGTGAAAGGGTACCAATCTTGTCGGGGATTGGGAACCCTTCGCGAGAAAGTCCAAAGTTTCAGCGGGATTTCCAAAATGTTGAAAGGAACTCGAAACATGTCAACCTTGGTTTTGAGAATCTCTCCCGGAGTTTGATGGATTTGGACGTGAAAGGGTACCAGTCTTGTCGGGGATTGGGAACCCTTCGCGAGAAAGTCCAAAGTTTCAGCGGGATTTCCAAAATGTTGAAAGGAACTCGAAACATGTCAAGCTTGGTTTTGAGAATCTCTCCCGGAGTTTGAGAGATTTGGACGTGAAAGGGTACCAATCTTGTCGGGGATTGGGAACCCTTCGCCAGAATGTCCAAAGTTTCAGCGGGATTTCCAAAATGTTGAAAGGAACTCGAAACATGTCAACCATGGTTTTGAGAATCTCTCCCGGAGTTTGAGAGATTTGGATGTGAAAGGGTACCAGTCTTGTCGGGGATTGGGAACCCTTCGCGAGAATGTCCAAAGTTTCAGCGGGATTTCCAAAATGTTGAAAGGAACTCGAAACATGTCAACCTTGGTTTTGAGAATCTCTCCCGGAGTTTGAGAGATTTGGACGTGAAAGGGTACCAATCTTGTCGGGGATTGGGAACCCTTCGCGAGAAAGTCCAAAGTTTCAGCGGGATTTCCAAAATGTTGAAAGGAACTCGAAACATGTCAACCTTGGTTTTGAGAATCTCTCCCGGAGTTTGAGAGATTTGGACGTGAAAGGGTACCAATCTTGTCGGGGATTGGGAACCCTTCGCGAGAATGTCCAAAGTTTCAGCGGGATTTCCAAAATGTTGAAAGGAACTCGAAACATGTCAACCTTGGTTTTGAGAATCTCTCCCGGAGTTTCAGAGATTTGGACGTGAAAGGGTACCAGTCTTGTCGGGGATTGGGAACCCTTCGCGAGAATGTCCAAAGTTTCAGCGTGATTTCCAAAATGTTGAAAGGAACTCGAAACATGTCAACCTTGGTTTTGAGAATCTCTCCCGGAGTTTGAGAGATTTGGACATGAAAGGGTACCAATCTTGTCGGGGATTGGGAACCCTTCGCGAGAAAGTCCAAAGTTTCAGCGGGATTTCCAAAATGTTGAAAGGAACTCGAAACATGTCAACCTTGGTTTTGAGAATCTCTCCCGGAGTTTGAGAGATTTGGACGTGAAAGGGTACCAATCTTGTCGGGGATTGGGAACCCTTCGCGAGAATGTCCAAAGTTTCAGCGGGATTTCCAAAATGTTGAAAGGAACTCGAAACATGTCAACCATGGTTTTGAGAATCTCTCCCGGAGTTTGAGAGATTTGGACGTGAAAGGGTACCAATCTTGTCGAAGATTGGGAACCCTTCGCGAGAATGTCCAAAGTTTCAGCGGGATTTCCAAAATGTTGAAAGGAACTCGAAACATTTCAACCTTGGTTTTGAGAATCTCTCCCGGAGTTTGAGAGATTTGGACGTGAAAGGGTACCAATCTTGTCAGGGATTGGGAACCCTTCGCCAGAATATCCAAACTTTCAGGGGAATTTCCAAAATGTTGAAAGGAACTCGAAACATGTCAACCTTGGTTTTGAGAATCTCTCCCGGAGTTTGAGAGATTTGGACGTGAAAGGGTACCAATCGTGTCGGGGATCGGGAACCCTTCGCGAGAATGTCCAAAGATTCAGCGGGATTTCCAAAATGTTGAAAGGAACTCGAAACATGTCAACCTTGGTTTTGAGAATCTCTCCCGGAGTTTGAGAGATTTGGACATGAAAGGGTACCAGTCTTGTCGGGGATTGGGAACCTTTCGCGAGAATGTCCAAAGTTTCAGCGGGATTTCCAAAATGTTGAAAGGAACTCGAAACATGTCAACCATGGTTTTGAGAATCTCTCCCGGAGTTTGAGAGATTTGGACGTGAAAGGGTAGCAGTCTTGTTGGGGATTGGGAACCCTTCGCGAGAATGTCCAAAGTTTCAGCGGGATTTCCAAAATGTTGAAAGGAACTCGAAACATGTCAACCTTGGTGTTGAGAATCTCTCCCGGAGTTTGAGAGATTTGGACGTGAAAGGGTACCAATCTTGTCGGGGATTGGGAACCCTTCGCGAGAATGTCCAAAGTTTCAGCGGGATTTCCAAAATGTTGAAAGGAACTCGAAACATGACAACCATGGTTTTGAGAATCTCTCCCGGAGTTTGAGAGATTTGGATGTGAAAGGGTACCAGTCTTGTCGGGGATTGGGAACCCTTCGCGAGAATGTCCAAAGTTTCAGCGGGATTTCCAAAATGTTGAAAGGAACTCGAAACATGTCAACCTTGGTTTTGAGAATCTCTCCCGGAGTTTGAGAGATTTGGACGTGAAAGGGTACCAGTCTTGTCGGGGATTGGGAACCCTTCGCGACAATGTCCAAAGTTTCAGCGGGATTTCCAAAATGTTGAAAGGAACTCGAAACATGTCAACCTTGGTTTTGAGAATCTCTCCCGGAGTTTGAGAGATTTGGACGTGAAAGGGTACCAATCTTGTCGGGGATTGGGAACCCTTCGCGAGAATGTCCAAAGTTTCAGCGGGATTTCCAAAATGTTGAAAGGAACTCGAAACATGTCAACCTTGGTTTTGAGAATCTCTCCCGGAGTTTGAGAGATTTGGACGTGAAAGGGTACCAGTCTTGTCGGGGATTGGGAACCCTTCGCGAGAATGTCCAAAGTTTCAGCGTGATTTCCAAAATGTTGAAAGGAACTCGAACCATGTCAACCTTGGTTTTGAGAATCTCTCCCGGAGTTTGAGAGATTTGGACATGAAAGGGTACCAATCTTGTCGGGGATTGGGAACCCTTCGCGAGAAAGTCTGAAGTTTCAGCGGGATTTCCAAAATGTTGAAAGGAACTCGAAACATGTCAACCTTGGTTTTGAGAATCTCTCCCGGAGTTTGAGAGATTTGGACGTGAAAGGGTACCAATCTTGTCGGGGATTGGGAACCCTTCGCCAGAATGTCCAAAGTTTCAGCGGGATTTCCAAAATGTTGAAAGGAACTCGAAACATTTCAACCATGGTTTTGAGAATCTCTCCCGGAGTTTGAGAGATTTGGACGTGAAAGGGTACCAATCTTGTCGAAGATTGGGAACCCTTCGCGAGAATGTCCAAAGTTTCAGCGGGATTTCCAAAATGTTGAAAGGAACTCGAAACATGTCAACCTTGGTTTTGAGAATCTCTCCCGGAGTTTGAGAGATTTGGACGTGAAAGGGTACCAATCTTGTCGGGGATTGGGAACCCTTCGCGAGAAAGTCCAAAGTTTCAGCGGGATTTCCAAAATGTTGAAAGGAACTCGAAACATGTCAACCTTGGTTTTGAGAATCTCTCCCGGAGTTTGAGAGATTTGGACGTGAAAGGGTACCAATCTTGTCGGGGATTGGGAACCCTTCGCGAGAAAGTCCAAAGTTTCAGCGGGATTTCCAAAATGTTGAAAGGAACTCAAAACATGTCAACCTTGGTTTTGAGAATCTCTCCCGGAGTTTGAGAGATTTGGACGTGAAAGGGTACCAGTCTTGTCGGGGATTGGGAACCCTTCGCGAGAATGTCCAAAGTTTCAGCGTGATTTCCAAAATGTTGAAAGGAACTCGAAACATGTCAACCTTGGTTTTGAGAATCTCTCCCAGACTTTGAGAGATTTGGACGTGAAAGGGTACCAATCTTGTCGGGGATTGGGAACCCTTCGCGAGAAAGTCCAAAGTTTCAGCGGGATTTCCAAAATGTTGAAAGGAACTCGAAACATGTCAACCTTGGTTTTGAGAATCTCTCCCGGAGTTTGAGAGATTTTGACGTGAAAGGGTACCAGTCTTGTCAGGGATTGGGAACCCTTCGCCAGAATATCCAAACTTTCAGCAGGATTTCCAAAATGTTGAAAGGAACTCGAAACATGTCAACCTTGGTTTTGAGAATCTCTCCCGGAGTTTGAGAGATTTGGACGTGAAAGGGTACCAGTCTTGTCGGGGATTGGGAACCCTTCGCGAGAATGTCCAAAGTTTCAGTGTGATTTCCAAAATGTTGAAAGGAACTCGAAACATGTCAACCTTGGTTTTGAGAATCTCTCCCGGAGTTTGAGAGATTTGGACGTGAAAGGGTACCAATCTTGTCGGGGATTGGGAACCCTTCGCGAGAAAGTCCAAAGTTTCAGCGGGATTTCCAAAATGTTGAAAGGAACTCGAAACATGTCAACCTTGGTTTTGAGAATCTCTCCCGGAGTTTGAGAGATTTGGACGTGAAAGGGTACCAATCTTGTCGGGGATTGGGAACCCTTCGCGAGAATGTCCAAAGTTTCAACGGGATTTCCAAAATGTTGAAAGGAACTCAAAACATGTCAACCTTGCTTTTGAGAATCTCTCCCGGAGTTTGAGAGATTTGGACGTGAAAGGGTACCAATCTTGTCGGGGATTGGGAACCCTTCGCGAGAATGTCCAAAGTTTCAACGGGATTTCCAAAATGTTGAAAGGAACTCAAAACATGTCAACCTTGCTTTTGAGAATCTCTCCCGGAGTTTGAGAGATTTGGACGTGAAAGGGTACCAATCTTGTCGGGGATTGGGAACCCTTCGCGAGAATGTCCAAAGTTTCAGCGGGATTTCCAAAATGTTGAAAGGAACTCGAAACATGTCAACCTTGGTTTTGAGAATCTCTCCCGGAGTTTGAGAGATTTGGACGTGAAAGGGTACCAGTCTTGTCAGGGATTGGGAACCCTTCGCGAGAATGTCCAAAGTTTCAGTGTGATTTCCAAAATGTTGAAAGGAACTCGAAACATGTCAACCTTGGTTTTGAGAATCTCTCCCGGAGTTTGAGAGATTTGGACGTGAAAGGGTACCAATCTTGTCGGGGATTGGGAACCCTTCGCGAGAATGTCCAAAGTTTCAGCGGGATTTCCAAAATGTTGAAAGGAACTCGAAACATGTCAACCTTGGTTTTGAGAATCTCTCCCGGAGTTTGAGAGATTTGGACGTGAAAGGGTACCAATCTTGTCGGGGATTGGGAACCCTTCGCGAGAATGTCCAAAGTTTCAGTGTGATTTCCAAAATGTTGAAAGGAACTCGAAAAATGTCAACCTTGGTTTTGAGAATCTCTCCCGGAGTTTGAGAGATTTGGACGTGAAAGGGTACCAATCTTGTCGGGGATTGGGAACCCTTCGCGAGAAAGTCCAAAGTTTCAGCGGGATTTCCAAAATGTTGAAAGGAACTCGAAACATGTCAACCTTGGTTTTGAGAATCTCTCCCGGAGTTTGAGAGATTTGGACGTGAAAGGGTACCAATCTTGTCGGGGATTGGGAACCCTTCGCGAGAATGTCCAAAGTTTCAGCGGGATTTCCAAAATGTTGAAAGGAACTCGAAACATGTCAACCTTGGTTTTGAGAATCTCTCCCGGAGTTTGAGAGATTTGGACGTGAAAGGGTACCAGTCTTGTCGGGGATTGGGAACCCTTCGCGAGAATGTCCAAAGTTTCAGCGTGATTTCCAAAATGTTGAAAGGAACTCGAAACATGTCAACCTTGGTTTTGAGAATCTCTCCCGGAGTTTGAGAGATTTGGACGTGAAAGGGTACCAATCTTGTCGGGGATTGTGAACCCTTCGCGAGAAAGTCCAAAGTTTCAGCGGGATTTCCAAAATGTTGAAAGGAACTCGAAACATGTCAACCTTGGTTTTGAGAATCTCTCCCGGAGTTTGAGAGATTTGGACGTGAAAGGGTACCAATCTTGTCGGGGATTGGGAACCCTTCGCCAGAATGTCCAAAGTTTCAGCGGGATTTCCAAAATGTTGAAAGGAACTCGAAACATTTCAACCATGGTTTTGAGAATCTCTCCCGGAGTTTGAGAGATTTGGACGTGAAAGGGTACCAATCTTGTCGAAGATTGGGAACCCTTCGCGAGAATGTCCAAAGTTTCAGCGGGATTTCCAAAATGTTGAAAGGAACTCGAAACATGTCAACCTTGGTTTTGAGAATCTCTCCCGGAGTTTGAGAGATTTGGACGTGAAAGGGTACCAATCTTGTCGGGGATTGGGAACCCTTCGTGAGAAAGTCCAAAGTTTCAGCGGGATTTCCAAAATGTTGAAAGGAACTCGAAACATGTCAACCTTGGTTTTGAGAATCTCTCCCGGAGTTTGAGAGATTTGGACGTGAAAGGGTACCAATCTTGTCGGGGATTGGGAACCCTTCGCGAGAATGTCCAAAGTTTCAGCGGGATTTCCAAAATGTTGAAAGGAACTCGAAACATGTCAACCTTGGTTTTGAGAATCTCTCCCGGAGTTTGAGAGATTTGGACGTGAAAGGGTACCAATCTTGTCGGGGATTGGGAACCCTTCGCGAGAAAGTCCAAAGTTTCAGCGGGATTTCCAAAATGTTGAAAGGAACTCGAAACATGTCAACCTTGGTTTTGAGAATCTCTCCCGGAGTTTGAGAGATTTGGACGTGAAAGGGTACCAATCTTGTCGGGGATTGGGAACCCTTCGCGAGAATGTCCAAAGTTTCAGCGGGATTTCCAAAATGTTGAAAGGAACTCGAAACATGTCAACCTTGGTTTTGAGAATCTCTCCCGGAGTTTGAGAGATTTGGACGTGAAAGGGTACCAGTCTTGTCGGGGATTGGGAACCCTTCGCGAGAATGTCCAAAGTTTCAGCGTGATTTCCAAAATGTTGAAAGGAACTCGAAACATGTCAACCTTGGTTTTGAGAATCTCTCCCGGAGTTTGAGAGATTTGGACATGAAAGGGTACCAATCTTGTCGGGGATTGGGAACCCTTCGCGAGAAAGTCCAAAGTTTCAGCGGGATTTCCAAAATGTTGAAAGGAACTCGAAACATGTCAACCTTGGTTTTGAGAATCTCTCCCGGAGTTTGAGAGATTTGGACGTGAAAGGGTACCAATCTTGTCGGGGATTGGGAACCCTTCGCGAGAATGTCCAAAGTTTCAGCGGGATTTCCAAAATGTTGAAAGGAACTCGAAACATGTCAACCTTGGTTTTGAGAATCTCTCCCGGAGTTTGAGAGATTTGGACGTGAAAGGGTACCAGTCTTGTCGGGGATTGGGAACCCTTCGCGAGAATGTCCAAAGTTTCAGCGTGATTTCCAAAATGTTGAAAGGAACTCGAAACATGTCAACCTTGGTTTTGAGAATCTCTCCCGGAGTTTGAGAGATTTGGACATGAAAGGGTACCAATCTTGTCGGGGATTGTGAACCCTTCGCGAGAAAGTCCAAAGTTTCAGCGGGATTTCCAAAATGTTGAAAGGAACTCGAAACATGTCAACCTTGGTTTTGAGAATCTCTCCCGGAGTTTGAGAGATTTGGACGTGAAAGGGTACCAATCTTGTCGGGGATTGGGAACCCTTCGCGAGAAAGTCCAAAGTTTCAGCGGGATTTCCAAAATGTTGAAAGGAACTCGAAACATGTCAACCTTGGTTTTGAGAATCTCTCCCGGAGTTTGATGGATTTGGACGTGAAAGGGTACCAGTCTTGTCGGGGATTGGGAACCCTTCGCGAGAAAGTCCAAAGTTTCAGCGGGATTTCCAAAATGTTGAAAGGAACTCGAAACATGTCAACCTTGGTTTTGAGAATCTCTCCCGGAGTTTGAGAGATTTGGACGTGAAAGGGTACCAATCTTGTCGGGGATTGGGAACCCTTCGCCAGAATGTCCAAAGTTTCAGCGGGATTTCCAAAATGTTGAAAGGAACTCGAAACATGTCAACCATGGTTTTGAGAATCTCTCCCGGAGTTTGAGAGATTTGGATGTGAAAGGGTACCAGTCTTGTCGGGGATTGGGAACCCTTCGCGAGAATGTCCAAAGTTTCAGCGGGATTTCCAAAATGTTGAAAGGAACTCGAAACATGTCAACCTTGGTTTTGAGAATCTCTCCCGGAGTTTGAGAGATTTGGACGTGAAAGGGTACCAATCTTGTCGGGGATTGGGAACCCTTCGCGAGAAAGTCCAAAGTTTCAGCGGGATTTCCAAAATGTTGAAAGGAACTCGAAACATGTCAACCTTGGTTTTGAGAATCTCTCCCGGAGTTTGAGAGATTTGGACGTGAAAGGGTACCAATCTTGTCGGGGATTGGGAACCCTTCGCGAGAATGTCCAAAGTTTCAGCGGGATTTCCAAAATGTTGAAAGGAACTCGAAACATGTCAACCTTGGTTTTGAGAATCTCTCCCGGAGTTTCAGAGATTTGGACGTGAAAGGGTACCAGTCTTGTCGGGGATTGGGAACCCTTCGCGAGAATGTCCAAAGTTTCAGCGTGATTTCCAAAATGTTGAAAGGAACTCGAAACATGTCAACCTTGGTTTTGAGAATCTCTCCCGGAGTTTGAGAGATTTGGACATGAAAGGGTACCAATCTTGTCGGGGATTGGGAACCCTTCGCGAGAAAGTCCAAAGTTTCAGCGGGATTTCCAAAATGTTGAAAGGAACTCGAAACATGTCAACCTTGGTTTTGAGAATCTCTCCCGGAGTTTGAGAGATTTGGACGTGAAAGGGTACCAATCTTGTCGGGGATTGGGAACCCTTCGCGAGAATGTCCAAAGTTTCAGCGGGATTTCCAAAATGTTGAAAGGAACTCGAAACATGTCAACCATGGTTTTGAGAATCTCTCCCGGAGTTTGAGAGATTTGGACGTGAAAGGGTACCAATCTTGTCGAAGATTGGGAACCCTTCGCGAGAATGTCCAAAGTTTCAGCGGGATTTCCAAAATGTTGAAAGGAACTCGAAACATTTCAACCTTGGTTTTGAGAATCTCTCCCGGAGTTTGAGAGATTTGGACGTGAAAGGGTACCAATCTTGTCAGGGATTGGGAACCCTTCGCCAGAATATCCAAACTTTCAGGGGAATTTCCAAAATGTTGAAAGGAACTCGAAACATGTCAACCTTGGTTTTGAGAATCTCTCCCGGAGTTTGAGAGATTTGGACGTGAAAGGGTACCAATCGTGTCGGGGATCGGGAACCCTTCGCGAGAATGTCCAAAGATTCAGCGGGATTTCCAAAATGTTGAAAGGAACTCGAAACATGTCAACCTTGGTTTTGAGAATCTCTCCCGGAGTTTGAGAGATTTGGACATGAAAGGGTACCAGTCTTGTCGGGGATTGGGAACCTTTCGCGAGAATGTCCAAAGTTTCAGCGGGATTTCCAAAATGTTGAAAGGAACTCGAAACATGTCAACCATGGTTTTGAGAATCTCTCCCGGAGTTTGAGAGATTTGGACGTGAAAGGGTAGCAGTCTTGTTGGGGATTGGGAACCCTTCGCGAGAATGTCCAAAGTTTCAGCGGGATTTCCAAAATGTTGAAAGGAACTCGAAACATGTCAACCTTGGTGTTGAGAATCTCTCCCGGAGTTTGAGAGATTTGGACGTGAAAGGGTACCAATCTTGTCGGGGATTGGGAACCCTTCGCGAGAATGTCCAAAGTTTCAGCGGGATTTCCAAAATGTTGAAAGGAACTCGAAACATGACAACCATGGTTTTGAGAATCTCTCCCGGAGTTTGAGAGATTTGGATGTGAAAGGGTACCAGTCTTGTCGGGGATTGGGAACCCTTCGCGAGAATGTCCAAAGTTTCAGCGGGATTTCCAAAATGTTGAAAGGAACTCGAAACATGTCAACCTTGGTTTTGAGAATCTCTCCCGGAGTTTGAGAGATTTGGACGTGAAAGGGTACCAGTCTTGTCGGGGATTGGGAACCCTTCGCGACAATGTCCAAAGTTTCAGCGGGATTTCCAAAATGTTGAAAGGAACTCGAAACATGTCAACCTTGGTTTTGAGAATCTCTCCCGGAGTTTGAGAGATTTGGACGTGAAAGGGTACCAATCTTGTCGGGGATTGGGAACCCTTCGCGAGAATGTCCAAAGTTTCAGCGGGATTTCCAAAATGTTGAAAGGAACTCGAAACATGTCAACCTTGGTTTTGAGAATCTCTCCCGGAGTTTGAGAGATTTGGACGTGAAAGGGTACCAGTCTTGTCGGGGATTGGGAACCCTTCGCGAGAATGTCCAAAGTTTCAGCGTGATTTCCAAAATGTTGAAAGGAACTCGAACCATGTCAACCTTGGTTTTGAGAATCTCTCCCGGAGTTTGAGAGATTTGGACATGAAAGGGTACCAATCTTGTCGGGGATTGGGAACCCTTCGCGAGAAAGTCTGAAGTTTCAGCGGGATTTCCAAAATGTTGAAAGGAACTCGAAACATGTCAACCTTGGTTTTGAGAATCTCTCCCGGAGTTTGAGAGATTTGGACGTGAAAGGGTACCAATCTTGTCGGGGATTGGGAACCCTTCGCCAGAATGTCCAAAGTTTCAGCGGGATTTCCAAAATGTTGAAAGGAACTCGAAACATTTCAACCATGGTTTTGAGAATCTCTCCCGGAGTTTGAGAGATTTGGACGTGAAAGGGTACCAATCTTGTCGAAGATTGGGAACCCTTCGCGAGAATGTCCAAAGTTTCAGCGGGATTTCCAAAATGTTGAAAGGAACTCGAAACATGTCAACCTTGGTTTTGAGAATCTCTCCCGGAGTTTGAGAGATTTGGACGTGAAAGGGTACCAATCTTGTCGGGGATTGGGAACCCTTCGCGAGAAAGTCCAAAGTTTCAGCGGGATTTCCAAAATGTTGAAAGGAACTCGAAACATGTCAACCTTGGTTTTGAGAATCTCTCCCGGAGTTTGAGAGATTTGGACGTGAAAGGGTACCAATCTTGTCGGGGATTGGGAACCCTTCGCGAGAAAGTCCAAAGTTTCAGCGGGATTTCCAAAATGTTGAAAGGAACTCAAAACATGTCAACCTTGGTTTTGAGAATCTCTCCCGGAGTTTGAGAGATTTGGACGTGAAAGGGTACCAGTCTTGTCGGGGATTGGGAACCCTTCGCGAGAATGTCCAAAGTTTCAGCGTGATTTCCAAAATGTTGAAAGGAACTCGAAACATGTCAACCTTGGTTTTGAGAATCTCTCCCAGACTTTGAGAGATTTGGACGTGAAAGGGTACCAATCTTGTCGGGGATTGGGAACCCTTCGCGAGAAAGTCCAAAGTTTCAGCGGGATTTCCAAAATGTTGAAAGGAACTCGAAACATGTCAACCTTGGTTTTGAGAATCTCTCCCGGAGTTTGAGAGATTTTGACGTGAAAGGGTACCAGTCTTGTCAGGGATTGGGAACCCTTCGCCAGAATATCCAAACTTTCAGCAGGATTTCCAAAATGTTGAAAGGAACTCGAAACATGTCAACCTTGGTTTTGAGAATCTCTCCCGGAGTTTGAGAGATTTGGACGTGAAAGGGTACCAGTCTTGTCGGGGATTGGGAACCCTTCGCGAGAATGTCCAAAGTTTCAGTGTGATTTCCAAAATGTTGAAAGGAACTCGAAACATGTCAACCTTGGTTTTGAGAATCTCTCCCGGAGTTTGAGAGATTTGGACGTGAAAGGGTACCAATCTTGTCGGGGATTGGGAACCCTTCGCGAGAAAGTCCAAAGTTTCAGCGGGATTTCCAAAATGTTGAAAGGAACTCGAAACATGTCAACCTTGGTTTTGAGAATCTCTCCCGGAGTTTGAGAGATTTGGACGTGAAAGGGTACCAATCTTGTCGGGGATTGGGAACCCTTCGCGAGAATGTCCAAAGTTTCAACGGGATTTCCAAAATGTTGAAAGGAACTCAAAACATGTCAACCTTGCTTTTGAGAATCTCTCCCGGAGTTTGAGAGATTTGGACGTGAAAGGGTACCAATCTTGTCGGGGATTGGGAACCCTTCGCGAGAATGTCCAAAGTTTCAACGGGATTTCCAAAATGTTGAAAGGAACTCAAAACATGTCAACCTTGCTTTTGAGAATCTCTCCCGGAGTTTGAGAGATTTGGACGTGAAAGGGTACCAATCTTGTCGGGGATTGGGAACCCTTCGCGAGAATGTCCAAAGTTTCAGCGGGATTTCCAAAATGTTGAAAGGAACTCGAAACATGTCAACCTTGGTTTTGAGAATCTCTCCCGGAGTTTGAGAGATTTGGACGTGAAAGGGTACCAGTCTTGTCAGGGATTGGGAACCCTTCGCGAGAATGTCCAAAGTTTCAGTGTGATTTCCAAAATGTTGAAAGGAACTCGAAACATGTCAACCTTGGTTTTGAGAATCTCTCCCGGAGTTTGAGAGATTTGGACGTGAAAGGGTACCAATCTTGTCGGGGATTGGGAACCCTTCGCGAGAATGTCCAAAGTTTCAGCGGGATTTCCAAAATGTTGAAAGGAACTCGAAACATGTCAACCTTGGTTTTGAGAATCTCTCCCGGAGTTTGAGAGATTTGGACGTGAAAGGGTACCAATCTTGTCGGGGATTGGGAACCCTTCGCGAGAATGTCCAAAGTTTCAGTGTGATTTCCAAAATGTTGAAAGGAACTCGAAAAATGTCAACCTTGGTTTTGAGAATCTCTCCCGGAGTTTGAGAGATTTGGACGTGAAAGGGTACCAATCTTGTCGGGGATTGGGAACCCTTCGCCAGAATGTCCAAAGTTTCAGCGGGATTTCCAAAATGTTGAAAGGAACTCGAAACATTTCAACCATGGTTTTGAGAATCTCTCCCGGAGTTTGAGAGATTTGGACGTGAAAGGGTACCAATCTTGTCGAAGATTGGGAACCCTTCGCGAGAATGTCCAAAGTTTCAGCGGGATTTCCAAAATGTTGAAAGGAACTCGAAACATGTCAACCTTGGTTTTGAGAATCTCTCCCGGAGTTTGAGAGATTTGGACGTGAAAGGGTACCAATCTTGTCGGGGATTGGGAACCCTTCGTGAGAAAGTCCAAAGTTTCAGCGGGATTTCCAAAATGTTGAAAGGAACTCGAAACATGTCAACCTTGGTTTTGAGAATCTCTCCCGGAGTTTGAGAGATTTGGACGTGAAAGGGTACCAATCTTGTCGGGGATTGGGAACCCTTCGCGAGAATGTCCAAAGTTTCAGCGGGATTTCCAAAATGTTGAAAGGAACTCGAAACATGTCAACCTTGGTTTTGAGAATCTCTCCCGGAGTTTGAGAGATTTGGACGTGAAAGGGTACCAATCTTGTCGGGGATTGGGAACCCTTCGCGAGAAAGTCCAAAGTTTCAGCGGGATTTCCAAAATGTTGAAAGGAACTCGAAACATGTCAACCTTGGTTTTGAGAATCTCTCCCGGAGTTTGAGAGATTTGGACGTGAAAGGGTACCAATCTTGTCGGGGATTGGGAACCCTTCGCGAGAATGTCCAAAGTTTCAGCGGGATTTCCAAAATGTTGAAAGGAACTCGAAACATGTCAACCTTGGTTTTGAGAATCTCTCCCGGAGTTTGAGAGATTTGGACGTGAAAGGGTACCAGTCTTGTCGGGGATTGGGAACCCTTCGCGAGAATGTCCAAAGTTTCAGCGTGATTTCCAAAATGTTGAAAGGAACTCGAAACATGTCAACCTTGGTTTTGAGAATCTCTCCCGGAGTTTGAGAGATTTGGACATGAAAGGGTACCAATCTTGTCGGGGATTGGGAACCCTTCGCGAGAAAGTCCAAAGTTTCAGCGGGATTTCCAAAATGTTGAAAGGAACTCGAAACATGTCAACCTTGGTTTTGAGAATCTCTCCCGGAGTTTGAGAGATTTGGACGTGAAAGGGTACCAATCTTGTCGGGGATTGGGAACCCTTCGCGAGAATGTCCAAAGTTTCAGCGGGATTTCCAAAATGTTGAAAGGAACTCGAAACATGTCAACCTTGGTTTTGAGAATCTCTCCCGGAGTTTGAGAGATTTGGACGTGAAAGGGTACCAGTCTTGTCGGGGATTGGGAACCCTTCGCGAGAATGTCCAAAGTTTCAGCGTGATTTCCAAAATGTTGAAAGGAACTCGAAACATGTCAACCTTGGTTTTGAGAATCTCTCCCGGAGTTTGAGAGATTTGGACATGAAAGGGTACCAATCTTGTCGGGGATTGTGAACCCTTCGCGAGAAAGTCCAAAGTTTCAGCGGGATTTCCAAAATGTTGAAAGGAACTCGAAACATGTCAACCTTGGTTTTGAGAATCTCTCCCGGAGTTTGAGAGATTTGGACGTGAAAGGGTACCAATCTTGTCGGGGATTGGGAACCCTTCGCCAGAATGTCCAAAGTTTCAGCGGGATTTCCAAAATGTTGAAAGGAACTCGAAACATGTCAACCTTGGTTTTGAGAATCTCTCCCGGAGTTTGAGAGATTTGGACGTGAAAGGGTACCAGTCTTGTCGGGGATTGGGAACCCTTCGCGAGAATGTCCAAAGTTTCAGCGTGATTTCCAAAATGTTGAAAGGAACTCGAACCATGTCAACCTTGGTTTTGAGAATCTCTCCCGGAGTTTGAGAGATTTGGACATGAAAGGGTACCAATCTTGTCGGGGATTGGGAACCCTTCGCGAGAAAGTCTGAAGTTTCAGCGGGATTTCCAAAATGTTGAAAGGAACTCGAAACATGTCAACCTTGGTTTTGAGAATCTCTCCCGGAGTTTGAGAGATTTGGACGTGAAAGGGTACCAATCTTGTCGGGGATTGGGAACCCTTCGCCAGAATGTCCAAAGTTTCAGCGGGATTTCCAAAATGTTGAAAGGAACTCGAAACATTTCAACCATGGTTTTGAGAATCTCTCCCGGAGTTTGAGAGATTTGGACGTGAAAGGGTACCAATCTTGTCGAAGATTGGGAACCCTTCGCGAGAATGTCCAAAGTTTCAGCGGGATTTCCAAAATGTTGAAAGGAACTCGAAACATGTCAACCTTGGTTTTGAGAATCTCTCCCGGAGTTTGAGAGATTTGGACGTGAAAGGGTACCAATCTTGTCGGGGATTGGGAACCCTTCGCGAGAAAGTCCAAAGTTTCAGCGGGATTTCCAAAATGTTGAAAGGAACTCGAAACATGTCAACCTTGGTTTTGAGAATCTCTCCCGGAGTTTGAGAGATTTGGACGTGAAAGGGTACCAATCTTGTCGGGGATTGGGAACCCTTCGCGAGAAAGTCCAAAGTTTCAGCGGGATTTCCAAAATGTTGAAAGGAACTCAAAACATGTCAACCTTGGTTTTGAGAATCTCTCCCGGAGTTTGAGAGATTTGGACGTGAAAGGGTACCAGTCTTGTCGGGGATTGGGAACCCTTCGCGAGAATGTCCAAAGTTTCAGCGTGATTTCCAAAATGTTGAAAGGAACTCGAAACATGTCAACCTTGGTTTTGAGAATCTCTCCCAGACTTTGAGAGATTTGGACGTGAAAGGGTACCAATCTTGTCGGGGATTGGGAACCCTTCGCGAGAAAGTCCAAAGTTTCAGCGGGATTTCCAAAATGTTGAAAGGAACTCGAAACATGTCAACCTTGGTTTTGAGAATCTCTCCCGGAGTTTGAGAGATTTTGACGTGAAAGGGTACCAGTCTTGTCAGGGATTGGGAACCCTTCGCCAGAATATCCAAACTTTCAGCAGGATTTCCAAAATGTTGAAAGGAACTCGAAACATGTCAACCTTGGTTTTGAGAATCTCTCCCGGAGTTTGAGAGATTTGGACGTGAAAGGGTACCAGTCTTGTCGGGGATTGGGAACCCTTCGCGAGAATGTCCAAAGTTTCAGTGTGATTTCCAAAATGTTGAAAGGAACTCGAAACATGTCAACCTTGGTTTTGAGAATCTCTCCCGGAGTTTGAGAGATTTGGACGTGAAAGGGTACCAATCTTGTCGGGGATTGGGAACCCTTCGCGAGAAAGTCCAAAGTTTCAGCGGGATTTCCAAAATGTTGAAAGGAACTCGAAACATGTCAACCTTGGTTTTGAGAATCTCTCCCGGAGTTTGAGAGATTTGGACGTGAAAGGGTACCAATCTTGTCGGGGATTGGGAACCCTTCGCGAGAATGTCCAAAGTTTCAACGGGATTTCCAAAATGTTGAAAGGAACTCAAAACATGTCAACCTTGCTTTTGAGAATCTCTCCCGGAGTTTGAGAGATTTGGACGTGAAAGGGTACCAATCTTGTCGGGGATTGGGAACCCTTCGCGAGAATGTCCAAAGTTTCAACGGGATTTCCAAAATGTTGAAAGGAACTCAAAACATGTCAACCTTGCTTTTGAGAATCTCTCCCGGAGTTTGAGAGATTTGGACGTGAAAGGGTACCAATCTTGTCGGGGATTGGGAACCCTTCGCGAGAAAGTCCAAAGTTTCAGCGGGATTTCCAAAATGTTGAAAGGAACTCGAAACATGTCAACCTTGGTTTTGAGAATCTCTCCCGGAGTTTGAGAGATTTGGACGTGAAAGGGTACCAATCTTGTCGGGGATTGGGAACCCTTCGCGAGAATGTCCAAAGTTTCAACGGGATTTCCAAAATGTTGAAAGGAACTCAAAACATGTCAACCTTGCTTTTGAGAATCTCTCCCGGAGTTTGAGAGATTTGGACGTGAAAGGGTACCAATCTTGTCGGGGATTGGGAACCCTTCGCGAGAATGTCCAAAGTTTCAACGGGATTTCCAAAATGTTGAAAGGAACTCAAAACATGTCAACCTTGCTTTTGAGAATCTCTCCCGGAGTTTGAGAGATTTGGACGTGAAAGGGTACCAATCTTGTCGGGGATTGGGAACCCTTCGCGAGAATGTCCAAAGTTTCAGCGGGATTTCCAAAATGTTGAAAGGAACTCGAAACATGTCAACCTTGGTTTTGAGAATCTCTCCCGGAGTTTGAGAGATTTGGACGTGAAAGGGTACCAGTCTTGTCAGGGATTGGGAACCCTTCGCGAGAATGTCCAAAGTTTCAGTGTGATTTCCAAAATGTTGAAAGGAACTCGAAACATGTCAACCTTGGTTTTGAGAATCTCTCCCGGAGTTTGAGAGATTTGGACGTGAAAGGGTACCAATCTTGTCGGGGATTGGGAACCCTTCGCGAGAATGTCCAAAGTTTCAGCGGGATTTCCAAAATGTTGAAAGGAACTCGAAACATGTCAACCTTGGTTTTGAGAATCTCTCCCGGAGTTTGAGAGATTTGGACGTGAAAGGGTACCAATCTTGTCGGGGATTGGGAACCCTTCGCGAGAATGTCCAAAGTTTCAGTGTGATTTCCAAAATGTTGAAAGGAACTCGAAAAATGTCAACCTTGGTTTTGAGAATCTCTCCCGGAGTTTGAGAGATTTGGACGTGAAAGGGTACCAATCTTGTCGGGGATTGGGAACCCTTCGCGAGAAAGTCCAAAGTTTCAGCGGGATTTCCAAAATGTTGAAAGGAACTCGAAACATGTCAACCTTGGTTTTGAGAATCTCTCCCGGAGTTTGAGAGATTTGGACGTGAAAGGGTACCAATCTTGTCGGGGATTGGGAACCCTTCGCGAGAATGTCCAAAGTTTCAGCGGGATTTCCAAAATGTTGAAAGGAACTCGAAACATGTCAACCTTGGTTTTGAGAATCTCTCCCGGAGTTTGAGAGATTTGGACGTGAAAGGGTACCAGTCTTGTCGGGGATTGGGAACCCTTCGCGAGAATGTCCAAAGTTTCAGCGTGATTTCCAAAATGTTGAAAGGAACTCGAAACATGTCAACCTTGGTTTTGAGAATCTCTCCCGGAGTTTGAGAGATTTGGACGTGAAAGGGTACCAATCTTGTCGGGGATTGTGAACCCTTCGCGAGAAAGTCCAAAGTTTCAGCGGGATTTCCAAAATGTTGAAAGGAACTCGAAACATGTCAACCTTGGTTTTGAGAATCTCTCCCGGAGTTTGAGAGATTTGGACGTGAAAGGGTACCAATCTTGTCGGGGATTGGGAACCCTTCGCCAGAATGTCCAAAGTTTCAGCGGGATTTCCAAAATGTTGAAAGGAACTCGAAACATTTCAACCATGGTTTTGAGAATCTCTCCCGGAGTTTGAGAGATTTGGACGTGAAAGGGTACCAATCTTGTCGAAGATTGGGAACCCTTCGCGAGAATGTCCAAAGTTTCAGCGGGATTTCCAAAATGTTGAAAGGAACTCGAAACATGTCAACCTTGGTTTTGAGAATCTCTCCCGGAGTTTGAGAGATTTGGACGTGAAAGGGTACCAATCTTGTCGGGGATTGGGAACCCTTCGTGAGAAAGTCCAAAGTTTCAGCGGGATTTCCAAAATGTTGAAAGGAACTCGAAACATGTCAACCTTGGTTTTGAGAATCTCTCCCGGAGTTTGAGAGATTTGGACGTGAAAGGGTACCAATCTTGTCGGGGATTGGGAACCCTTCGCGAGAATGTCCAAAGTTTCAGCGGGATTTCCAAAATGTTGAAAGGAACTCGAAACATGTCAACCTTGGTTTTGAGAATCTCTCCCGGAGTTTGAGAGATTTGGACGTGAAAGGGTACCAATCTTGTCGGGGATTGGGAACCCTTCGCGAGAAAGTCCAAAGTTTCAGCGGGATTTCCAAAATGTTGAAAGGAACTCGAAACATGTCAACCTTGGTTTTGAGAATCTCTCCCGGAGTTTGAGAGATTTGGACGTGAAAGGGTACCAATCTTGTCGGGGATTGGGAACCCTTCGCGAGAATGTCCAAAGTTTCAGCGGGATTTCCAAAATGTTGAAAGGAACTCGAAACATGTCAACCTTGGTTTTGAGAATCTCTCCCGGAGTTTGAGAGATTTGGACGTGAAAGGGTACCAGTCTTGTCGGGGATTGGGAACCCTTCGCGAGAATGTCCAAAGTTTCAGCGTGATTTCCAAAATGTTGAAAGGAACTCGAAACATGTCAACCTTGGTTTTGAGAATCTCTCCCGGAGTTTGAGAGATTTGGACATGAAAGGGTACCAATCTTGTCGGGGATTGGGAACCCTTCGCGAGAAAGTCCAAAGTTTCAGCGGGATTTTCAAAATGTTGAAAGGAACTCGAAACATGTCAACCTTGGTTTTGAGAATCTCTCCCGGAGTTTGAGAGATTTGGACGTGAAAGGGTACCAATCTTGTCGGGGATTGGGAACCCTTCGCGAGAATGTCCAAAGTTTCAGCGGGATTTCCAAAATGTTGAAAGGAACTCGAAACATGTCAACCTTGGTTTTGAGAATCTCTCCCGGAGTTTGAGAGATTTGGACGTGAAAGGGTACCAGTCTTGTCGGGGATTGGGAACCCTTCGCGAGAATGTCCAAAGTTTCAGCGTGATTTCCAAAATGTTGAAAGGAACTCGAAACATGTCAACCTTGGTTTTGAGAATCTCTCCCGGAGTTTGAGAGATTTGGACATGAAAGGGTACCAATCTTGTCGGGGATTGTGAACCCTTCGCGAGAAAGTCCAAAGTTTCAGCGGGATTTCCAAAATGTTGAAAGGAACTCGAAACATGTCAACCTTGGTTTTGAGAATCTCTCCCGGAGTTTGAGAGATTTGGACGTGAAAGGGTACCAATCTTGTCGGGGATTGGGAACCCTTCGCGAGAAAGTCCAAAGTTTCAGCGGGATTTCCAAAATGTTGAAAGGAACTCGAAACATGTCAACCTTGGTTTTGAGAATCTCTCCCGGAGTTTGATGGATTTGGACGTGAAAGGGTACCAGTCTTGTCGGGGATTGGGAACCCTTCGCGAGAAAGTCCAAAGTTTCAGCGGGATTTCCAAAATGTTGAAAGGAACTCGAAACATGTCAACCTTGGTTTTGAGAATCTCTCCCGGAGTTTGAGAGATTTGGACGTGAAAGGGTACCAATCTTGTCGGGGATTGGGAACCCTTCGCCAGAATGTCCAAAGTTTCAGCGGGATTTCCAAAATGTTGAAAGGAACTCGAAACATGTCAACCATGGTTTTGAGAATCTCTCCCGGAGTTTGAGAGATTTGGATGTGAAAGGGTACCAGTCTTGTCGGGGATTGGGAACCCTTCGCGAGAATGTCCAAAGTTTCAGCGGGATTTCCAAAATGTTGAAAGGAACTCGAAACATGTCAACCTTGGTTTTGAGAATCTCTCCCGGAGTTTGAGAGATTTGGACGTGAAAGGGTACCAATCTTGTCGGGGATTGGGAACCCTTCGCGAGAAAGTCCAAAGTTTCAGCGGGATTTCCAAAATGTTGAAAGGAACTCGAAACATGTCAACCTTGGTTTTGAGAATCTCTCCCGGAGTTTGAGAGATTTGGACGTGAAAGGGTACCAATCTTGTCGGGGATTGGGAACCCTTCGCGAGAATGTCCAAAGTTTCAGCGGGATTTCCAAAATGTTGAAAGGAACTCGAAACATGTCAACCTTGGTTTTGAGAATCTCTCCCGGAGTTTCAGAGATTTGGACGTGAAAGGGTACCAGTCTTGTCGGGGATTGGGAACCCTTCGCGAGAATGTCCAAAGTTTCAGCGTGATTTCCAAAATGTTGAAAGGAACTCGAAACATGTCAACCTTGGTTTTGAGAATCTCTCCCGGAGTTTGAGAGATTTGGACATGAAAGGGTACCAATCTTGTCGGGGATTGGGAACCCTTCGCGAGAAAGTCCAAAGTTTCAGCGGGATTTCCAAAATGTTGAAAGGAACTCGAAACATGTCAACCTTGGTTTTGAGAATCTCTCCCGGAGTTTGAGAGATTTGGACGTGAAAGGGTACCAATCTTGTCGGGGATTGGGAACCCTTCGCGAGAAAGTCCAAAGTTTCAGCGGGATTTCCAAAATGTTGAAAGGAACTCGAAACATGTCAACCTTGGTTTTGAGAATCTCTCCCGGAGTTTGAGAGATTTGGACGTGAAAGGGTACCAATCGTGTCGGGGATCGGGAACCCTTCGCGAGAATGTCCAAAGATTCAGCGGGATTTCCAAAATGTTGAAAGGAACTCGAAACATGTCAACCTTGGTTTTGAGAATCTCTCCCGGAGTTTGAGAGATTTGGACATGAAAGGGTACCAGTCTTGTCGGGGATTGGGAACCTTTCGCGAGAATGTCCAAAGTTTCAGCGGGATTTCCAAAATGTTGAAAGGAACTCGAAACATGTCAACCATGGTTTTGAGAATCTCTCCCGGAGTTTGAGAGATTTGGACGTGAAAGGGTAGCAGTCTTGTTGGGGATTGGGAACCCTTCGCGAGAATGTCCAAAGTTTCAGCGGGATTTCCAAAATGTTGAAAGGAACTCGAAACATGTCAACCTTGGTGTTGAGAATCTCTCCCGGAGTTTGAGAGATTTGGACGTGAAAGGGTACCAATCTTGTCGGGGATTGGGAACCCTTCGCGAGAATGTCCAAAGTTTCAGCGGGATTTCCAAAATGTTGAAAGGAACTCGAAACATGACAACCATGGTTTTGAGAATCTCTCCCGGAGTTTGAGAGATTTGGATGTGAAAGGGTACCAGTCTTGTCGGGGATTGGGAACCCTTCGCGAGAATGTCCAAAGTTTCAGCGGGATTTCCAAAATGTTGAAAGGAACTCGAAACATGTCAACCTTGGTTTTGAGAATCTCTCCCGGAGTTTGAGAGATTTGGACGTGAAAGGGTACCAGTCTTGTCGGGGATTGGGAACCCTTCGCGACAATGTCCAAAGTTTCAGCGGGATTTCCAAAATGTTGAAAGGAACTCGAAACATGTCAACCTTGGTTTTGAGAATCTCTCCCGGAGTTTGAGAGATTTGGACGTGAAAGGGTACCAATCTTGTCGGGGATTGGGAACCCTTCGCGAGAATGTCCAAAGTTTCAGCGGGATTTCCAAAATGTTGAAAGGAACTCGAAACATGTCAACCTTGGTTTTGAGAATCTCTCCCGGAGTTTGAGAGATTTGGACGTGAAAGGGTACCAGTCTTGTCGGGGATTGGGAACCCTTCGCGAGAATGTCCAAAGTTTCAGCGTGATTTCCAAAATGTTGAAAGGAACTCGAACCATGTCAACCTTGGTTTTGAGAATCTCTCCCGGAGTTTGAGAGATTTGGACATGAAAGGGTACCAATCTTGTCGGGGATTGGGAACCCTTCGCGAGAAAGTCTGAAGTTTCAGCGGGATTTCCAAAATGTTGAAAGGAACTCGAAACATGTCAACCTTGGTTTTGAGAATCTCTCCCGGAGTTTGAGAGATTTGGACGTGAAAGGGTACCAATCTTGTCGGGGATTGGGAACCCTTCGCCAGAATGTCCAAAGTTTCAGCGGGATTTCCAAAATGTTGAAAGGAACTCGAAACATTTCAACCATGGTTTTGAGAATCTCTCCCGGAGTTTGAGAGATTTGGACGTGAAAGGGTACCAATCTTGTCGAAGATTGGGAACCCTTCGCGAGAATGTCCAAAGTTTCAGCGGGATTTCCAAAATGTTGAAAGGAACTCGAAACATGTCAACCTTGGTTTTGAGAATCTCTCCCGGAGTTTGAGAGATTTGGACGTGAAAGGGTACCAATCTTGTCGGGGATTGGGAACCCTTCGCGAGAAAGTCCAAAGTTTCAGCGGGATTTCCAAAATGTTGAAAGGAACTCGAAACATGTCAACCTTGGTTTTGAGAATCTCTCCCGGAGTTTGAGAGATTTGGACGTGAAAGGGTACCAATCTTGTCGGGGATTGGGAACCCTTCGCGAGAAAGTCCAAAGTTTCAGCGGGATTTCCAAAATGTTGAAAGGAACTCAAAACATGTCAACCTTGGTTTTGAGAATCTCTCCCGGAGTTTGAGAGATTTGGACGTGAAAGGGTACCAGTCTTGTCGGGGATTGGGAACCCTTCGCGAGAATGTCCAAAGTTTCAGCGTGATTTCCAAAATGTTGAAAGGAACTCGAAACATGTCAACCTTGGTTTTGAGAATCTCTCCCAGACTTTGAGAGATTTGGACGTGAAAGGGTACCAATCTTGTCGGGGATTGGGAACCCTTCGCGAGAAAGTCCAAAGTTTCAGCGGGATTTCCAAAATGTTGAAAGGAACTCGAAACATGTCAACCTTGGTTTTGAGAATCTCTCCCGGAGTTTGAGAGATTTTGACGTGAAAGGGTACCAGTCTTGTCAGGGATTGGGAACCCTTCGCCAGAATATCCAAACTTTCAGCAGGATTTCCAAAATGTTGAAAGGAACTCGAAACATGTCAACCTTGGTTTTGAGAATCTCTCCCGGAGTTTGAGAGATTTGGACGTGAAAGGGTACCAGTCTTGTCGGGGATTGGGAACCCTTCGCGAGAATGTCCAAAGTTTCAGTGTGATTTCCAAAATGTTGAAAGGAACTCGAAACATGTCAACCTTGGTTTTGAGAATCTCTCCCGGAGTTTGAGAGATTTGGACGTGAAAGGGTACCAATCTTGTCGGGGATTGGGAACCCTTCGCGAGAAAGTCCAAAGTTTCAGCGGGATTTCCAAAATGTTGAAAGGAACTCGAAACATGTCAACCTTGGTTTTGAGAATCTCTCCCGGAGTTTGAGAGATTTGGACGTGAAAGGGTACCAATCTTGTCGGGGATTGGGAACCCTTCGCGAGAATGTCCAAAGTTTCAACGGGATTTCCAAAATGTTGAAAGGAACTCAAAACATGTCAACCTTGCTTTTGAGAATCTCTCCCGGAGTTTGAGAGATTTGGACGTGAAAGGGTACCAATCTTGTCGGGGATTGGGAACCCTTCGCGAGAATGTCCAAAGTTTCAACGGGATTTCCAAAATGTTGAAAGGAACTCAAAACATGTCAACCTTGCTTTTGAGAATCTCTCCCGGAGTTTGAGAGATTTGGACGTGAAAGGGTACCAATCTTGTCGGGGATTGGGAACCCTTCGCGAGAATGTCCAAAGTTTCAGCGGGATTTCCAAAATGTTGAAAGGAACTCGAAACATGTCAACCTTGGTTTTGAGAATCTCTCCCGGAGTTTGAGAGATTTGGACGTGAAAGGGTACCAGTCTTGTCAGGGATTGGGAACCCTTCGCGAGAATGTCCAAAGTTTCAGTGTGATTTCCAAAATGTTGAAAGGAACTCGAAACATGTCAACCTTGGTTTTGAGAATCTCTCCCGGAGTTTGAGAGATTTGGACGTGAAAGGGTACCAATCTTGTCGGGGATTGGGAACCCTTCGCGAGAATGTCCAAAGTTTCAGCGGGATTTCCAAAATGTTGAAAGGAACTCGAAACATGTCAACCTTGGTTTTGAGAATCTCTCCCGGAGTTTGAGAGATTTGGACGTGAAAGGGTACCAATCTTGTCGGGGATTGGGAACCCTTCGCGAGAATGTCCAAAGTTTCAGTGTGATTTCCAAAATGTTGAAAGGAACTCGAAAAATGTCAACCTTGGTTTTGAGAATCTCTCCCGGAGTTTGAGAGATTTGGACGTGAAAGGGTACCAATCTTGTCGGGGATTGGGAACCCTTCGCGAGAAAGTCCAAAGTTTCAGCGGGATTTCCAAAATGTTGAAAGGAACTCGAAACATGTCAACCTTGGTTTTGAGAATCTCTCCCGGAGTTTGAGAGATTTGGACGTGAAAGGGTACCAATCTTGTCGGGGATTGGGAACCCTTCGCGAGAATGTCCAAAGTTTCAGCGGGATTTCCAAAATGTTGAAAGGAACTCGAAACATGTCAACCTTGGTTTTGAGAATCTCTCCCGGAGTTTGAGAGATTTGGACGTGAAAGGGTACCAGTCTTGTCGGGGATTGGGAACCCTTCGCGAGAATGTCCAAAGTTTCAGCGTGATTTCCAAAATGTTGAAAGGAACTCGAAACATGTCAACCTTGGTTTTGAGAATCTCTCCCGGAGTTTGAGAGATTTGGACGTGAAAGGGTACCAATCTTGTCGGGGATTGTGAACCCTTCGCGAGAAAGTCCAAAGTTTCAGCGGGATTTCCAAAATGTTGAAAGGAACTCGAAACATGTCAACCTTGGTTTTGAGAATCTCTCCCGGAGTTTGAGAGATTTGGACGTGAAAGGGTACCAATCTTGTCGGGGATTGGGAACCCTTCGCCAGAATGTCCAAAGTTTCAGCGGGATTTCCAAAATGTTGAAAGGAACTCGAAACATTTCAACCATGGTTTTGAGAATCTCTCCCGGAGTTTGAGAGATTTGGACGTGAAAGGGTACCAATCTTGTCGAAGATTGGGAACCCTTCGCGAGAATGTCCAAAGTTTCAGCGGGATTTCCAAAATGTTGAAAGGAACTCGAAACATGTCAACCTTGGTTTTGAGAATCTCTCCCGGAGTTTGAGAGATTTGGACGTGAAAGGGTACCAATCTTGTCGGGGATTGGGAACCCTTCGTGAGAAAGTCCAAAGTTTCAGCGGGATTTCCAAAATGTTGAAAGGAACTCGAAACATGTCAACCTTGGTTTTGAGAATCTCTCCCGGAGTTTGAGAGATTTGGACGTGAAAGGGTACCAATCTTGTCGGGGATTGGGAACCCTTCGCGAGAATGTCCAAAGTTTCAGCGGGATTTCCAAAATGTTGAAAGGAACTCGAAACATGTCAACCTTGGTTTTGAGAATCTCTCCCGGAGTTTGAGAGATTTGGACGTGAAAGGGTACCAATCTTGTCGGGGATTGGGAACCCTTCGCGAGAAAGTCCAAAGTTTCAGCGGGATTTCCAAAATGTTGAAAGGAACTCGAAACATGTCAACCTTGGTTTTGAGAATCTCTCCCGGAGTTTGAGAGATTTGGACGTGAAAGGGTACCAATCTTGTCGGGGATTGGGAACCCTTCGCGAGAAAGTCCAAAGTTTCAGCGGGATTTCCAAAATGTTGAAAGGAACTCGAAACATGTCAACCTTGGTTTTGAGAATCTCTCCCGGAGTTTGAGAGATTTGGACGTGAAAGGGTACCAGTCTTGTCGGGGATTGGGAACCCTTCGCGAGAATGTCCAAAGTTTCAGCGTGATTTCCAAAATGTTGAAAGGAACTCGAAACATGTCAACCTTGGTTTTGAGAATCTCTCCCGGAGTTTGAGAGATTTGGACATGAAAGGGTACCAATCTTGTCGGGGATTGGGAACCCTTCGCGAGAAAGTCCAAAGTTTCAGCGGGATTTCCAAAATGTTGAAAGGAACTCGAAACATGTCAACCTTGGTTTTGAGAATCTCTCCCAGACTTTGAGAGATTTGGACGTGAAAGGGTACCAATCTTGTCGGGGATTGGGAACCCTTCGCGAGAATGTCCAAAGTTTCAGCGGGATTTCCAAAATGTTGAAAGGAACTCGAAACATGTCAACCTTGGTTTTGAGAATCTCTCCCGGAGTTTGAGAGATTTGGACGTGAAAGGGTACCAGTCTTGTCGGGGATTGGGAACCCTTCGCGAGAATGTCCAAAGTTTCAGCGTGATTTCCAAAATGTTGAAAGGAACTCGAAACATGTCAACCTTGGTTTTGAGAATCTCTCCCGGAGTTTGAGAGATTTGGACATGAAAGGGTACCAATCTTGTCGGGGATTGTGAACCCTTCGCGAGAAAGTCCAAAGTTTCAGCGGGATTTCCAAAATGTTGAAAGGAACTCGAAACATGTCAACCTTGGTTTTGAGAATCTCTCCCGGAGTTTGAGAGATTTGGACGTGAAAGGGTACCAATCTTGTCGGGGATTGGGAACCCTTCGCCAGAATGTCCAAAGTTTCAGCGGGATTTCCAAAATGTTGAAAGGAACTCGAAACATGTCAACCTTGGTTTTGAGAATCTCTCCCGGAGTTTGAGAGATTTGGACGTGAAAGGGTACCAATCTTGTCGAAGATTGGGAACCCTTCGCGAGAATGTCCAAAGTTTCAGCGGGATTTCCAAAATGTTGAAAGGAACTCGAAACATGTCAACCTTGGTTTTGAGAATCTCTCCCGGAGTTTGAGAGATTTGGACGTGAAAGGGTACCAATCTTGTCGGGGATTGGGAACCCTTCGTGAGAAAGTCCAAAGTTTCAGCGGGATTTCCAAAATGTTGAAAGGAACTCGAAACATGTCAACCTTGGTTTTGAGAATCTCTCCCGGAGTTTGAGAGATTTGGACGTGAAAGGGTACCAATCTTGTCGGGGATTGGGAACCCTTCGCCAGAATGTCCAAAGTTTCAGCGGGATTTCCAAAATGTTGAAAGGAACTCGAAACATTTCAACCATGGTTTTGAGAATCTCTCCCGGAGTTTGAGAGATTTGGACGTGAAAGGGTACCAATCTTGTCGAAGATTGGGAACCCTTCGCGAGAATGTCCAAAGTTTCAGCGGGATTTCCAAAATGTTGAAAGGAACTCGAAACATGTCAACCTTGGTTTTGAGAATCTCTCCCGGAGTTTGAGAGATTTGGACGTGAAAGGGTACCAATCTTGTCGGGGATTGGGAACCCTTCGTGAGAAAGTCCAAAGTTTCAGCGGGATTTCCAAAATGTTGAAAGGAACTCGAAACATGTCAACCTTGGTTTTGAGAATCTCTCCCGGAGTTTGAGAGATTTGGACGTGAAAGGGTACCAATCTTGTCGGGGATTGGGAACCCTTCGCGAGAATGTCCAAAGTTTCAGCGGGATTTCCAAAATGTTGAAAGGAACTCGAAACATGTCAACCTTGGTTTTGAGAATCTCTCCCGGAGTTTGAGAGATTTGGACGTGAAAGGGTACCAATCTTGTCGGGGATTGGGAACCCTTCGCGAGAAAGTCCAAAGTTTCAGCGGGATTTCCAAAATGTTGAAAGGAACTCGAAACATGTCAACCTTGGTTTTGAGAATCTCTCCCGGAGTTTGAGAGATTTGGACGTGAAAGGGTACCAATCGTGTCGGGGATCGGGAACCCTTCGCGAGAATGTCCAAAGTTTCAGTGGGATTTCCAAAATGTTGAAAGGAACTCGAAACATGTCAACCTTGGTTTTGAGAATCTCTCCCGGAGTTTGAGAGATTTGGACGTGAAAGGGTACCAATCTTGTCGGGGATTGGGAACCCTTCGCGAGAAAGTCCAAAGTTTCAGCGGGATTTCCAAAATGTTGAAAGGAACTCGAAACATGTCAACCTTGGTTTTGAGAATCTCTCCCGGAGTTTGAGAGATTTGGACGTGAAAGGGTACCAATCTTGTCGGGGATTGGGAACCCTTCGCGAGAATGTCCAAAGTTTCAGCGGGATTTCCAAAATGTTGAAAGGAACTCGAAACATGTCAACCTTGGTTTTGAGAATCTCTCCCGGAGTTTGAGAGATTTGGACGTGAAAGGGTACCAGTCTTGTCGGGGATTGGGAACCCTTCGCGAGAATGTCCAAAGTTTCAGCGTGATTTCCAAAATGTTGAAAGGAACTCAAAACATGTCAACCTTGGTTTTGAGAATCTCTCCCGGAGTTTGAGAGATTTGGACATGAAAGGGTACCAATCTTGTCGGGGATTGTGAACCCTTCGCGAGAAAGTCCAAAGTTTCAGCGGGATTTCCAAAATGTTGAAAGGAACTCGAAACATGTCAACCTTGGTTTTGAGAATCTCTCCCGGAGTTTGAGAGATTTGGACGTGAAAGGGTACCAATCTTGTCGGGGATTGGGAACCCTTCGCCAGAATGTTCAAAGTTTCAGCGGAATTTCCAAAATGTTGAAAGGAACTCGAAACATTTCAACCATGGTTTTGAGAATCTCTCCCGGAGTTTGAGAGATTTGGACGTGAAAGGGTACCAGTCTTGTCGGGGATTGGGAACCCTTCGCGAGAATGTCCAAAGTTTCAGCGGGATTTCCAAAATGTTGAAAGGAACTCGAAACATGTCAACCTTGGTTTTGAGAATCTCTCCCGGAGTTTGAGAGATTTGGACGTGAAAGGGTACCAATCTTGTCGGGGATTGGGAACCCTTCGTGAGAAAGTCCAAAGTTTCAGCGGGATTTCCAAAATGTTGAAAGGAACTCGAAACATGTCAACCTTGGTTTTGAGAATCTCTCCCGGAGTTTGAGAGATTTGGACGTGAAAGGGTACCAATCTTGTCGGGGATTGGGAACCCTTCGCGAGAATGTCCAAAGTTTCAGCGGGATTTCCAAAATGTTGAAAGGAAGTCGAAACATGTCAACCTTGGTTTTGAGAATCTCTCCCGGAGTTTGAGAGATTTGGACGTGAAAGGGTACCAATCTTGTCGGGGATTGGGAACCCTTCGCGAGAAAGTCCAAAGTTTCAGCGGGATTTCCAAAATGTTGAAAGGAACTCGAAACATGTCAACCTTGGTTTTGAGAATCTCTCCCGGAGTTTGAGAGATTTGGACGTGAAAGGGTACCAATCGTGTCGGGGATCGGGAACCCTTCGCAAGAATGTCCAAAGTTTCAGCGGGATTTCCAAAATGTTGAAAGGAACTCGAAACATGTCAGCCATGGTTTTGAGAATCTCTCCCGGAGTTTGAGAGATTTGGACATGAAAGGGTACCAGTCTTGTCGGGGATTGGGAACCTTTCGCTAGAATGTCCAAAGTTTCAGCGGGATTTCCAAAATGTTGAAAGGAACTCGAAACATGTCAACCATGGTTTTGAGAATCTCTCCCGGAGTTTGAGAGATTTGGACGTGAAAGGGTTCCAATCTTGTCGGGGATTGGGAACCCTTCGCGACAATGTCCAAAGTTTCAGCGGGATTTCCAAAATGTTGAAAGGAACTCAAAACATGTCAACCTTGGTTTTGAGAATCTCTCCCGGACTTTGAGAGATTTGGACATGAAAGGGTACCAATCTTGTCGGGGATTGGGAACCCTTCGCGAGAATGTCCAAAGTTTCAGCGGGATTTCCAAAATGTTGAAAGGAACTCGAAACATGTCAACCTTGGTTTTGGGAATCTCTCCCGGAGTTTGAGAGATTTTGACGTGAAAGGGTACCAATCTTGTCAGGGATTGGGAACCCTTCGCCAGAATATCCAAACTTTCAGCAGGATTTCCAAAATGTTGAAAGGAACTCGAAACATGTCAACCTTGGTTTTGAGAATCTCTCCCGGAGTTTGAGAGATTTGGACGTGAAAGGGTACCAGTCTTGTCGGGGATTGGGAACCCTTCGTGAGAATGTCCAAAGTTTCAGTGTGATTTCCAAAATGTTGAAAGGAACTCGAAACATGTCAACCTTGGTTTTGAGAATCTCTCCCGGAGTTTGAGAGATTTGGACGTGAAAGGGTACCAATCTTGTCGGGGATTGGGAACCCTTCGCGAGAAAGTCCAAAGTTTCAGCGGGATTTCCAAAATGTTGAAAGGAACTCGAAACATGTCAACCTTGGTTTTGAGAATCTCTCCCGGAGTTTGAGAGATTTGGACGTGAAAGGGTACCAATCTTGTCGGGGATTGGGAACCCTTCGCGAGAATGTCCAAAGTTTCAGCGGGATTTCCAAAATGTTGAAAGGAACTCGAAACATGTCAACCCTGGTTTTGAGAATCTCTCCCGGAGTTTGAGAGATTTGGACGTGAAAGGGTACCAATCTTGTCGAAGATTGGGAACCCTTCGCGAGAATGTCCAAAGTTTCAGCGGGATTTCCAAAATGTTGAAAGGAACTCGAAACATGTCAACCTTGGTTTTGAGAATCTCTCTCAGACTTTGAGAGATTTGGACGTGAAAGGGTACCAATCTTGTCAGGGATTGGGAACCCTTCGCCAGAATATCCAAAGTGTCAGCGGGATTTCCAAAATGTTGAAAGGAACTCGAAACATGTCAACCTTGGTTTTGAGAATCTCTCCCGGAGTTTGAGAGATTTGGACATGAAAGGGTACCAATCTTGTCGGGGATTGGGAACCCTTCGCGAGAATGTCCAAGGTTTCAGCGTGATTTCCAAAATGTTGAAAGGAACTCGAAACATGTCAACCTTGGTTTTGAGAATCTCTCCCGGAGTTTGAGAGATTTGGACGTGAAAGGGTACCAATCGTGTCGGGGATCGGGAACCCTTCGCCAGAATGTCCAAAGTTTCAGTGGGATTTCCAAAATGTTGAAAGGAACTCGAAACATGTCAACCTTGGTTTTGAGAATCTCTCCCGGAGTTTGAGAGATTTGGACGTGAAAGGGTACCAATCTTGTCGGGGATTGGGAACCCTTCGCGACAATGTCCAAAGTTTCAGCGGGATTTCCAAAATGTTGAAAGGAACGCGAAACATGTCAGCCATGGTTTTGAGAATCTCTCCCGGAGTTTGAGAGATTTGGACATGAAAGGGTACCAATCTTGTCGGGGATTGGGAACCCTTCGCGAGAATGTCCAAAGTTTCAGCGTGATTTCCAAAATGTTGAAAGGAACTCGAAACATGTCAACCTTGGTTTTGAGAATCTCTCCCGGAGTTTGAGAGATTTTGACGTGAAAGGGTACCAATCTTGTCAGGGATTGGGAACCCTTCGCCAGAATATCCAAACTTTCAGCAGGATTTCCAAAATGTTGAAAGGAACTCGAAACATGTCAACCTTGGTTTTGAGAATCTCTCCCGGAGTTTGAGAGATTTGGACGTGAAAGGGTACCAGTCTTGTCGGGGATTGGGAACCCTTCGCGAGAATGTCCTAACTTTCAGTGTGATTTCCAAAATGTTGAAAGGAACTCGAAACATGTCAACCTTGGTTTTGAGAATCTCTCCCGGAGTGTGAGAGATTTGGACGTGAAAGGGTACCAATCGTGTCGGGGATCGGGAACCCTTCGCGAGAATGTCCAAAGTTTCAGCGGGATTTCCAAAATGTTGAAAGGAACTCGAAACATGTCAACCATGGTTTTGAGAATCTCTCCCGGAGTTTGAGAGATTTGGACGTGAAAGGGTACCAATCTTGTCGAAGATTGGGAACCCTTCGCGAGAATGTCCAAAGTTTCAGCGGGATTTCCAAAATGTTGAAAGGAACTCGAAACATGTCAACCTTGGTTTTGAGAATCTCTCCCGGAGTTTGAGAGATTTGGACGTGAAAGGGTACCAATCTTGTCAGGGATTGGGAACCCTTCGCCAGAATATCCAAACTTTCAGGGGAATTTCCAAAATGTTGAAAGGAACTCGAAACATGTCAACCTTGGTTTTGAGAATCTCTCCCGGAGTTTGAGAGATTTGGACGTGAAAGGGTACCAATCGTGTCGGGGATCGGGAACCCTTCGCGAGAATGTCCAAAGATTCAGCGGGATTTCCAAAATGTTGAAAGGAACTCGAAACATGTCAACCTTGGTTTTGAGAATCTCTCCCGGAGTTTGAGAGATTTGGACATGAAAGGGTACCAGTCTTGTCGGGGATTGGGAACCTTTCGCGAGAATGTCCAAAGTTTCAGCGGGATTTCCAAAATGTTGAAAGGAACTCGAAACATGTCAACCATGGTTTTGAGAATCTCTCCCGGAGTTTGAGAGATTTGGACGTGAAAGGGTAGCAGTCTTGTCGGGGATTGGGAACCCTTCGCGAGAATGTCCAAAGTTTCAGCGGGATTTCCAAAATGTTGAAAGGAACTCGAAACATGTCAACCTTGGTGTTGAGAATCTCTCCCGGAGTTTGAGAGATTTGGACGTGAAAGGGTACCAATCTTGTCGGGGATTGGGAACCCTTCGCGAGAATGTCCAAAGTTTCAGCGGGATTTCCAAAATGTTGAAAGGAACTCGAAACATGTCAACCATGGTTTTGAGAATCTCTCCCGGAGTTTGAGAGATTTGGATGTGAAAGGGTACCAGTCTTGTCGGGGATTGGGAACCCTTCGCGAGAATGTCCAAAGTTTCAGCGGGATTTCCAAAATGTTGAAAGGAACTCGAAACATGTCAACCTTGGTTTTGAGAATCTCTCCCGGAGTTTGAGAGATTTGGACGTGAAAGGGTACCAGTCTTGTCGGGGATTGGGAACCCTTCGCGAGAAAGTCCAAAGTTTCAGCGGGATTTCCAAAATGTTGAAAGGAACTCGAAACATGTCAACCTTGGTTTTGAGAATCTCTCCCGGAGTTTGAGAGATTTGGACGTGAAAGGGTACCAATCTTGTCGGGGATTGGGAACCCTTCGCGAGAATGTCCAAAGTTTCAGCGGGATTTCCAAAATGTTGAAAGGAACTCGAAACATGTCAACCTTGGTTTTGAGAATCTCTCCCGGAGTTTGAGAGATTTGGACGTGAAAGGGTACCAGTCTTGTCGGGGATTGGGAACCCTTCGCGAGAATGTCCAAAGTTTCAGCGTGATTTCCAAAATGTTGAAAGGAACTCGAACCATGTCAACCTTTTTTTTGAGAATCTCTCCCGGAGTTTGAGAGATTTGGACATGAAAGGGTACCAATCTTGTCGGGGATTGGGAACCCTTCGCGAGAAAGTCCGAAGTTTCAGCGGGATTTCCAAAATGTTGAAAGGAACTCGAAACATGTCAACCTTGGTTTTGAGAATCTCTCCCGGAGTTTGAGAGATTTGGACGTGAAAGGGTACCAATCTTGTCGGGGATTGGGAACCCTTCGCCAGAATGTCCAAAGTTTCAGCGGGATTTCCAAAATGTTGAAAGGAACTCGAAACATTTCAACCATGGTTTTGAGAATCTCTCCCGGAGTTTGAGAGATTTGGACGTGAAAGGGTACCAATCTTGTCGAAGATTGGGAACCCTTCGCGAGAATGTCCAAAGTTTCAGCGGGATTTCCAAAATGTTGAAAGGAACTCGAAACATGTCAACCTTGGTTTTGAGAATCTCTCCCGGAGTTTGAGAGATTTGGACGTGAAAGGGTACCAATCTTGTCGGGGATTGTGAACCCTTCGCGAGAAAGTCCAAAGTTTCAGCGGGATTTCCAAAATGTTGAAAGGAACTCGAAACATGTCAACCTTGGTTTTGAGAATCTCTCCCGGAGTTTGAGAGATTTGGACATGAAAGGGTAGCAATCTTGTCGGGGATTGTGAACCCTTCGCGAGAAAGTCCAAAGTTTCAGCGGGATTTCCAAAATGTTGAAAGGAACTCGAAACATGTCAACCTTGGTTTTGAGAATCTCTCCCGGAGTTTGAGAGATTTGGACGTGAAAGGGTACCAATCTTGTCGGGGATTGGGAACCCTTCGCCAGAATGTCCAAAGTTTCAGCGGGATTTCCAAAATGTTGAAAGGAACTCGAAACATGTCAACCTTGGTTTTGAGAATCTCTCCCGGAGTTTGAGAGATTTGGACGTGAAAGGGTACCAATCTTGTCGAAGATTGGGAACCCTTCGCGAGAATGTCCAAAGTTTCAGCGGGATTTCCAAAATGTTGAAAGGAACTCGAAACATGTCAACCTTGGTTTTGAGAATCTCTCCCGGAGTTTGAGAGATTTGGACGTGAAAGGGTACCAATCTTGTCGGGGATTGGGAACCCTTCGTGAGAAAGTCCAAAGTTTCAGCGGGATTTCCAAAATGTTGAAAGGAACTCGAAACATGTCAACCTTGGTTTTGAGAATCTCTCCCGGAGTTTGAGAGATTTGGACGTGAAAGGGTACCAATCTTGTCGGGGATTGGGAACCCTTCGCCAGAATGTCCAAAGTTTCAGCGGGATTTCCAAAATGTTGAAAGGAACTCGAAACATTTCAACCATGGTTTTGAGAATCTCTCCCGGAGTTTGAGAGATTTGGACGTGAAAGGGTACCAATCTTGTCGAAGATTGGGAACCCTTCGCGAGAATGTCCAAAGTTTCAGCGGGATTTCCAAAATGTTGAAAGGAACTCGAAACATGTCAACCTTGGTTTTGAGAATCTCTCCCGGAGTTTGAGAGATTTGGACGTGAAAGGGTACCAATCTTGTCGGGGATTGGGAACCCTTCGTGAGAAAGTCCAAAGTTTCAGCGGGATTTCCAAAATGTTGAAAGGAACTCGAAACATGTCAACCTTGGTTTTGAGAATCTCTCCCGGAGTTTGAGAGATTTGGACGTGAAAGGGTACCAATCTTGTCGGGGATTGGGAACCCTTCGCGAGAATGTCCACAGTTTCAGCGGGATTTCCAAAATGTTGAAAGGAACTCGAAACATGTCAACCTTGGTTTTGAGAATCTCTCCCGGAGTTTGAGAGATTTGGACGTGAAAGGGTACCAATCTTGTCGGGGATCGGGAACCCTTCGCAAGAATGTCCAAAGTTTCAGCGGGATTTCCAAAATGTTGAAAGGAACTCGAAACATGTCAACCTTGGTTTTGAGAATCTCTGCCGGAGTTTGAGAGATTTGGACGTGAAAGGGTACCAATCTTGTCAGGGATTGGGAACCCTTCGCGAGAATGTCCAAAGTTTCAGCAGGATTTCCAAAATGTTGAAAGGAACTCGAAACATGTCAACTTTGGTTTTGAGAATCTCTCCCGGAGTTTGAGAGATTTGGACGTGAGAGGGTACCAATCTTGTCGGGGATTGGGAACCCTTCGCAAGAATGTCCAAAGTTTCAGCGGGATTTCCAAAATGTTGAAAGGAACTCGAAACATGTCAGCCATGGTTTTGAGAATCTCTCCCGGAGTTTGAGAGATTTGGACATGAAAGGGTACCAGTCTTGTCGGGGATTGGGAACCTTTCGCTAGAATGTCCAAAGTTTCAGCGGGATTTCCAAAATGTTGAAAGGAACTCGAAACATGTCAACCTTGGTTTTGAGAATCTCTCCCGGAGTTTGAGAGATTTGGACGTGAAAGGGTACCAATCTTGTCGGGGATTGGGAACCCTTCGCGACAATGTCCAAAGTTTCAGCGGGATTTCCAAAATGTTGAAAGGAACTCAAAACATGTCAACCTTGGTTTTGAGAATCTCTCCCGGACTTTGAGAGATTTGGACATGAAAGGGTACCAATCTTGTCGGGGATTGGGAACCCTTCGCGAGAATGTCCAAAGTTTCAGCGGGATTTCCAAAATGTTGAAAGGAACTCGAAACATGTCAACCTTGGTTTTGAGAATCTCTCCCGGAGTTTGAGAGATTTTGACGTGAAAGGGTACCAATCTTGTCAGGGATTGGGAACCCTTCGCCAGAATATCCAAACTTTCAGCAGGATTTCCAAAATGTTGAAAGGAACTCGAAACATGTCAACCTTGGTTTTGAGAATCTCTCCCGGAGTTTGAGAGATTTGGACGTGAAAGGGTACCAGTCTTGTCGGGGATTGGGAACCCTTCGTGAGAATGTCCAAAGTTTCAGTGTGATTTCCAAAATGTTGAAAGGAACTCGAAACATGTCAACCTTGGTTTTGAGAATCTCTCCCAGACTTTGAGAGATTTGGACGTGAAAGGGTACCAATCTTGTCGGGGATTGGGAACCCTTCGCGAGAAAGTCCAAAGTTTCAGCGGGATTTCCAAAATGTTGAAAGGAACTCGAAACATGTCAACCTTGGTTTTGAGAATCTCTCCCGGAGTTTGAGAGATTTGGACGTGAAAGGGTACCAATCTTGTCGGGGATTGGGAACCCTTCGCGAGAATGTCCAAAGTTTCAGCGGGATTTCCAAAATGTTGAAAGGAACTCGAAACATGTCAACCCTGGTTTTGAGAATCTCTCCCGGAGTTTGAGAGATTTGGACGTGAAAGGGTACCAATCTTGTCGAAGATTGGGAACCCTTCGCGAGAATGTCCAAAGTTTCAGCGGGATTTCCAAAATGTTGAAAGGAACTCGAAACATGTCAACCTTGGTTTTGAGAATCTCTCTCAGACTTTGAGAGATTTGGACGTGAAAGGGTACCAATCTTGTCAGGGATTGGGAACCCTTCGCCAGAATATCCAAAGTGTCAGCGGGATTTCCAAAATGTTGAAAGGAACTCGAAACATGTCAACCTTGGTTTTGAGAATCTCTCCCGGAGTTTGAGAGATTTGGACGTGAAAGGGTACCAATCGTGTCGGGGATTGGGAACCCTTCGCGACAATGTCCAAAGTTTCAGCGGGATTTCCAAAATGTTGAAAGGAACTCGAAACATGTCAGCCATGGTTTTGAGAATCTCTCCCGGAGTTTGAGAGATTTGGACATGAAAGGGTACCAATCTTGTCGGGGATTGGGAACCCTTCGCGAGAATGTCCAAAGTTTCAGCGGGATTTCCAAAATGTTGAAAGGAACTCGAAACATGTCAACCTTGGTTTTGAGAATCTCTCCCGGAGTTTGAGAGATTTGGACGTGAAAGGGTACCAATCTTGTCAGGGATTGGGAACCCTTCGCCAGAATATCCAAACTTTCAGCAGGATTTCCAAAATGTTGAAAGGAACTCGAAACATGTCAACCTTGGTTTTGAGAATCTCTCCCGGAGTTTGAGAGATTTGGACGTGAAAGGGTACCAGTCTTGTCGGGGATTGGGAACCCTTCGCGAGAATGTCCAAAGTTTCAGTGTGATTTCCAAAATGTTGAAAGGAACTCAAAACATGTCAACCTTGGTTTTGAGAATCTCTCCCGGACTTTGAGAGATTTGGACGTGAAAGGGTACCAATCTTGTCGGGGATTGGGAACCCTTCGCGAGAATGTCCAAAGTTTCAGCGGGATTTCCAAAATGTTGAAAGGAACTCGAAACATGTCAACCTTGGTTTTGGGAATCTCTCCCGGAGTTTGAGAGATTTTGACGTGAAAGGGTACCAATCTTGTCAGGGATTGGGAACCCTTCGCCAGAATATCCAAACTTTCAGCAGGATTTCCAAAATGTTGAAAGGAACTCGAAACATGTCAACCTTGGTTTTGAGAATCTCTCCCGGAGTTTGAGAGATTTGGACGTGAAAGGGTACCAGTCTTGTCGGGGATTGGGAACCCTTCGTGAGAATGTCCAAAGTTTCAGTGTGATTTCCAAAATGTTGAAAGGAACTCGAAACATGTCAACCTTGGTTTTGAGAATCTCTCCCGGAGTTTGAGAGATTTGGACGTGAAAGGGTACCAATCTTGTCGGGGATTGGGAACCCTTCGCGAGAAAGTCCAAAGTTTCAGCGGGATTTCCAAAATGTTGAAAGGAACTCGAAACATGTCAACCTTGGTTTTGAGAATCTCTCCCGGAGTTTGAGAGATTTGGACGTGAAAGGGTACCAATCTTGTCGGGGATTGGGAACCCTTCGCGAGAATGTCCAAAGTTTCAGCGGGATTTCCAAAATGTTGAAAGGAACTCGAAACATGTCAACCCTGGTTTTGAGAATCTCTCCCGGAGTTTGAGAGATTTGGACGTGAAAGGGTACCAATCTTGTCGAAGATTGGGAACCCTTCGCGAGAATGTCCAAAGTTTCAGCGGGATTTCCAAAATGTTGAAAGGAACTCGAAACATGTCAACCTTGGTTTTGAGAATCTCTCTCAGACTTTGAGAGATTTGGACGTGAAAGGGTACCAATCTTGTCAGGGATTGGGAACCCTTCGCCAGAATATCCAAAGTGTCAGCGGGATTTCCAAAATGTTGAAAGGAACTCGAAACATGTCAACCTTGGTTTTGAGAATCTCTCCCGGAGTTTGAGAGATTTGGACATGAAAGGGTACCAATCTTGTCGGGGATTGGGAACCCTTCGCGAGAATGTCCAAGGTTTCAGCGGGATTTCCAAAATGTTGAAAGGAACTCGAAACATGTCAACCTTGGTTTTGAGAATCTCTCCCGGAGTTTGAGAGATTTGGACGTGAAAGGGTACCAATCGTGTCGGGGATCGGGAACCCTTCGCCAGAATGTCCAAAGTTTCAGTGGGATTTCCAAAATGTTGAAAGGAACTCGAAACATGTCAACCTTGGTTTTGAGAATCTCTCCCGGAGTTTGAGAGATTTGGACGTGAAAGGGTACCAATCTTGTCGGGGATTGGGAACCCTTCGCGACAATGTCCAAAGTTTCAGCGGGATTTCCAAAATGTTGAAAGGAACGCGAAACATGTCAGCCATGGTTTTGAGAATCTCTCCCGGAGTTTGAGAGATTTGGACATGAAAGGGTACCAATCTTGTCGGGGATTGGGAACCCTTCGCGAGAATGTCCAAAGTTTCAGCGTGATTTCCAAAATGTTGAAAGGAACTCGAAACATGTCAACCTTGGTTTTGAGAATCTCTCCCGGAGTTTGAGAGATTTTGACGTGAAAGGGTACCAATCTTGTCAGGGATTGGGAACCCTTCGCCAGAATATCCAAACTTTCAGCAGGATTTCCAAAATGTTGAAAGGAACTCGAAACATGTCAACCTTGGTTTTGAGAATCTCTCCCGGAGTTTGAGAGATTTGGACGTGAAAGGGTACCAGTCTTGTCGGGGATTGGGAACCCTTCGCGAGAATGTCCTAACTTTCAGTGTGATTTCCAAAATGTTGAAAGGAACTCGAAACATGTCAACCTTGGTTTTGAGAATCTCTCCCGGAGTGTGAGAGATTTGGACGTGAAAGGGTACCAATCGTGTCGGGGATCGGGAACCCTTCGCGAGAATGTCCAAAGTTTCAGCGGGATTTCCAAAATGTTGAAAGGAACTCGAAACATGTCAACCATGGTTTTGAGAATCTCTCCCGGAGTTTGAGAGATTTGGACGTGAAAGGGTACCAATCTTGTCGAAGATTGGGAACCCTTCGCGAGAATGTCCAAAGTTTCAGCGGGATTTCCAAAATGTTGAAAGGAACTCGAAACATGTCAACCTTGGTTTTGAGAATCTCTCCCGGAGTTTGAGAGATTTGGACGTGAAAGGGTACCAATCTTGTCAGGGATTGGGAACCCTTCGCCAGAATATCCAAACTTTCAGGGGAATTTCCAAAATGTTGAAAGGAACTCGAAACATGTCAACCTTGGTTTTGAGAATCTCTCCCGGAGTTTGAGAGATTTGGACGTGAAAGGGTACCAATCGTGTCGGGGATCGGGAACCCTTCGCGAGAATGTCCAAAGATTCAGCGGGATTTCCAAAATGTTGAAAGGAACTCGAAACATGTCAACCTTGGTTTTGAGAATCTCTCCCGGAGTTTGAGAGATTTGGACATGAAAGGGTACCAGTCTTGTCGGGGATTGGGAACCTTTCGCGAGAATGTCCAAAGTTTCAGCGGGATTTCCAAAATGTTGAAAGGAACTCGAAACATGTCAACCATGGTTTTGAGAATCTCTCCCGGAGTTTGAGAGATTTGGACGTGAAAGGGTAGCAGTCTTGTCGGGGATTGGGAACCCTTCGCGAGAATGTCCAAAGTTTCAGCGGGATTTCCAAAATGTTGAAAGGAACTCGAAACATGTCAACCTTGGTGTTGAGAATCTCTCCCGGAGTTTGAGAGATTTGGACGTGAAAGGGTACCAATCTTGTCGGGGATTGGGAACCCTTCGCGAGAATGTCCAAAGTTTCAGCGGGATTTCCAAAATGTTGAAAGGAACTCGAAACATGTCAACCATGGTTTTGAGAATCTCTCCCGGAGTTTGAGAGATTTGGATGTGAAAGGGTACCAGTCTTGTCGGGGATTGGGAACCCTTCGCGAGAATGTCCAAAGTTTCAGCGGGATTTCCAAAATGTTGAAAGGAACTCGAAACATGTCAACCTTGGTTTTGAGAATCTCTCCCGGAGTTTGAGAGATTTGGACGTGAAAGGGTACCAGTCTTGTCGGGGATTGGGAACCCTTCGCGAGAAAGTCCAAAGTTTCAGCGGGATTTCCAAAATGTTGAAAGGAACTCGAAACATGTCAACCTTGGTTTTGAGAATCTCTCCCGGAGTTTGAGAGATTTGGACGTGAAAGGGTACCAATCTTGTCGGGGATTGGGAACCCTTCGCGAGAATGTCCAAAGTTTCAGCGGGATTTCCAAAATGTTGAAAGGAACTCGAAACATGTCAACCTTGGTTTTGAGAATCTCTCCCGGAGTTTGAGAGATTTGGACGTGAAAGGGTACCAGTCTTGTCGGGGATTGGGAACCCTTCGCGAGAATGTCCAAAGTTTCAGCGTGATTTCCAAAATGTTGAAAGGAACTCGAACCATGTCAACCTTTTTTTTGAGAATCTCTCCCGGAGTTTGAGAGATTTGGACATGAAAGGGTACCAATCTTGTCGGGGATTGGGAACCCTTCGCGAGAAAGTCCGAAGTTTCAGCGGGATTTCCAAAATGTTGAAAGGAACTCGAAACATGTCAACCTTGGTTTTGAGAATCTCTCCCGGAGTTTGAGAGATTTGGACGTGAAAGGGTACCAATCTTGTCGGGGATTGGGAACCCTTCGCCAGAATGTCCAAAGTTTCAGCGGGATTTCCAAAATGTTGAAAGGAACTCGAAACATTTCAACCATGGTTTTGAGAATCTCTCCCGGAGTTTGAGAGATTTGGACGTGAAAGGGTACCAATCTTGTCGAAGATTGGGAACCCTTCGCGAGAATGTCCAAAGTTTCAGCGGGATTTCCAAAATGTTGAAAGGAACTCGAAACATGTCAACCTTGGTTTTGAGAATCTCTCCCGGAGTTTGAGAGATTTGGACGTGAAAGGGTACCAATCTTGTCGGGGATTGTGAACCCTTCGCGAGAAAGTCCAAAGTTTCAGCGGGATTTCCAAAATGTTGAAAGGAACTCGAAACATGTCAACCTTGGTTTTGAGAATCTCTCCCGGAGTTTGAGAGATTTGGACATGAAAGGGTAGCAATCTTGTCGGGGATTGTGAACCCTTCGCGAGAAAGTCCAAAGTTTCAGCGGGATTTCCAAAATGTTGAAAGGAACTCGAAACATGTCAACCTTGGTTTTGAGAATCTCTCCCGGAGTTTGAGAGATTTGGACGTGAAAGGGTACCAATCTTGTCGGGGATTGGGAACCCTTCGCCAGAATGTCCAAAGTTTCAGCGGGATTTCCAAAATGTTGAAAGGAACTCGAAACATGTCAACCTTGGTTTTGAGAATCTCTCCCGGAGTTTGAGAGATTTGGACGTGAAAGGGTACCAATCTTGTCGAAGATTGGGAACCCTTCGCGAGAATGTCCAAAGTTTCAGCGGGATTTCCAAAATGTTGAAAGGAACTCGAAACATGTCAACCTTGGTTTTGAGAATCTCTCCCGGAGTTTGAGAGATTTGGACGTGAAAGGGTACCAATCTTGTCGGGGATTGGGAACCCTTCGTGAGAAAGTCCAAAGTTTCAGCGGGATTTCCAAAATGTTGAAAGGAACTCGAAACATGTCAACCTTGGTTTTGAGAATCTCTCCCGGAGTTTGAGAGATTTGGACGTGAAAGGGTACCAATCTTGTCGGGGATTGGGAACCCTTCGCCAGAATGTCCAAAGTTTCAGCGGGATTTCCAAAATGTTGAAAGGAACTCGAAACATTTCAACCATGGTTTTGAGAATCTCTCCCGGAGTTTGAGAGATTTGGACGTGAAAGGGTACCAATCTTGTCGAAGATTGGGAACCCTTCGCGAGAATGTCCAAAGTTTCAGCGGGATTTCCAAAATGTTGAAAGGAACTCGAAACATGTCAACCTTGGTTTTGAGAATCTCTCCCGGAGTTTGAGAGATTTGGACGTGAAAGGGTACCAATCTTGTCGGGGATTGGGAACCCTTCGTGAGAAAGTCCAAAGTTTCAGCGGGATTTCCAAAATGTTGAAAGGAACTCGAAACATGTCAACCTTGGTTTTGAGAATCTCTCCCGGAGTTTGAGAGATTTGGACGTGAAAGGGTACCAATCTTGTCGGGGATTGGGAACCCTTCGCGAGAATGTCCACAGTTTCAGCGGGATTTCCAAAATGTTGAAAGGAACTCGAAACATGTCAACCTTGGTTTTGAGAATCTCTCCCGGAGTTTGAGAGATTTGGACGTGAAAGGGTACCAATCTTGTCGGGGATCGGGAACCCTTCGCAAGAATGTCCAAAGTTTCAGCGGGATTTCCAAAATGTTGAAAGGAACTCGAAACATGTCAACCTTGGTTTTGAGAATCTCTGCCGGAGTTTGAGAGATTTGGACGTGAAAGGGTACCAATCTTGTCAGGGATTGGGAACCCTTCGCGAGAATGTCCAAAGTTTCAGCAGGATTTCCAAAATGTTGAAAGGAACTCGAAACATGTCAACTTTGGTTTTGAGAATCTCTCCCGGAGTTTGAGAGATTTGGACGTGAGAGGGTACCAATCTTGTCGGGGATTGGGAACCCTTCGCAAGAATGTCCAAAGTTTCAGCGGGATTTCCAAAATGTTGAAAGGAACTCGAAACATGTCAGCCATGGTTTTGAGAATCTCTCCCGGAGTTTGAGAGATTTGGACATGAAAGGGTACCAGTCTTGTCGGGGATTGGGAACCTTTCGCTAGAATGTCCAAAGTTTCAGCGGGATTTCCAAAATGTTGAAAGGAACTCGAAACATGTCAACCTTGGTTTTGAGAATCTCTCCCGGAGTTTGAGAGATTTGGACGTGAAAGGGTACCAATCTTGTCGGGGATTGGGAACCCTTCGCGACAATGTCCAAAGTTTCAGCGGGATTTCCAAAATGTTGAAAGGAACTCAAAACATGTCAACCTTGGTTTTGAGAATCTCTCCCGGACTTTGAGAGATTTGGACATGAAAGGGTACCAATCTTGTCGGGGATTGGGAACCCTTCGCGAGAATGTCCAAAGTTTCAGCGGGATTTCCAAAATGTTGAAAGGAACTCGAAACATGTCAACCTTGGTTTTGAGAATCTCTCCCGGAGTTTGAGAGATTTTGACGTGAAAGGGTACCAATCTTGTCAGGGATTGGGAACCCTTCGCCAGAATATCCAAACTTTCAGCAGGATTTCCAAAATGTTGAAAGGAACTCGAAACATGTCAACCTTGGTTTTGAGAATCTCTCCCGGAGTTTGAGAGATTTGGACGTGAAAGGGTACCAGTCTTGTCGGGGATTGGGAACCCTTCGTGAGAATGTCCAAAGTTTCAGTGTGATTTCCAAAATGTTGAAAGGAACTCGAAACATGTCAACCTTGGTTTTGAGAATCTCTCCCAGACTTTGAGAGATTTGGACGTGAAAGGGTACCAATCTTGTCGGGGATTGGGAACCCTTCGCGAGAAAGTCCAAAGTTTCAGCGGGATTTCCAAAATGTTGAAAGGAACTCGAAACATGTCAACCTTGGTTTTGAGAATCTCTCCCGGAGTTTGAGAGATTTGGACGTGAAAGGGTACCAATCTTGTCGGGGATTGGGAACCCTTCGCGAGAATGTCCAAAGTTTCAGCGGGATTTCCAAAATGTTGAAAGGAACTCGAAACATGTCAACCCTGGTTTTGAGAATCTCTCCCGGAGTTTGAGAGATTTGGACGTGAAAGGGTACCAATCTTGTCGAAGATTGGGAACCCTTCGCGAGAATGTCCAAAGTTTCAGCGGGATTTCCAAAATGTTGAAAGGAACTCGAAACATGTCAACCTTGGTTTTGAGAATCTCTCTCAGACTTTGAGAGATTTGGACGTGAAAGGGTACCAATCTTGTCAGGGATTGGGAACCCTTCGCCAGAATATCCAAAGTGTCAGCGGGATTTCCAAAATGTTGAAAGGAACTCGAAACATGTCAACCTTGGTTTTGAGAATCTCTCCCGGAGTTTGAGAGATTTGGACGTGAAAGGGTACCAATCGTGTCGGGGATTGGGAACCCTTCGCGACAATGTCCAAAGTTTCAGCGGGATTTCCAAAATGTTGAAAGGAACTCGAAACATGTCAGCCATGGTTTTGAGAATCTCTCCCGGAGTTTGAGAGATTTGGACATGAAAGGGTACCAATCTTGTCGGGGATTGGGAACCCTTCGCGAGAATGTCCAAAGTTTCAGCGGGATTTCCAAAATGTTGAAAGGAACTCGAAACATGTCAACCTTGGTTTTGAGAATCTCTCCCGGAGTTTGAGAGATTTTGACGTGAAAGGGTACCAATCTTGTCAGGGATTGGGAACCCTTCGCCAGAATATCCAAACTTTCAGCAGGATTTCCAAAATGTTGAAAGGAACTCGAAACATGTCAACCTTGGTTTTGAGAATCTCTCCCGGAGTTTGAGAGATTTGGACGTGAAAGGGTACCAGTCTTGTCGGGGATTGGGAACCCTTCGCGAGAATGTCCAAAGTTTCAGTGTGATTTCCAAAATGTTGAAAGGAACTCGAAACATGTCAACCTTGGTTTTGAGAATCTCTCCCGGAGTTTGAGAGATTTGGACGTGAAAGGGTACCAATCTTGTCGGGGATTGGGAACCCTTCGCGAGAAAGTCCAAAGTTTCAGCGGGATTTCCAAAATGTTGAAAGGAACTCGAAACATGTCAGCCATGGTTTTGAGAATCTCTCCCGGAGTTTGAGAGATTTGGACATGAAAGGGTACCAATCTTGTCGGGGATTGGGAACCCTTCGCGAGAATGTCCAAAGTTTCAGCGGGATTTCCAAAATGTTGAAAGGAACTCGAAACATGTCAACCTTGGTTTTGAGAATCTCTCCCGGAGTTTGAGAGATTTGGACGTGAAAGGGTACCAATCGTGTCGGGGATCGGGAACCCTTCGCCAGAATGTCCAAAGTTTCAGTGGGATTTCCAAAATGTTGAAAGGAACTCGAAACATGTCAACCTTGGTTTTGAGAATCTCTCCCGGAGTTTGAGAGATTTGGACGTGAAAGGGTACCAATCTTGTCGGGGATTGGGAACCCTTCGCGACAATGTCCAAAGTTTCAGCGGGATTTCCAAAATGTTGAAAGGAACTCGAAACATGTCAGCCATGGTTTTGAGAATCTCTCCCGGAGTTTGAGAGATTTGGACATGAAAGGGTACCAATCTTGTCGGGGATTGGGAACCCTTCGCGAGAATGTCCAAAGTTTCAGCGGGATTTCCAAAATGTTGAAAGGAACTCGAAACATGTCAACCTTGGTTTTGAGAATCTCTCCCGGAGTTTGAGAGATTTTGACGTGAAAGGGTACCAATCTTGTCAGGGATTGGGAACCCTTCGCCAGAATATCCAAACTTTCAGCAGGATTTCCAAAATGTTGAAAGGAACTCGAAACATGTCAACCTTGGTTTTGAGAATCTCTCCCGGAGTTTGAGAGATTTGGACGTGAAAGGGTACCAGTCTTGTCGGGGATTGGGAACCCTTCGCGAGAATGTCCTAACTTTCAGTGTGATTTCCAAAATGTTGAAAGGAACTCGAAACATGTCAACCTTGGTTTTGAGAATCTCTCCCGGAGTGTGAGAGATTTGGACGTGAAAGGGTACCAATCGTGTCGGGGATCGGGAACCCTTCGCGAGAATGTCCAAAGTTTCAGCGGGATTTCCAAAATGTTGAAAGGAACTCGAAACATGTCAACCATGGTTTTGAGAATCTCTCCCGGAGTTTGAGAGATTTGGACGTGAAAGGGTACCAATCTTGTCGAAGATTGGGAACCCTTCGCGAGAATGTCCAAAGTTTCAGCGGGATTTCCAAAATGTTGAAAGGAACTCGAAACATGTCAACCTTGGTTTTGAGAATCTCTCCCGGAGTTTGAGAGATTTGGACGTGAAAGGGTACCAATCTTGTCAGGGATTGGGAACCCTTCGCCAGAATATCCAAACTTTCAGGGGAATTTCCAAAATGTTGAAAGGAACTCGAAACATGTCAACCTTGGTTTTGAGAATCTCTCCCGGAGTTTGAGAGATTTGGACGTGAAAGGGTACCAATCGTGTCGGGGATCGGGAACCCTTCGCGAGAATGTCCAAAGATTCAGCGGGATTTCCAAAATGTTGAAAGGAACTCGAAACATGTCAACCTTGGTTTTGAGAATCTCTCCCGGAGTTTGAGAGATTTGGACATGAAAGGGTACCAGTCTTGTCGGGGATTGGGAACCTTTCGCGAGAATGTCCAAAGTTTCAGCGGGATTTCCAAAATGTTGAAAGGAACTCGAAACATGTCAACCATGGTTTTGAGAATCTCTCCCGGAGTTTGAGAGATTTGGACGTGAAAGGGTAGCAGTCTTGTCGGGGATTGGGAACCCTTCGCGAGAATGTCCAAAGTTTCAGCGGGATTTCCAAAATGTTGAAAGGAACTCGAAACATGTCAACCTTGGTGTTGAGAATCTCTCCCGGAGTTTGAGAGATTTGGACGTGAAAGGGTACCAATCTTGTCGGGGATTGGGAACCCTTCGCGAGAATGTCCAAAGTTTCAGCGGGATTTCCAAAATGTTGAAAGGAACTCGAAACATGTCAACCATGGTTTTGAGAATCTCTCCCGGAGTTTGAGAGATTTGGATGTGAAAGGGTACCAGTCTTGTCGGGGATTGGGAACCCTTCGCGAGAATGTCCAAAGTTTCAGCGGGATTTCCAAAATGTTGAAAGGAACTCGAAACATGTCAACCTTGGTTTTGAGAATCTCTCCCGGAGTTTGAGAGATTTGGACGTGAAAGGGTACCAGTCTTGTCGGGGATTGGGAACCCTTCGCGAGAAAGTCCAAAGTTTCAGCGGGATTTCCAAAATGTTGAAAGGAACTCGAAACATGTCAACCTTGGTTTTGAGAATCTCTCCCGGAGTTGGAGAGATTTGGACGTGAAAGGGTACCAATCTTGTCGGGGATTGGGAACCCTTCGCGAGAATGTCCAAAGTTTCAGCGGGATTTCCAAAATGTTGAAAGGAACTCGAAACATGTCAACCTTGGTTTTGAGAATCTCTCCCGGAGTTTGAGAGATTTGGACGTGAAAGGGTACCAGTCTTGTCGGGGATTGGGAACCCTTCGCGAGAATGTCCAAAGTTTCAGCGTGATTTCCAAAATGTTGAAAGGAACTCGAACCATGTCAACCTTGGTTTTGAGAATCTCTCCCGGAGTTTGAGAGATTTGGACATGAAAGGGTACCAATCTTGTCGGGGATTGGGAACCCTTCGCGAGAAAGTCCGAAGTTTCAGCGGGATTTCCAAAATGTTGAAAGGAACTCGAAACATGTCAACCTTGGTTTTGAGAATCTCTCCCGGAGTTTGAGAGATTTGGACGTGAAAGGGTACCAATCTTGTCGGGGATTGGGAACCCTTCGCCAGAATGTCCAAAGTTTCAGTGGGATTTCCAAAATGTTGAAAGGAACTCGAAACATTTCAACCATGGTTTTGAGAATCTCTCCCGGAGTTTGAGAGATTTGGACGTGAAAGGGTACCAATCTTGTCGAAGATTGGGAACCCTTCGCGAGAATGTCCAAAGTTTCAGCGGGATTTCCAAAATGTTGAAAGGAACTCGAAACATGTCAACCTTGGTTTTGAGAATCTCTCCCGGAGTTTGAGAGATTTGGACGTGAAAGGGTACCAATCTTGTCGGGGATTGGGAACCCTTCGCGAGAAAGTCCAAAGTTTCAGCGGGATTTCCAAAATGTTGAAAGGAACTCGAAACATGTCAACCTTGGTTTTGAGAATCTCTCCCGGAGTTTGAGAGATTTGGACGTGAAAGGGTACCAATCTTGTCGGGGATTGGGAACCCTTCGCGAGAAAGTCCAAAGTTTCAGCGGGATTTCCAAAATGTTGAAAGGAACTCAAAACATGTCAACCTTGGTTTTGAGAATCTCTCCCGGAGTTTGAGAGATTTGGACGTGAAAGGGTACCAGTCTTGTCGGGGATTGGGAACCCTTCGCGAGAATGTCCAAAGTTTCAGCGTGATTTCCAAAATGTTGAAAGGAACTCGAAACATGTCAACCTTGGTTTTGAGAATCTCTCCCGGAGTTTGAGAGATTTGGACGTGAAAGGGTACCAATCTTGTCGGGGATTGGGAACCCTTCGCGAGAAAGTCCAAAGTTTCAGCGGGATTTCCAAAATGTTGAAAGGAACTCGAAACATGTCAACCTTGGTTTTGAGAATCTCTCCCGGAGTTTGAGAGATTTTGACGTGAAAGGGTACCAATCTTGTCAGGGATTGGGAACCCTTCGCCAGAATATCCAAACTTTCAGCAGGATTTCCAAAATGTTGAAAGGAACTCGAAACATGTCAACCTTGGTTTTGAGAATCTCTCCCGGAGTTTGAGAGATTTGGACGTGAAAGGGTACCAGTCTTGTCGGGGATTGGGAACCCTTCGCGAGAATGTCCAAAGTTTCAGCGGGATTTCCAAAATGTTGAAAGGAACTCGAAACATGTCAACCTTGGTTTTGAGAATCTCTCCCGGAGTTTGAGAGATTTTGACGTGAAAGGGTACCAATCTTGTCAGGGATTGGGAACCCTTCGCCAGAATATCCAAACTTTCAGCAGGATTTCCAAAATGTTGAAAGGAACTCGAAACATGTCAACCTTGGTTTTGAGAATCTCTCCCGGAGTTTGAGAGATTTGGACGTGAAAGGGTACCAGTCTTGTCGGGGATTGGGAACCCTTCGCGAGAATGTCCTAACTTTCAGTGTGATTTCCAAAATGTTGAAAGGAACTCGAAACATGTCAACCTTGGTTTTGAGAATCTCTCCCGGAGTGTGAGAGATTTGGACGTGAAAGGGTACCAATCGTGTCGGGGATCGGGAACCCTTCGCGAGAATGTCCAAAGTTTCAGCGGGATTTCCAAAATGTTGAAAGGAACTCGAAACATGTCAACCATGGTTTTGAGAATCTCTCCCGGAGTTTGAGAGATTTGCACGTGAAAGGGTACCAATCTTGTCGAAGATTGGGAACCCTTCGCGAGAATGTCCAAAGTTTCAGCGGGATTTCCAAAATGTTGAAAGGAACTCGAAACATGTCAACCTTGGTTTTGAGAATCTCTCCCGGAGTTTGAGAGATTTTGACGTGAAAGGGTACCAATCTTGTCAGGGATTGGGAACCCTTCGCCAGAATATCCAAACTTTCAGGGGAATTTCCAAAATGTTGAAAGGAACTCGAAACATGTCAACCTTGGTTTTGAGAATCTCTCCCGGAGTTTGAGAGATTTGGACGTGAAAGGGTACCAATCGTGTCGGGGATCGGGAACCCTTCGCGAGAATGTCCAAAGATTCAGCGGGATTTCCAAAATGTTGAAAGGAACTCGAAACATGTCAACCTTGGTTTTGAGAATCTCTCCCGGAGTTTGAGAGATTTGGACATGAAAGGGTACCAGTCTTGTCGGGGATTGGGAACCTTTCGCGAGAATGTCCAAAGTTTCAGCGGGATTTCCAAAATGTTGAAAGGAACTCGAAACATGTCAACCATGGTTTTGAGAATCTCTCCCGGAGTTTGAGAGATTTGGACGTGAAAGGGTAGCAGTCTTGTCGGGGATTGGGAACCCTTCGCGAGAATGTCCAAAGTTTCAGCGGGATTTCCAAAATGTTGAAAGGAACTCGAAACATGTCAACCTTGGTGTTGAGAATCTCTCCCGGAGTTTGAGAGATTTGGACGTGAAAGGGTACCAATCTTGTCGGGGATTGGGAACCCTTCGCGAGAATGTCCAAAGTTTCAGCGGGATTTCCAAAATGTTGAAAGGAACTCGAAACATGTCAACCATGGTTTTGAGAATCTCTCCCGGAGTTTGAGAGATTTGGATGTGAAAGGGTACCAGTCTTGTCGGGGATTGGGAACCCTTCGCGAGAATGTCCAAAGTTTCAGCGGGATTTCCAAAATGTTGAAAGGAACTCGAAACATGTCAACCTTGGTTTTGAGAATCTCTCCCGGAGTTTGAGAGATTTGGACGTGAAAGGGTACCAGTCTTGTCGGGGATTGGGAACCCTTCGCGAGAAAGTCCAAAGTTTCAGCGGGATTTCCAAAATGTTGAAAGGAACTCGAAACATGTCAACCTTGGTTTTGAGAATCTCTCCCGGAGTTTGAGAGATTTGGACGTGAAAGGGTACCAATCTTGTCGGGGATTGGGAACCCTTCGCGAGAATGTCCAAAGTTTCAGCGGGATTTCCAAAATGTTGAAAGGAACTCGAAACATGTCAACCTTGGTTTTGAGAATCTCTCCCGGAGTTTGAGAGATTTGGACGTGAAAGGGTACCAGTCTTGTCGGGGATTGGGAACCCTTCGCGAGAATGTCCAAAGTTTCAGCGGGATTTCCAAAATGTTGAAAGGAACTCGAAACATGTCAACCTTGGTTTTGAGAATCTCTCCCGGAGTTTGAGAGATTTGGACGTGAAAGGGTACCAATCTTGTCGGGGATTGGGAACCCTTCGCGAGAAAGTCCAAAGTTTCAGCGGGATTTCCAAAATGTTGAAAGGAACTCGAAACATGTCAACCTTGGTTTTGAGAATCTCTCCCGGAGTTTGAGAGATTTGGACGTGAAAGGGTACCAATCTTGTCGGGGATTGGGAACCCTTCGCGAGAAAGTCCAAAGTTTCAGCGGGATTTCCAAAATGTTGAAAGGAACTCAAAACATGTCAACCTTGGTTTTGAGAATCTCTCCCGGAGTTTGAGAGATTTGGACGTGAAAGGGTACCAGTCTTGTCGGGGATTGGGAACCCTTCGCGAGAATGTCCAAAGTTTCAGCGTGATTTCCAAAATGTTGAAAGGAACTCGAAACATGTCAACCTTGGTTTTGAGAATCTCTCCCAGACTTTGAGAGATTTGGACGTGAAAGGGTACCAATCTTGTCGGGGATTGGGAACCCTTCGCGAGAAAGTCCAAAGTTTCAGCGGGATTTCCAAAATGTTGAAAGGAACTCGAAACATGTCAACCTTGGTTTTGAGAATCTCTCCCGGAGTTTGAGAGATTTTGACGTGAAAGGGTACCAATCTTGTCAGGGATTGGGAACCCTTCGCCAGAATATCCAAACTTTCAGCAGGATTTCCAAAATGTTGAAAGGAACTCGAAACATGTCAACCTTGGTTTTGAGAATCTCTCCCGGAGTTTGAGAGATTTGGACGTGAAAGGGTACCAGTCTTGTCGGGGATTGGGAACCCTTCGCGAGAATGTCCAAAGTTTCAGTGTGATTTCCAAAATGTTGAAAGGAACTCGAAACATGTCAACCTTGGTTTTGAGAATCTCTCCCAGACTTTGAGAGATTTGGACGTGAAAGGGTACCAATCTTGTCGGGGATTGGGAACCCTTCGCGAGAAAGTCCAAAGTTTCAGCGGGATTTCCAAAATGTTGAAAGGAACTCGAAACATGTCAACCTTGGTTTTGAGAATCTCTCCCGGAGTTTGAGAGATTTGGACGTGAAAGGGTACCAATCTTGTCGGGGATTGGGAACCCTTCGCGAGAATGTCCAAAGTTTCAGCGGGATTTCCAAAATGTTGAAAGGAACTCAAAACATGTCAACCTTGGTTTTGAGAATCTCTCCCGGAGTTTGAGAGATTTGGACGTGAAAGGGTACCAATCTTGTCGGGGATTGGGAACCCTTCGCGACAATGTCCAAAGTTTCAACGGGATTTCCAAAATGTTGAAAGGAACTCAAAACATGTCAACCTTGCTTTTGAGAATCTCTCCCGGAGTTTGAGAGATTTGGACGTGAAAGGGTACCAATCTTGTCGGGGATTGGGAACCCTTCGCGAGAATGTCCAAAGTTTCAGCGGGATTTCCAAAATGTTGAAAGGAACTCGAAACATGTCAACCTTGGTTTTGAGAATCTCTCCCGGAGTTTGAGAGATTTGGACGTGAAAGGGTACCAGTCTTGTCGGGGATTGGGAACCCTTCGCGAGAATGTCCAAAGTTTCAGTGTGATTTCCAAAATGTTGAAAGGAACTCGAAACATGTCAACCTTGGTTTTGAGAATCTCTCCCGGAGTTTGAGAGATTTGGACGTGAAAGGGTACCAATCTTGTCGGGGATTGGGAACCCTTCGCGAGAAAGTCCAAAGTTTCAGCGGGATTTCCAAAATGTTGAAAGGAACTCGAAACATGTCAACCTTGGTTTTGAGAATCTCTCCCGGAGTTTGAGAGATTTGGACGTGAAAGGGTACCAATCTTGTCGGGGATTGGGAACCCTTCACGAGAATGTCCAAAGTTTCAGCGGGATTTCCAAAATGTTGAAAGGAACTCGAAACATGTCAACCATGGTTTTGAGAATCTCTCCCGGAGTTTGAGAGATTTGGATGTGAAAGGGTACCAGTCTTGTCGGGGATTGGGAACCCTTCGCGAGAATGTCCAAAGTTTCAGCGTGATTTCCAAAATGTTGAAAGGAACTCGAAACATGTCAACCTTGGTTTTGAGAATCTCTCCCGGAGTTTGAGAGATTTGGACGTGAAAGGGTACCAATCTTGTCGGGGATTGGGAACCCTTCGCGAGAAAGTCCAATGTTTCAGCGGGATTTCCAAAATGTTGAAAGGAACTCGAAACATGTCAACCTTGGTTTTGAGAATCTCTCCCGGAGTTTGAGAGATTTGGACGTGAAAGGGTACCAATCTTGTCGGGGATTGGGAACCCTTCGCGAGAATGTCCAAAGTTTCAGCGGGATTTCCAAAATGTTGAAAGGAACTCGAAACATGTCAACCTTGGTTTTGAGAATCTCTCCCGGAGTGTGAGAGATTTGGACGTGAAAGGGTACCAGTCTTGTCGGGGATTGGGAACCCTTCGCGAGAATGTCCAAAGTTTCAGCGTGATTTCCAAAATGTTGAAAGGAACTCGAAACATGTCAACCTTGGTTTTGAGAATCTCTCCCGGAGTTTGAGAGATTTGGATGTGAAAGGGTACCAATCTTGTCGGGGATTGTGAACCCTTCGCGAGAAAGTCCAAAGTTTCAGCGGGATTTCCAAAATGTTGAAAGGAACTCGAAACATGTCAACCTTGGTTTTGAGAATCTCTCCCGGAGTTTGAGAGATTTGGACGTGAAAGGGTACCAATCTTGTCGGGGATTGGGAACCCTTCGCCAGAATGTCCAAAGTTTCAGCGGGATTTCCAAAATGTTGAAAGGAACTCGAAACATTTCAACCATGGTTTTGAGAATCTCTCCCGGAGTTTGAGAGATTTGGACGTGAAAGGGTACCAATCTTGTCGAAGATTGGGAACCCTTCGCGAGAATGTCCAAAGTTTCAGCGGGATTTCCAAAATGTTGAAAGGAACTCGAAACATGTCAACCTTGGTTTTGAGAATCTCTCCCGGAGTTTGAGAGATTTGGACGTGAAAGGGTACCAATCTTGTCGGGGATTGGGAACCCTTCGTGAGAAAGTCCAAAGTTTCAGCGGGATTTCCAAAATGTTGAAAGGAACTCGAAACATGTCAACCTTGGTTTTGAGAATCTCTCCCGGAGTTTGAGAGATTTGGACGTGAAAGGGTACCAATCTTGTCGGGGATTGGGAACCCTTCGCGAGAATGTCCAAAGTTTCAGCGGGATTTCCAAAATGTTGAAAGGAACTCGAAACATGTCAACCTTGGTTTTGAGAATCTCTCCCGGAGTTGGAGAGATTTGGACGTGAAAGGGTACCAATCTTGTCGGGGATTGGGAACCCTTCGCGAGAAAGTCCAAAGTTTCAGCGGGATTTCCAAAATGTTGAAAGGAACTCGAAACATGTCAACCTTGGTTTTGAGAATCTCTCCCGGAGTTTGAGAGATTTGGACGTGAAAGGGTACCAATCGTGTCGGGGATCGGGAACCCTTCGCGAGAATGTCCAAAGATTCAGCGGGATTTCCAAAATGTTGAAAGGAACTCGAAACATGTCAACCTTGGTTTTGAGAATCTCTCCCGGAGTTTGAGAGATTTGGACATGAAAGGGTACCAGTCTTGTCGGGGATTGGGAACCTTTCGCGAGAATGTCCAAAGTTTCAGCGGGATTTCCAAAATGTTGAAAGGAACTCGAAACATGTCAACCATGGTTTTGAGAATCTCTCCCGGAGTTTGAGAGATTTGGACGTGAAAGGGTAGCAGTCTTGTCGGGGATTGGGAACCCTTCGCGAGAATGTCCAAAGTTTCAGCGGGATTTCCAAAATGTTGAAAGGAACTCGAAACATGTCAACCTTGGTTTTGAGAATCTCTCCCGGAGTTTGAGAGATTTGGACGTGAAAGGGTACCAATCTTGTCGGGGATTGGGAACCCTTCGCGAGAATGTCCAAAGTTTCAGCGGGATTTCCAAAATGTTGAAAGGAACTCGAAACATGTCAACCATGGTTTTGAGAATCTCTCCCGGAGTTTGAGAGATTTGGATGTGAAAGGGTACCAGTCTTGTCGGGGATTGGGAACCCTTCGCGAGAATGTCCAAAGTTTCAGCGGGATTTCCAAAATGTTGAAAGGAACTCGAAACATGTCAACCTTGGTTTTGAGAATCTCTCCCGGAGTTTGAGAGATTTGGACGTGAAAGGGTACCAGTCTTGTCGGGGATTGGGAACCCTTCGCGAGAAAGTCCAAAGTTTCAGCGGGATTTCCAAAATGTTGAAAGGAACTCGAAACATGTCAACCTTGGTTTTGAGAATCTCTCCCGGAGTTTGAGAGATTTGGACGTGAAAGGGTACCAATCTTGTCGGGGATTGGGAACCCTTCGCGAGAATGTCCAAAGTTTCAGCGGGATTTCCAAAATGTTGAAAGGAACTCGAAACATGTCAACCTTGGTTTTGAGAATCTCTCCCGGAGTTTGAGAGATTTGGACGTGAAAGGGTACCAGTCTTGTCGGGGATTGGGAACCCTTCGCGAGAATGTCCAAAGTTTCAGCGTGATTTCCAAAATGTTGAAAGGAACTCGAACCATGTCAACCTTGGTTTTGAGAATCTCTCCCGGAGTTTGAGAGATTTGGACATGAAAGGGTACCAATCTTGTCGGGGATTGGGAACCCTTCGCGAGAAAGTCCGAAGTTTCAGCGGGATTTCCAAAATGTTGAAAGGAACTCGAAACATGTCAACCTTGGTTTTGAGAATCTCTCCCGGAGTTTGAGAGATTTGGACGTGAAAGGGTACCAATCTTGTCGGGGATTTGGAACCCTTCGCCAGAATGTCCAAAGTTTCAGCGGGATTTCCAAAATGTTGAAAGGAACTCGAAACATTTCAACCATGGTTTTGAGAATCTCTCCCGGAGTTTGAGAGATTTGGACGTGAAAGGGTACCAATCTTGTCGAAGATTGGGAACCCTTCGCGAGAATGTCCAAAGTTTCAGCGGGATTTCCAAAATGTTGAAAGGAACTCGAAACATGTCAACCTTGGTTTTGAGAATCTCTCCCGGAGTTTGAGAGATTTGGACGTGAAAGGGTACCAATCTTGTCGGGGATTGGGAACCCTTCGCGAGAAAGTCCAAAGTTTCAGCGGGATTTCCAAAATGTTGAAAGGAACTCGAAACATGTCAACCTTGGTTTTGAGAATCTCTCCCGGAGTTTGAGAGATTTGGACGTGAAAGGGTACCAATCTTGTCGGGGATTGGGAACCCTTCGCGAGAAAGTCCAAAGTTTCAGCGGGATTTCCAAAATGTTGAAAGGAACTCAAAACATGTCAACCTTGGTTTTGAGAATCTCTCCCGGAGTTTGAGAGATTTGGACGTGAAAGGGTACCAGTCTTGTCGGGGATTGGGAACCCTTCGCGAGAATGTCCAAAGTTTCAGCGTGATTTCCAAAATGTTGAAAGGAACTCGAAACATGTCAACCTTGGTTTTGAGAATCTCTCCCAGACTTTGAGAGATTTGGACGTGAAAGGGTACCAATCTTGTCGGGGATTGGGAACCCTTCGCGAGAAAGTCCAAAGTTTCAGCGGGATTTCCAAAATGTTGAAAGGAACTCGAAACATGTCAACCTTGGTTTTGAGAATCTCTCCCGGAGTTTGAGAGATTTTGACGTGAAAGGGTACCAATCTTGTCAGGGATTGGGAACCCTTCGCCAGAATATCCAAACTTTCAGCAGGATTTCCAAAATGTTGAAAGGAACTCGAAACATGTCAACCTTGGTTTTGAGAATCTCTCCCGGAGTTTGAGAGATTTGGACGTGAAAGGGTACCAGTCTTGTCGGGGATTGGGAACCCTTCGCGAGAATGTCCAAAGTTTCAGTGTGATTTCCAAAATGTTGAAAGGAACTCGAAACATGTCAACCTTGGTTTTGAGAATCTCTCCCGGAGTTTGAGAGATTTGGACGTGAAAGGGTACCAATCTTGTCGGGGATTGGGAACCCTTCGCGAGAAAGTCCAAAGTTTCAGCGGGATTTCCAAAATGTTGAAAGGAACTCGAAACATGTCAACCTTGGTTTTGAGAATCTCTCCCGGAGTTTGAGAGATTTGGACGTGAAAGGGTACCAATCTTGTCGGGGATTGGGAACCCTTCGCGAGAATGTCCAAAGTTTCAGCGGGATTTCCAAAATGTTGAAAGGAACTCGAAACATGTCAACCTTGGTTTTGAGAATCTCTCCCGGAGTTTGAGAGATTTGGACGTGAAAGGGTACCAATCTTGTCGGGGATTGGGAACCCTTCGCGACAATGTCCAAAGTTTCAACGGGATTTCCAAAATGTTGAAAGGAACTCAAAATATGTCAACCTTGCTTTTGAGAATCTCTCCCGGAGTTTGAGAGATTTGGACGTGAAAGGGTACCAATCTTGTCGGGGATTGGGAACCCTTCGCGAGAATGTCCAAAGTTTCAGCGGGATTTCCAAAATGTTGAAAGGAACTCGAAACATGTCAACCTTGGTTTTGAGAATCTCTCCCGGAGTTTGAGAGATTTGGACGTGAAAGGGTACCAGTCTTGTCGGGGATTGGGAACCCTTCGCGAGAATGTCCAAAGTTTCAGTGTGATTTCCAAAATGTTGAAAGGAACTCGAAACATGTCAACCTTGGTTTTGAGAATCTCTCCCGGAGTTTGAGAGATTTGGACGTGAAAGGGTACCAATCTTGTCGGGGATTGGGAACCCTTCGCGAGAAAGTCCAAAGTTTCAGCGGGATTTCCAAAATGTTGAAAGGAACTCGAAACATGTCAACCTTGGTTTTGAGAATCTCTCCCGGAGTTTGAGAGATTTGGACGTGAAAGGGTACCAATCTTGTCGGGGATTGGGAACCCTTCGCGAGAATGTCCAAAGTTTCAGCGGGATTTCCAAAATGTTGAAAGGAACTCGAAACATGTCAACCATGGTTTTGAGAATCTCTCCCGGAGTTTGAGAGATTTGGACGTGAAAGGGTACCAGTCTTGTCGGGGGTTGGGAACCCTTCGCGAGAATGTCCAAAGTTTCAGCGTGATTTCCAAAATGTTGAAAGGAACTCGAAACATGTCAACCTTGGTTTTGAGAATCTCTCCCGGAGTTTGAGAGATTTGGACATGAAAGGGTACCAATCTTGTCGGGGATTGTGAACCCTTCGCGAGAAAGTCCAAAGTTTCAGCGGGATTTCCAAAATGTTGAAAGGAACTCGAAACATGTCAACCTTGGTTTTGAGAATCTCTCCCGGAGTTTGAGAGATTTGGACGTGAAAGGGTACCAATCTTGTCGGGGATTGGGAACCCTTCGCCAGAATGTCCAAAGTTTCAGCGGGATTTCCAAAATGTTGAAAGGAACTCGAAACATTTCAACCATGGTTTTGAGAATCTCTCCCGGAGTTTGAGAGATTTGGACGTGAAAGGGTACCAATCTTGTCGAAGATTGGGAACCCTTCGCGAGAATGTCCAAAGTTTCAGCGGGATTTCCAAAATGTTGAAAGGAACTCGAAACATGTCAACCTTGGTTTTGAGAATCTCTCCCGGAGTTTGAGAGATTTGGACGTGAAAGGGTACCAATCTTGTCAGGGATTGGGAACCCTTCGTGAGAAAGTCCAAAGTTTCAGCGGGATTTCCAAAATGTTGAAAGGAACTCGAAACATGTCAACCTTGGTTTTGAGAATCTCTCCCGGAGTTTGAGAGATTTGGACGTGAAAGGGTACCAATCTTGTCGGGGATTGGGAACCCTTCGCGAGAATGTCCACAGTTTCAGCGGGATTTCCAAAATGTTGAAAGGAACTCGAAACATGTCAACCTTGGTTTTGAGAATCTCTCCCGGAGTTGGAGAGATTTGGACGTGAAAGGGTACCAATCTTGTCGGGGATTGGGAACCCTTCGCGAGAAAGTCCAAAGTTTCAGCGGGATTTCCAAAATGTTGAAAGGAACTCGAAACATGTCAACCTTGGTTTTGAGAATCTCTCCCGGAGTTTGAGAGATTTGGACGTGAAAGGGTACCAATCGTGTCGGGGATCGGGAACCCTTCGCGAGAATGTCCAAAGTTTCAGTGGGATTTCCAAAATGTTGAAAGGAACTCGAAACATGTCAACCTTGGTTTTGAGAATCTCTCCCGGAGTTTGAGAGATTTGGACGTGAAAGGGTACCAATCTTGTCGGGGATTGGGAACCCTTCGCGAGAAAGTCCAAAGTTTCAGCGGGATTTCCAAAATGTTGAAAGGAACTCGAAACATGTCAACCTTGGTTTTGAGAATCTCTCCCGGAGTTTGAGAGATTTGGACGTGAAAGGGTACCAATCTTGTCGGGGATTGGGAACCCTTCGCGAGAATGTCCAAAGTTTCAGCGGGATTTCCAAAATGTTGAAAGGAACTCGAAACATGTCAACCTTGGTTTTGAGAATCTCTCCCGGAGTTTGAGAGATTTGGACGTGAAAGGGTACCAGTCTTGTCGGGGATTGGGAACCCTTCGCGAGAATGTCCAAAGTTTCAGCGTGATTTCCAAAATGTTGAAAGGAACTCGAACCATGTCAACCTTGGTTTTGAGAATCTCTCCCGGAGTTTGAGAGATTTGGACATGAAAGGGTACCAATCTTGTCGGGGATTGGGAACCCTTCGCGAGAAAGTCCAAAGTTTCAGCGGGATTTCCAAAATGTTGAAAGGAACTCGAAACATGTCAACCTTGGTTTTGAGAATCTCTCCCGGAGTTTGAGAGATTTGGACGTGAAAGGGTACCAATCTTGTCGGGGATTGGGAACCCTTCGCCAGAATGTCCAAAGTTTCAGCGGGATTTCCAAAATGTTGAAAGGAACTCGAAACATTTCAACCATGGTTTTGAGAATCTCTCCCGGAGTTTGAGAGATTTGGACGTGAAAGGGTACCAATCTTGTCGAAGATTGGGAACCCTTCGCGAGAATGTCCAAAGTTTCAGCGGGATTTCCAAAATGTTGAAAGGAACTCGAAACATGTCAACCTTGGTTTTGAGAATCTCTCCCGGAGTTTGAGAGATTTGGACGTGAAAGGGTACCAATCTTGTCGGGGATTGGGAACCCTTCGTGAGAAAGTCCAAAGTTTCAGCGGGATTTCCAAAATGTTGAAAGGAACTCGAAACATGTCAACCTTGGTTTTGAGAATCTCTCCCGGAGTTTGAGAGATTTGGACGTGAAAGGGTACCAATCTTGTCGGGGATTGGGAACCCTTCGCGAGAATGTCCAAAGTTTCAGCGGGATTTCCAAAATGTTGAAAGGAACTCGAAACATGTCAACCTTGGTTTTGAGAATCTCTCCCGGAGTTTGAGAGATTTGGACGTGAAAGGGTACCAATCTTGTCGGGGATTGGGAACCCTTCGCGAGAAAGTCCAAAGTTTCAGCGGGATTTCCAAAATGTTGAAAGGAACTCGAAACATGTCAACCTTGGTTTTGAGAATCTCTCCCGGAGTTTGAGAGATTTGGACGTGAAAGGGTACCAATCGTGTCGGGGATCGGGAACCCTTCGCGAGAATGTCCAAAGTTTCAGTGGGATTTCCAAAATGTTGAAAGGAACTCGAAACATGTCAACCTTGGTTTTGAGAATCTCTCCCGGAGTTTGAGAGATTTGGACGTGAAAGGGTACCAATCTTGTCGGGGATCGGGAACCCTTCGCAAGAATGTCCAAAGTTTCAGCGGGATTTCCAAAATGTTGAAAGGAACTCGAAACATGTCAACCTTGGTTTTGAGAATCTCTGCCGGAGTTTGAGAGATTTGGACGTGAAAGGGTACCAATCTTGTCAGGGATTGGGAACCCTTCGCGAGAATGTCCAAAGTTTCAGCAGGATTTCCAAAATGTTGAAAGGAACTCGAAACATGTCAACTTTGGTTTTGAGAATCTCTCCCAGAGTTTGAGAGATTTGGACGTGAGAGGGTACCAATCTTGTCGGGGATTGGGAACCCTTCGCAAGAATGTCCAAAGTTTCAGCGGGATTTCCAAAATGTTGAAAGGAACTCGAAACATGTCAGCCATGGTTTTGAGAGTCTCTCCCGGAGTTTGAGAGATTTGGACATGAAAGGGTACCAGTCTTGTCGGGGATTGGGAACCTTTCGCTAGAATGTCCAAAGTTTCAGCGGGATTTCCAAAATGTTGAAAGGAACTCGAAACATGTCAACCATGGTTTTGAGAATCTCTCCCGGAGTTTGAGAGATTTGGACGTGAAAGGGTACCAATCTTGTCGAAGATTGGGAACCCTTCGCGAGAATGTCCAAAGTTTCAGCGGGATTTCCAAAATGTTGAAAGGAACTCGAAACATGTCAACCTTGGTTTTGAGAATCTCTCCCAGACTTTGAGAGATTTGGACGTGAAAGGGTACCAATCTTGTCAGGGATTGGGAACCCTTCGCCAGAATATCCAAACTTTCAGCGGGATTTCCAAAATGTTGAAAGGAACTCGAAACATGTCAACCTTGGTTTTGAGAATCTCTCCCGGAGTTTGAGAGATTTGGACGTGAAAGGGTACCAATCGTGTCGGGGATCGGGAACCCTTCGCGAGAATGTCCAAAGTTTCAGCGGGATTTCCAAAATGTTGAAAGGAACTCGAAACATGTCAACCTTGGTTTTGAGAATCTCTCCCGGAGTTTGAGAGATTTGGACGTGAAAGGGTACCAATCTTGTCGGGGATTGGGAACCCTTCGCCAGAATGTCCAAAGTTTCAGCGGGATTTCCAAAATGTTGAAAGGAACTCAAAACATGTCAACCTTGGTTTTGAGAATCTCTCCCGGAGTTTGAGAGATTTGGACGTGAAAGGGTACCAATCTTGTCGGGGATTGGGAACCCTTCGCGAGAATGTCCAAAGTTTCAGCGGGATTTCCAAAATGTTGAAAGGAACTCGAAACATGTCAACCTTGGTTTTGAGAATCTCTCCCGGAGTTTGAGAGATTTGGACGTGAAAGGGTACCAATCTTGTCGTGGATTGGGAACCCTTCGCGAGAATGTCCAAAGTTTCAGCGGGATTTCCAAAATGTTGAAAGGAACTCGAAACATGTCAACCTTGGTTTTGAGAATCTCTCCCGGAGTTTGATGGATTTGGACGTGAAAGGGTAGCAGTCTTGTCGGGGATTGGGAACCCTTCGCGAGAAAGTCCAAAGTTTCAGCGGGATTTCCAAAATGTTGAAAGGAACTCGAAACATGTCAACCTTGGTTTTGAGAATCTCTCCCGGAGTTTGAGAGATTTGGACGTGAAAGGGTACCAATCTTGTCGGGGATTGGGATCCCTTCGCGACAATGTCCAAAGTTTCAGCGGGATTTCCAAAATGTTGAAAGGAACTCGAAACATGTCAACCATGGTTTTGAGAATCTCTCCCGGAGTTTGAGAGATTTGGATGTGAAAGGGTACCAGTCTTGTCGGGGATTGGGAACCCTTCGCGAGAATGTCCAAAGTTTCAGCGGGATTTCCAAAATGTTGAAAGGAACTCGAAACATGTCAACCTTGGTTTTGAGAATCTCTCCCGGAGTTTGAGAGATTTGGACGTGAAAGGGTACCAATCTTGTCGGGGATTGGGAACCCTTCGCGAGAAAGTCCAAAGTTTCAGCGGGATTTCCAAAATGTTGAAAGGAACTCGAAACATGTCAACCTTGGTTTTGAGAATCTCTCCCGGAGTTTGAGAGATTTGGACGTGAAAGGGTACCAATCTTGTCGGGGATTGGGAACCCTTCGCGAGAATGTCCAAAGTTTCAGCGGGATTTCCAAAATGTTGAAAGGAACTCGAAACATGTCAACCTTGGTTTTGAGAATCTCTCCCGGAGTTTCAGAGATTTGGACGTGAAAGGGTACCAGTCTTGTCGGGGATTGGGAACCCTTCGCGAGAATGTCCAAAGTTTCAGCGTGATTTCCAAAATGTTGAAAGGAACTCGAACCATGTCAACCTTGGTTTTGAGAATCTCTCCCGGAGTTTGAGAGATTTGGACATGAAAGGGTACCAATCTTGTCGGGGATTGGGAACCCTTCGCGAGAAAGTCCAAAGTTTCAGCGGGATTTCCAAAATGTTGAAAGGAACTCGAAACATGTCAACCTTGGTTTTGAGAATCTCTCCCGGAGTTTGAGAGATTTGGACGTGAAAGGGTACCAATCTTGTCGGGGATTGGGAACCCTTCGCGAGAATGTCCAAAGTTTCAGCGGGATTTCCAAAATGTTGAAAGGAACTCGAAACATGTCAACCATGGTTTTGAGAATCTCTCCCGGAGTTTGAGAGATTTGGACGTGAAAGGGTACCAATCTTGTCGAAGATTGGGAACCCTTCGCGAGAATGTCCAAAGTTTCAGCGGGATTTCCAAAATGTTGAAAGGAACTCGAAACATGTCAACCTTGGTTTTGAGAATCTCTCCCAGACTTTGAGAGATTTGGACGTGAAAGGGTACCAATCTTGTCAGGGATTGGGAACCCTTCGCCAGAATATCCAAACTTTCAGCGGGATTTCCAAAATGTTGAAAGGAACTTGAAACATGTCAACCTTGGTTTTGAGAATCTCTCCCGGAGTTTGAGAGATTTGGATGTGAAAGGGTACCAGTCTTGTCGGGGATTGGGAACCCTTCGCGAGAATGTCCAAAGTTTCAGCGGGATTTCCAAAATGTTGAAAGGAACTCGAAACATGTCAACCTTGGTTTTGAGAATCTCTCCCGGAGTTTGAGAGATTTGGACGTGAAAGGGTACCAGTCTTGTCGGGGATTGGGAACCCTTCGCGAGAATGTCCAAAGTTTCAGCGGGATTTCCAAAATGTTGAAAGGAACTCGAAACATGTCAACCTTGGTTTTGAGAATCTCTCCCGGAGTTTGAGAGATTTGGACGTGAAAGGGTACCAATCTTGTCGGGGATTGGGAACCCTTCGCGAGAAAGTCCAAAGTTTCAGCGGGATTTCCAAAATGTTGAAAGGAACTCGAAACATGTCAACCTTGGTTTTGAGAATCTCTCCCGGAGTTTGAGAGATTTGGACGTGAAAGGGTACCAATCTTGTCGGGGATTGGGAACCCTTCGCGAGAATGTCCAAAGTTTCAGCGGGATTTCCAAAATGTTGAAAGGAACTCGAAACATGTCAACCTTGGTTTTGAGAATCTCTCCCGGAGTTTGAGAGATTTGGACGTGAAAGGGTACCAATCTTGTCGGGGATTGGGAACCCTTCGCGACAATGTCCAAAGTTTCAGCGGGATTTCCAAAATGTTGAAAGGAACTCAAAACATGTCAACCTTGCTTTTGAGAATCTCTCCAGGAGTTTGAGAGATTTGGACATGAAAGGGTACCAATCTTGTCGGGGATTGGGAACCCTTCGCGAGAATGTCCAAAGTTTCAGCGGGATTTCCAAAATGTTGAAAGGAACTCGAAACATGTCAACCTTGGTTTTGAGAATCTCTCCCGGAGTTTGAGAGATTTGGACGTGAAAGGGTACCAGTCTTGTCGGGGATTGGGAACCCTTCGCGAGAATGTCCAAAGTTTCAGTGTGATTTCCAAAATGTTGAAAGGAACTCGAAACATGTCAACCTTGGTTTTGAGAATCTCTCCCGGAGTTTGAGAGATTTGGACGTGAAAGGGTACCAATCTTGTCGGGGATTGGGAACCCTTCGCGAGAAAGTCCAAAGTTTCAGCGGGATTTCCAAAATGTTGAAAGGAACTCGAAACATGTCAACCTTGGTTTTGAGAATCTCTCCCGGAGTTTGAGAGATTTGGACGTGAAAGGGTACCAATCTTGTCGGGGATTGGGAACCCTTCGCGAGAATGTCCAAAGTTTCAGCGGGATTTCCAAAATGTTGAAAGGAACTCGAAACATGTCAACCATGGTTTTGAGAATCTCTCCCGGAGTTTGAGAGATTTGGATGTGAAAGGGTACCAGTCTTGTCGGGGGTTGGGAACCCTTCGCGAGAATGTCCAAAGTTTCAGCGGGATTTCCAAAATGTTGAAAGGAACTCGAAACATGTCAACCTTGGTTTTGAGAATCTCTCCCGGAGTTTGAGAGATTTGGACGTGAAAGGGTACCAATCTTGTCGGGGATTGGGAACCCTTCGCGAGAATGTCCAAAGTTTCAGCGTGATTTCGAAAATGTTGAAAGGAACTCGAAACATGTCAACCTTGGTTTTGAGAATCTCTCCCGGAGTTTGAGAGATTTGGACCTGAAAGGGTACCAATCTTGTCGGGGATTGTGAACCCTTCGCGAGAAAGTCCAAAGTTTCAGCGGGATTTCCAAAATGTTGAAAGGAACTCGAACCATGTCAACCTTGGTTTTGAGAATCTCTCCCGGAGTTTGAGAGATTTGGACGTGAAAGGGTACCAATCTTGTCGGGGATTGGGAACCCTTCGCCAGAATGTCCAAAGTTTCAGCGGGATTTCCAAAATGTTGAAAGGAACTCGAAACATTTCAACCATGGTTTTGAGAATCTCTCCCGGAGTTTGAGAGATTTGGACGTGAAAGGGTACCAATCTTGTCGAAGATTGGGAACCCTTCGCGAGAATGTCCAAAGTTTCAGCGGGATTTCCAAAATGTTGAAAGGAACTCGAAACATGTCAACCTTGGTTTTGAGAATCTCTCCCGGAGTTTGAGAGATTTGGACGTGAAAGGGTACCAATCTTGTCGGGGATTGGGAACCCTTCGTGAGAAAGTCCAAAGTTTCAGCGGGATTTCCAAAATGTTGAAAGGAACTCGAAACATGTCAACCTTGGTTTTGAGAATCTCTCCCGGAGTTTGAGAGATTTGGACGTGAAAGGGTACCAATCTTGTCGGGGATTGGGAACCCTTCGCGAGAATGTCCAAAGTTTCAGCGGGATTTCCAAAATGTTGAAAGGAACTCGAAACATGTCAACCTTGGTTTTGAGAATCTCTCCCGGAGTTTGAGAGATTTGGACGTGAAAGGGTACCAATCTTGTCGGGGATTGGGAACCCTTCGCGAGAAAGTCCAAAGTTTCAGCGGGATTTCCAAAATGTTGAAAGGAACTCGAAACATGTCAACCTTGGTTTTGAGAATCTCTCCCGGAGTTTGAGAGATTTGGACGTGAAAGGGTACCAATCGTGTCGGGGATCGGGAACCCTTCGCGAGAATGTCCAAAGTTTCAGTGGGATTTCCAGAATGTTGAAAGGAACTCGAAACATGTCAACCTTGGTTTTGAGAATCTCTCCCGGAGTTTGAGAGATTTGGACGTGAAAGGGTACCAATCTTGTCGGGGATTGGGAACCCTTCGCGAGAAAGTCCAAAGTTTCAGCGGGATTTCCAAAATGTTGAAAGGAACTCGAAACATGTCAACCTTGGTTTTGAGAATCTCTCCCGGAGTTTGAGAGATTTGGACGTGAAAGGGTACCAATCTTGTCGGGGATTGGGAACCCTTCGCGAGAATGTCCAAAGTTTCAGCGGGATTTCCAAAATGTTGAAAGGAACTCGAAACATGTCAACCTTGGTTTTGAGAATCTCTCCCGGAGTTTGAGAGATTTGGACGTGAAAGGGTACCAGTCTTGTCGGGGATTGGGAACCCTTCGCGAGAATGTCCAAAGTTTCAGCGTGATTTCCAAAATGTTGAAAGGAACTCGAAACATGTCAACCTTGGTTTTGAGAATCTCTCCCGGAGTTTGAGAGATTTGGACATGAAAGGGTACCAATCTTGTCGGGGATTGTGAACCCTTCGCGAGAAAGTCCAAAGTTTCAGCGGGATTTCCAAAATGTTGAAAGGAACTCGAAACATGTCAACCTTGGTTTTGAGAATCTCTCCCGGAGTTTGAGAGATTTGGACGTGAAAGGGTACCAATCTTGTCGGGGATTGGGAACCCTTCGCCAGAATGTCCAAAGTTTCAGCGGGATTTCCAAAATGTTGAAAGGAACTCGAAACATTTCAACCATGGTTTTGAGAATCTCTCCCGGAGTTTGAGAGATTTGGACGTGAAAGGGTACCAATCTTGTCGAAGATTGGGAACCCTTCGCGAGAATGTCCAAAGTTTCAGCGGGATTTCCAAAATGTTGAAAGGAACTCGAAACATGTCAACCTTGGTTTTGAGAATCTCTCCCGGAGTTTGAGAGATTTGGACGTGAAAGGGTACCAATCTTGTCGGGGATTGGGAACCCTTCGTGAGAAAGTCCAAAGTTTCAGCGGGATTTCCAAAATGTTGAAAGGAACTCGAAACATGTCAACCTTGGTTTTGAGAATCTCTCCCGGAGTTTGAGAGATTTGGACGTGAAAGGGTACCAATCTTGTCGGGGATTGGGAACCCTTCGCCAGAATGTCCAAAGTTTCAGCGGGATTTCCAAAATGTTGAAAGGAACTCGAAACATTTCAACCATGGTTTTGAGAATCTCTCCCGGAGTTTGAGAGATTTGGACGTGAAAGGGTACCAATCTTGTCGAAGATTGGGAACCCTTCGCGAGAATGTCCAAAGTTTCAGCGGGATTTCCAAAATGTTGAAAGGAACTCGAACCATGTCAACCTTGGTTTTGAGAATCTCTCCCGGAGTTTGAGAGATTTGGACGTGAAAGGGTACCAATCTTGTCGGGGATTGGGAACCCTTCGTGAGAAAGTCCAAAGTTTCAGCGGGATTTCCAAAATGTTGAAAGGAACTCGAAACATGTCAACCTTGGTTTTGAGAATCTCTCCCGGAGTTTGAGAGATTTGGACGTGAAAGGGTACCAATCTTGTCGGGGATTGGGAACCCTTCGCGAGAATGTCCAAAGTTTCAGCGTGATTTCGAAAATGTTGAAAGGAACTCGAAACATGTCAACCTTGGTTTTGAGAATCTCTCCCGGAGTTTGAGAGATTTGGACCTGAAAGGGTACCAATCTTGTCGGGGATTGTGAACCCTTCGCGAGAAAGTCCAAAGTTTCAGCGGGATTTCCAAAATGTTGAAAGGAACTCGAAACATGTCAACCTTGGTTTTGAGAATCTCTCCCGGAGTTTGAGAGATTTGGACGTGAAAGGGTACCAATCTTGTCGGGGATTGGGAACCCTTCGCCAGAATGTCCAAAGTTTCAGCGGGATTTCCAAAATGTTGAAAGGAACTCGAAACATTTCAACCATGGTTTTGAGAATCTCTCCCGGAGTTTGAGAGATTTGGACGTGAAAGGGTACCAATCTTGTCGAAGATTGGGAACCCTTCGCGAGAATGTCCAAAGTTTCAGCGGGATTTCCAAAATGTTGAAAGGAACTCGAAACATGTCAACCTTGGTTTTGAGAATCTCTCCCGGAGTTTGAGAGATTTGGACGTGAAAGGGTACCAATCTTGTCGGGGATTGGGAACCCTTCGTGAGAAAGTCCAAAGTTTCAGCGGGATTTCCAAAATGTTGAAAGGAACTCGAAACATGTCAACCTTGGTTTTGAGAATCTCTCCCGGAGTTTGAGAGATTTGGACGTGAAAGGGTACCAATCTTGTCGGGGATTGGGAACCCTTCGCGAGAATGTCCAAAGTTTCAGCGGGATTTCCAAAATGTTGAAAGGAACTCGAAACATGTCAACCTTGGTTTTGAGAATCTCTCCCGGAGTTTGAGAGATTTGGACGTGAAAGGGTACCAATCTTGTCGGGGATTGGGAACCCTTCGCGAGAAAGTCCAAAGTTTCAGCGGGATTTCCAAAATGTTGAAAGGAACTCGAAACATGTCAACCTTGGTTTTGAGAATCTCTCCCGGAGTTTGAGAGATTTGGACGTGAAAGGGTACCAATCGTGTCGGGGATCGGGAACCCTTCGCGAGAATGTCCAAAGTTTCAGTGGGATTTCCAGAATGTTGAAAGGAACTCGAAACATGTCAACCTTGGTTTTGAGAATCTCTCCCGGAGTTTGAGAGATTTGGACGTGAAAGGGTACCAATCTTGTCGGGGATTGGGAACCCTTCGCGAGAAAGTCCAAAGTTTCAGCGGGATTTCCAAAATGTTGAAAGGAACTCGAAACATGTCAACCTTGGTTTTGAGAATCTCTCCCGGAGTTTGAGAGATTTGGACGTGAAAGGGTACCAATCTTGTCGGGGATTGGGAACCCTTCGCGAGAATGTCCAAAGTTTCAGCGGGATTTCCAAAATGTTGAAAGGAACTCGAAACATGTCAACCTTGGTTTTGAGAATCTCTCCCGGAGTTTGAGAGATTTGGACGTGAAAGGGTACCAGTCTTGTCGGGGATTGGGAACCCTTCGCGAGAATGTCCAAAGTTTCAGCGTGATTTCCAAAATGTTGAAAGGAACTCGAAACATGTCAACCTTGGTTTTGAGAATCTCTCCCGGAGTTTGAGAGATTTGGACATGAAAGGGTACCAATCTTGTCGGGGATTGTGAACCCTTCGCGAGAAAGTCCAAAGTTTCAGCGGGATTTCCAAAATGTTGAAAGGAACTCGAAACATGTCAACCTTGGTTTTGAGAATCTCTCCCGGAGTTTGAGAGATTTGGACGTGAAAGGGTACCAATCTTGTCGGGGATTGGGAACCCTTCGCCAGAATGTCCAAAGTTTCAGCGGGATTTCCAAAATGTTGAAAGGAACTCGAAACATTTCAACCATGGTTTTGAGAATCTCTCCCGGAGTTTGAGAGATTTGGACGTGAAAGGGTACCAATCTTGTCGAAGATTGGGAACCCTTCGCGAGAATGTCCAAAGTTTCAGCGGGATTTCCAAAATGTTGAAAGGAACTCGAAACATGTCAACCTTGGTTTTGAGAATCTCTCCCGGAGTTTGAGAGATTTGGACGTGAAAGGGTACCAATCTTGTCGGGGATTGGGAACCCTTCGTGAGAAAGTCCAAAGTTTCAGCGGGATTTCCAAAATGTTGAAAGGAACTCGAAACATGTCAACCTTGGTTTTGAGAATCTCTCCCGGAGTTTGAGAGATTTGGACGTGAAAGGGTACCAATCTTGTCGGGGATTGGGAACCCTTCGCCAGAATGTCCAAAGTTTCAGCGGGATTTCCAAAATGTTGAAAGGAACTCGAAACATTTCAACCATGGTTTTGAGAATCTCTCCCGGAGTTTGAGAGATTTGGACGTGAAAGGGTACCAATCTTGTCGAAGATTGGGAACCCTTCGCGAGAATGTCCAAAGTTTCAGCGGGATTTCCAAAATGTTGAAAGGAACTCGAACCATGTCAACCTTGGTTTTGAGAATCTCTCCCGGAGTTTGAGAGATTTGGACGTGAAAGGGTACCAATCTTGTCGGGGATTGGGAACCCTTCGTGAGAAAGTCCAAAGTTTCAGCGGGATTTCCAAAATGTTGAAAGGAACTCGAAACATGTCAACCTTGGTTTTGAGAATCTCTCGAGGAGTTTGAGATATTTGGACGTGAAAGGGTACCAATCTTGTCGGGGATTGGGAACCCTTCGCGAGAATGTCCAAAGTTTCAGCGGGATTTCCAAAATGTTGAAAGGAACTCGAAACATGTCAACCTTGGTTTTGAGAATCTCTCCCGGAGTTTGAGAGATTTGGACGTGAAAGGGTACCAATCTTGTCGGGGATTGGGAACCCTTCGCGAGAAAGTCCAAAGTTTCAGCGGGATTTCCAAAATGTTGAAAGGAACTCGAAACATGTCAACCTTGGTTTTGAGAATCTCTCCCGGAGTTTGAGAGATTTGGACGTGAAAGGGTACCAATCGTGTCGGGGATCGGGAACCCTTCGCGAGAATGTCCAAAGTTTCAGTGGGATTTCCAAAATGTTGAAAGGAACTCGAAACATGTCAACCTTGGTTTTGAGAATCTCTCCCGGAGTTTGAGAGATTTGGACGTGAAAGGGTACCAATCTTGTCGGGGATTGGGAACCCTTCGCGAGAAAGTCCAAAGTTTCAGCGGGATTTCCAAAATGTTGAAAGGAACTCGAAACATGTCAACCTTGGTTTTGAGAATCTCTCCCGGAGTTTGAGAGATTTGGACGTGAAAGGGTACCAATCTTGTCGGGGATTGGGAACCCTTCGCGAGAATGTCCAAAGTTTCAGCGGGATTTCCAAAATGTTGAAAGGAACTCGAAACATGTCAACCTTGGTTTTGAGAATCTCTCCCGGAGTTTGAGAGATTTGGACGTGAAAGGGTACCAGTCTTGTCGGGGATTGGGAACCCTTCGCGAGAATGTCCAAAGTTTCAGCGTGATTTCCAAAATGTTGAAAGGAACTCGAAACATGTCAACCTTGGTTTTGAGAATCTCTCCCGGAGTTTGAGAGATTTGGACATGAAAGGGTACCAATCTTGTCGGGGATTGTGAACCCTTCGCGAGAAAGTCCAAAGTTTCAGCGGGATTTCCAAAATGTTGAAAGGAACTCGAAACATGTCAACCTTGGTTTTGAGAATCTCTCCCGGAGTTTGAGAGATTTGGACGTGAAAGGGTACCAATCTTGTCGGGGATTGGGAACCCTTCGCCAGAATGTCCAAAGTTTCAGCGGGATTTCCAAAATGTTGAAAGGAACTCGAAACATTTCAACCATGGTTTTGAGAATCTCTCCCGGAGTTTGAGAGATTTGGACGTGAAAGGGTACCAATCTTGTCGAAGATTGGGAACCCTTCGCGAGAATGTCCAAAGTTTCAGCGGGATTTCCAAAATGTTGAAAGGAACTCGAAACATGTCAACCTTGGTTTTGAGAATCTCTCCCGGAGTTTGAGAGATTTGGACGTGAAAGGGTACCAATCTTGTCGGGGATTGGGAACCCTTCGTGAGAAAGTCCAAAGTTTCAGCGGGATTTCCAAAATGTTGAAAGGAACTCGAAACATGTCAACCTTGGTTTTGAGAATCTCTCCCGGAGTTTGAGAGATTTGGACGTGAAAGGGTACCAATCTTGTCGGGGATTGGGAACCCTTCGCGAGAATGTCCAAAGTTTCAGCGGGATTTCCAAAATGTTGAAAGGAACTCGAAACATGTCAACCTTGGTTTTGAGAATCTCTCCCGGAGTTTGAGAGATTTGGACGTGAAAGGGTACCAATCTTGTCGGGGATTGGGAACCCTTCGCGAGAAAGTCCAAAGTTTCAGCGGGATTTCCAAAATGTTGAAAGGAACTCGAAACATGTCAACCTTGGTTTTGAGAATCTCTCCCGGAGTTTGAGAGATTTGGACGTGAAAGGGTACCAATCGTGTCGGGGATCGGGAACCCTTCGCGAGAATGTCCAAAGTTTCAGTGGGATTTCCAAAATGTTGAAAGGAACTCGAAACATGTCAACCTTGGTTTTGAGAATCTCTCCCGGAGTTTGAGAGATTTGGACGTGAAAGGGTACCAATCTTGTCGGGGATCGGGAACCCTTCGCAAGAATGTCCAAAGTTTCAGCGGGATTTCCAAAATGTTGAAAGGAACTCGAAACATGTCAACCTTGGTTTTGAGAATCTCTGCCGGAGTTTGAGAGATTTGGACGTGAAAGGGTACCAATCTTGTCAGGGATTGGGAACCCTTCGCGAGAATGTCCAAAGTTTCAGCAGGATTTCCAAAATGTTGAAAGGAACTCGAAACATGTCAACTTTGGTTTTGAGAATCTCTCCCGGAGTTTGAGAGATTTGGACGTGAGAGGGTACCAATCTTGTCGGGGATTGGGAACCCTTCGCAAGAATGTCCAAAGTTTCAGCGGGATTTCCAAAATGTTGAAAGGAACTCGAAACATGTCAGCCATGGTTTTGAGAATCTCTCCCGGAGTTTGAGAGATTTGGACATGAAAGGGTACCAGTCTTGTCGGGGATTGGGAACCTTTCGCTAGAATGTCCAAAGTTTCAGCGGGATTTCCAAAATGTTGAAAGGAACTCGAAACATGTCAACCATGGTTTTGAGAATCTCTCCCGGAGTTTGAGAGATTTGGACGTGAAAGGGTACCAATCTTGTCGAAGATTGGGAACCCTTCGCGACAATGTCCAAAGTTTCAGCGGGATTTCCAAAATGTTGAAAGGAACTTGAAACATGTCAACCTTGGTTTTGAGAATCTCTCCCGGACTTTGAGAGATTTGGACATGAAAGGGTACCAATCTTGTCGGGGATTGGGAACCCTTCGCGAGAATGTCCAAAGTTTCAGCGGGATTTCCAAAATGTTGAAAGGAACTCGAAACATGTCAACCTTGGTTTTGAGAATCTCTCCCGGAGTTTGAGAGATTTTGACGTGAAAGGGTACCAATCTTGTCAGGGATTGGGAACCCTTCGCCAGAATATCCAAACTTTCAGCAGGATTTCCAAAATGTTGAAAGGAACTCGAAACATGTCAACCTTGGTTTTGAGAATCTCTCCCGGAGTTTGAGAGATTTGGACGTGAAAGGGTACCAGTCTTGTCGGGGATTGGGAACCCTTCGCGAGAATGTCCAAAGTTTCAGTGTGATTTCCAAAATGTTGAAAGGAACTCGAAACATGTCAACCTTGGTTTTGAGAATCTCTCCCAGACTTTGAGAGATTTGGACGTGAAAGGGTACCAATCTTGTCGGGGATTGGGAACCCTTCGCGAGAAAGTCCAAAGTTTCAGCGGGATTTCCAAAATGTTGAAAGGAACTCGAAACATGTCAACCTTGGTTTTGAGAATCTCTCCCGGAGTTTGAGAGATTTGGACGTGAAAGGGTACCAATCTTGTCGGGGATTGGGAACCCTTCGCGAGAATGTCCAAAGTTTCAGCGGGATTTCCAAAATGTTGAAAGGAACTCGAAACATGTCAACCCTGGTTTTGAGAATCTCTCCCGGAGTTTGAGAGATTTGGACGTGAAAGGGTACCAATCTTGTCGAAGATTGGGAACCCTTCGCGAGAATGTCCAAAGTTTCAGCGGGATTTCCAAAATGTTGAAAGGAACTCGAAACATGTCAACCTTGGTTTTGAGAATCTCTCTCAGACTTTGAGAGATTTGGACGTGAAAGGGTACCAATCTTGTCAGGGATTGGGAACCCTTCGCCAGAATATCCAAAGTGTCAGCGGGATTTCCAAAATGTTGAAAGGAACTCGAAACATGTCAACCTTGGTTTTGAGAATCTCTCCCGGAGTTTGAGAGATTTGGACGTGAAAGGGTACCAATCGTGTCGGGGATCGGGAACCCTTCGCCAGAATGTCCAAAGTTTCAGTGGGATTTCCAAAATGTTGAAAGGAACTCGAAACATGTCAACCTTGGTTTTGAGAATCTCTCCCGGAGTTTGAGAGATTTGGACGTGAAAGGGTACCAATCTTGTCGGGGATTGGGAACCCTTCGCGACAATGTCCAAAGTTTCAGCGGGATTTCCAAAATGTTGAAAGGAACTCGAAACATGTCAGCCATGGTTTTGAGAATCTCTCCCGGAGTTTGAGAGATTTGGACATGAAAGGGTACCAATCTTGTCGGGGATTGGGAACCCTTCGCGAGAATGTCCAAAGTTTCAGCGGGATTTCCAAAATGTTGAAAGGAACTCGAAACATGTCAACTTTGGTTTTGAGAATCTCTCCCGGAGTTTGAGAGATTTGGACGTGAGAGGGTACCAATCTTGTCGGGGATTGGGAACCCTTCGCAAGAATGTCCAAAGTTTCAGCGGGATTTCCAAAATGTTGAAAGGAACTCGAAACATGTCAGCCATGGTTTTGAGAATCTCTCCCGGAGTTTGAGAGATTTGGACATGAAAGGGTACCAGTCTTGTCGGGGATTGGGAACCTTTCGCTAGAATGTCCAAAGTTTCAGCGGGATTTCCAAAATGTTGAAAGGAACTCGAAACATGTCAACCATGGTTTTGAGAATCTCTCCCGGAGTTTGAGAGATTTGGACGTGAAAGGGTACCAATCTTGTCGGGGATTGGGAACCCTTCGCGACAATGTCCAAAGTTTCAGCGGGATTTCCAAAATGTTGAAAGGAACTCGAAACATGTCAACCTTGGTTTTGAGAATCTCTCCCGGAGTTTGAGAGATTTGGACATGAAAGGGTACCAATCTTGTCGGGGATTGGGAACCCTTCGCGAGAATGTCCAAAGTTTCAGCGGGATTTCCAAAATGTTGAAAGGAACTCGAAACATGTCAACCTTGGTTTTGAGAATCTCTCCCGGAGTTTGAGAGATTTTGACGTGAAAGGGTACCAATCTTGTCAGGGATTGGGAACCCTTCGCCAGAATATCCAAACTTTCAGCAGGATTTCCAAAATGTTGAAAGGAACTCGAAACATGTCAACCTTGGTTTTGAGAATCTCTCCCGGAGTTTGAGAGATTTGGACGTGAAAGGGTACCAATCGTGTCAGGGATCGGGAACCCTTCGCCAGAATGTCCAAAGTTTCAGTGGGATTTCCAAAATGTTGAAAGGAACTCGAAACATGTCAACCTTGGTTTTGAGAATCTCTCCCGGAGTTTGAGAGATTTGGACGTGAAAGGGTACCAATCTTGTCGGGGATTGGGAACCCTTCGCGACAATGTCCAAAGTTTCAGCGGGATTTCCAAAATGTTGAAAGGAACTCGAAACATGTCAGCCATGGTTTTGAGAATCTCTCCCGGAGTTTGAGAGATTTGGACATGAAAGGGTACCAATCTTGTCGGGGATTGGGAACCCTTCGCGAGAATGTCCAAAGTTTCAGCGGGATTTCCAAAATGTTGAAAGGAACTCGAAACATGTCAACCTTGGTTTTGAGAATCTCTCCCGGAGTTTGAGAGATTTTGACGTGAAAGGGTACCAATCTTGTCAGGGATTGGGAACCCTTCGCCAGAATATCCAAACTTTCAGCAGGATTTCCAAAATGTTGAAAGGAACTCGAAACATGTCAACCTTGGTTTTGAGAATCTCTCCCGGAGTTTGAGAGATTTGGACGTGAAAGGGTACCAGTCTTGTCGGGGATTGGGAACCCTTCGCGAGAATGTCCAAACTTTCAGTGTGATTTCCAAAATGTTGAAAGGAACTCGAAACATGTCAACCTTGGTTTTGAGAATCTCTCCCGGAGTTTGAGAGATTTGGACGTGAAAGGGTACCAATTTTGTCGGGGATTGGGAACCCTTCGCGAGAAAGTCCAAAGTTTCAGCGGGATTTCCAAAATGTTGAAAGGAACTCGAAACATGTCAGCCATGGTTTTGAGAATCTCTCCTGGAGTTTGAGAGATTTGGACGTGAAAGGGTACCAATCTTGTCGGGGATTGGGAACCCTTCGCGAGAATGTCCAAAGTTTCAGCGGGATTTCCAAAATGTTGAAAGGAACTCGAAACATGTCAACCTTGGTTTTGAGAATCTCTCCCAGACTTTGAGAGATTTGGACGTGAAAGGGTACCAATCTTGTCAGGGATTGGGAACCCTTCGCCAGAATATCCAAACTTTCAGCAGGATTTCCAAAATGTTGAAAGGAACTCGAAACATGTCAACCTTGGTTTTGAGAATCTCTCCCGGAGTTTGAGAGATTTGGACGTGAAAGGGTACCAATCTTGTCGGGGATCGGGAACCCTTCGCGAGAATGTCCAAAGTTTCAGTGGGATTTCCAAAATGTTGAAAGGAACTCGAAACATGTCAACCTTGGTTTTGAGAATCTCTCCCGGAGTTTGAGAGATTTGGACGTGAAAGGGTACCAATCTTGTCGGGGATTGGGAACCCTTCGCGACAATGTCCAAAGTTTCAGCGGGATTTCCAAAATGTTGAAAGGAACTCGAAACATGTCAACCTTGGTTTTGAGAATCTCTCCCGGAGTTTGAGAGATTTGGACATGAAAGGGTACCAATCTTGTCGGGGATTGGGAACCCTTCGCGAGAATGTCCAAAGTTTCAGCGGGATTTCCAAAATGTTGAAAGGAACTCGAACCATGTCAACCTTGGTTTTGAGAATCTCTCCCGGAGTTTGAGAGATTTGGACGAGAAAGGGTACCAATCTTGTTGGGGATCGGGAACCCTTCGCAAGAATGTCCAAAGTTTCAGCGGGATTTCCAAAATGTTGAAAGGAACTCGAAACATGTCAACCTTGGTTTTGAGAATCTCTGCCGGAGTTTGAGAGATTTGGACGTGAAAGGGTACCAATCTTGTCAGGGATTGGGAACCCTTCGCGAGAATGTCCAAAGTTTCAGCAGGATTTCCAAAATGTTGAAAGGAACTCGAAACATGTCAACTTTGGTTTTGAGAATCTCTCCCGGAGTTTGAGAGATTTGGACATGAAAGGGTACCAATCTTGTCGGGGATTGGGAACCCTTCGCAAGAATGTCCAAAGTTTCAGCGGGATTTCCAAAATGTTGAAAGGAACTCGAAACATGTCAGCCATGGTTTTGAGAATCTCTCCCGGAATTTGAGAGATTTGGACATGAAAGGGTACCAGTCTTGTCGGGAATTGGGAACCCTTCGCGACAATGTCCAAAGTTTCAGCGGGATTTCCAAAATGTTGAAAGGAACTCGAAACATGTCAACCATGGTTTTGAGAATCTCTCCCGGAGTTTGAGAGATTTGGACGTGAAAGGGTACCAATCTTGTCGGGGATTGGGAACCCTTCGCGAGAATGTCCAAAGTTTCAGCGGGATTTCCAAAATGTTGAAAGGAACTCGAAACATGTCAACCTTGGTTTTGAGAATCTCTCCCGGAGTTTGAGAGATTTGGACATGAAAGGGTACGAATCTTGTCGGGGATTGGGAACCCTTCGCGAGAATGTCCAAAGTTTCAGCGGGATTTCCAAAATGTTGAAAGGAACTCGAAACATGTCAACCTTGGTTTTGAGAATCTCTCCCGGAGTTTGAGAGATTTGGACGTGAAAGGGTACCAATCTTGTCAGGGATTGGGAACCCTTCGCCAGAATATCCAAAGTTTCAGCAGGATTTCCAAAATGTTGAAAGGAACTCGAAACATGTCAACCTTGGTTTTGAGAATCTCTCCCGGAGTTTGAGAGATTTGGACGTGAAAGGGTACCAATCTTGTCGGGGATCGGGAACCCTTCGCAAGAATGTCCAAAGTTTCAGCGGGATTTCCAAAATGTTGAAAGGAACTCGAAACATGTCAACCTTGGTTTTGAGAATCTCTCCCGGAGTTTGAGAGATTTGGACGTGAAAGGGTACCAATCTTGTCGGGGATTGGGAACCCTTCGCAAGAATGTCCAAAGTTTCAGCGGGATTTCCAAAATGTTGAAAGGAACTCGAAACATGTCAGCCATGGTTTTGAGAATCTCTCCCGGAGTTTGAGAGATTTGGACATGAAAGGGTACCAATCTTGTCGGGGATTGGGAACCCTTCGCCAGAATGTCCAAAGTTTCAGCGGGATTTCCAAAATGTTGAAAGGAACTCGAAACATGTCAACCATGGTTTTGAGAATCTCTCCCGGAGTTTGAGAGATTTGGACGTGAAAGGGTACCAATCTTGTCGGGGATTGGGAACCCTTCGCGACAATGTCCGAAGTTTCAGCGGGATTTCCAAAATGTTGAAAGGAACTCGAAACATGTCAACCTTGGTTTTGAGAATCTCTCCCGGACTTTGAGAGATTTGGACATGAAAGGGTACCAATCTTGTCGGGGATTGGGAACCCTTCGCGAGAATGTCCAAAGTTTCAGCGGGATTTCCAAAATGTTGAAAGGAACTCGAAACATGTCAACCTTGGTTTTGAGAATCTCTCCCGGAGTTTGAGAGATTTTGACGTGAAAGGGTACCAATCTTGTCAGGGATTGGGCACCCTTCGCCAGAATATCCAAAGTTTCAGTGGGATTTCCAAAATGTTGAAAGGAACTCGAAACATGTCAACCTTGGTTTTGAGAATCTCTCCCGGAGTTTGAGAGATTTGGACGTGAAAGGGTACCAATCTTGTCGGGGATCGGGAACCCTTCGCAAGAATGTCCAAAGTTTCAGCGGGATTTCCAAAATGTTGAAAGGAACTCGAAACATGTCAACCTTGGTTTTGAGAATCTCTCCCAGACTTTGAGAGATTTGGACGTGAAAGGGTACCAATCTTGTCGGGGATTGGGAACCCTTCGCGAGAAAGTCCAAAGTTTCAGCGGGATTTCCAAAATGTTGAAAGGAACTCGAAACATGTCAACCTTGGTTTTGAGAATCTCTCCCGGAGTTTGAGAGATTTGGACGTGAAAGGGTACCAATCTTGTCGGGGATTGGGAAGCCTTCGCGAGAATGTCCAAAGTTTCAGCGGGATTTCCAAAATGTTGAAAAGGACTCGAAACATGTCAACCTTGGTTTTGAGAATCTCTCCCGGAGTTTGAGAGATTTGGACATGAAAGGGTACCAGTCTTGTCGGGTATTGGGAACCCTTCGCGAGAATGTCCAAAGTTTCAGCGGGATTTCCAAAATGTTGAAAGGAACTCGAAACATGTCAACCATGGTTTTGAGAATCTCTCCCGGAGTTTGAGAGATTTGGACGTGAAAGGCTACCAATCTTGTCGGGGATTGGGAACCCTTCGCGACAATGTCCAAAGTTTCAGCGGGATTTCCAAAATGTTGAAAGGAACTCGAAACATGTCAACCTTGGTTTTGAGAATCTCTCCCGGACTTTGAGAGATTTGGACATGAAAGGGTACCAATCTTGTCGGGGATTGGGAACCCTTCGCGAGAATGTCCAAAGTTTCAGCGGGATTTCCAAAATGTTGAAAGGAACTCGAAACATGTCAACCTTGGTTTTGAGAATCTCTCCCGGAGTTTGAGAGATTTTGACGTGAAAGGGTACCAATCTTGTCAGGGATTGGGAACCCTTCGCCAGAATATCCAAAGTTTCAGTGGGATTTCCAAAATGTTGAAAGGAACTCAAAACATGTCAACCTTGGTTTTGAGAATCTCTCCCGGAGTTTGAGAGATTTTGACGTGAAAGGGTACCAATCTTGTCAGGGATTGGGAACCCTTCGCCAGAATATCCAAAGTTTCAGTGGGATTTCCAAAATGTTGAAAGGAACTCGAAACATGTCAACCTTGGTTTTGAGAATCTCTCCCGGAGTTTGAGAGATTTGGACGTGAAAGGGTACCAATCTTGTCGGGGATTGGGAACCCTTCGCCAGAATATCCAAAGTTTCAGTGGGATTTCCAAAATGTTGAAAGGAACTCGAAACATGTCAACCTTGGTTTTGAGAATCTCTCCCGGAGTTTGAGAGATTTGGACGTGAAAGGGTACCAATCTTGTCGGGGATCGGGAACCCTTCGCAAGAATGTCCAAAGTTTCAGCGGGATTTCCAAAATGTTGAAAGGAACTCGAAACATGTCAACCTTGGTTTTGAGAATCTCTCCCGGAGTTTGAGAGATTTGGACGTGAAAGGGTACCAATCTTGTCGGGGATTGGGAACCCTTCACGACAATGTCCAAAGTTTCAGCGGGATTTCCAAAATGTTGAAAGGAACTCGAAACATGTCAACCTTGGTTTTGAGAATTTCTCCCGGAGTTTGAGAGATTTGGACGTGAAAGGGTACCAGTCTTGTCGGGGATTGGGAACCCTTCGCGAGAATGTCCAAAGTTTCAGCGTGATTTCCAAAATGTTGAAAGGAACTCGAAACATGTCAACCTTGGTTTTGAGAATCTCTCCCGGAGTTTGAGAGATTTGGACGTGAAAGGGTACCAATCTTGTCGGGGATTGGGAACCCTTCGCGAGAAAGTCCAAAGTTTCAGCGGGATTTCCAAAATGTTGAGAGGAACTCGAAACATGTCAACCTTGGTTTTGAGAATCTCTCCCGGAGTTTGAGAGATTTGGACGTGAAAGGGTACCAATCTTGTCGGGGATTGGGAACCCTTCGCGACAATGTCCAAAGTTTCAGCGGGATTTCCAAAATGTTGAAAGGAACTCGAAACATGTCAACCATGGTTTTGAGAATCTCTCCCGGAGTTTGAGAGATTTGGACGTGAAAGGGTACCAATCTTGTCGAAGATTGGGAACCCTTCGCGAGAATGTCCAAAGTTTCAGCGGGATTTCCAAAATGTTGAAAGGAACTCGAAACATGTCAACCTTGGTTTTGAGAATCTCTCCCGGAGTTTGAGAGATTTGGACGTGAAAGGGTACCAATCTTGTCAGGGATTGGGAACCCTTCGCCAGAATATCCAAACTTTCAGCAGGATTTCCAAAATGTTGAAAGGAACTCGAAACATGTCAACCTTGGTTTTGAGAATCTCTCCCGGAGTTTGAGAGATTTGGACGTGAAAGGGTACCAATCTTGTCGGGGATTGGGAACCCTTCGCGACAACGTCCAAAGTTTCAGTGGGATTTCCAAAATGTTGAAAGGAACTCGAAACATGTCAACCTTGGTTTTGAGAATCTCTCCCGGAGTTTGAGAGATTTGGACGTGAAAGGGTACCAATCTTGTGAGGGATTGGGAACCCTTCGCCAGAATATCCAAAGTTTCAGCAGGATTTCCAAAATGTTGAAAGGAACTCGAAACATGTCAACCTTGGTTTTGAGAATCTCTCCCGGAGTTTGAGAGATTTGGACGTGAAAGGGTACCAATCTTGTCGGGGATCGGGAACCCTTCGCAAGAATGTCCAAAGTTTCAGCGGGATTTCCAAAATGTTGAAAGGAACTCGAAACATGTCAACCTTGGTTTTGAGAATCTCTCCCGGAGTTTGAGAGATTTGGACGTGAAAGGGTACCAATCTTGTCGGGGATTGGGAACCCTTCGCAAGAATGTCCAAAGTTTCAGCGGGATTTCCAAAATGTTGAAAGGAACACGAAACATGTCAGCCATGGTTTTGAGAATCTCTCCCGGAGTTTGAGAGATTTGGACATGAAAGGGTACCAGTCTTGTCGGGGATTGGGAACCCTTCGCCAGAATGTCCAAAGTTTCAGCGGGATTTCCAAAATGTTGAAAGGAACTCGAAACATGTCAACCTTGGTTTTGAGAATCTCTCCCGGACTTTGAGAGATTTGGACATGAAAGGGTACCAATCTTGTCGGGGATTGGGAACCCTTCGCGAGAATGTCCAAAGTTTCAGCGGGATTTCCAAAATGTTGAAAGGAACTCGAAACATGTCAACCTTGGTTTTGAGAATCTCTGCCGGAGTTTGAGAGATTTGGACGTGAAAGGGTACCAATCTTGTCGGGGATTGGGAACCCTTCGCCAGAATGTCCAAAGTTTCAGCGGGATTTCCAAAATGTTGAAAGGAACTCAAAACATGTCAACCTTGGTTTTGAGAATCTCTCCCGGAGTTTGAGAGATTTTGACGTGAAAGGGTACCAATCTTGTCAGGGATTGGGAACCCTTCGCCAGAATATCCAAAGTTTCAGTGGGATTTCCAAAATGTTGAAAGGAACTCGAAACATGTCAACCTTGGTTTTGAGAATCTCTCCCGGAGTTTGAGAGATTTGGACGTGAAAGGGTACCAATCTTGTCGGGGATTGGGAACCCTTCGCCAGAATATCCAAAGTTTCAGTGGGATTTCCAAAATGTTGAAAGGAACTCGAAACATGTCAACCTTGGTTTTGAGAATCTCTCCCGGAGTTTGAGAGATTTGGACGTGAAAGGGTACCAATCTTGTCGGGGATCGGGAACCCTTCGCAAGAATGTCCAAAGTTTCAGCGGGATTTCCAAAATGTTGAAAGGAACTCGAAACATGTCAACCTTGGTTTTGAGAATCTCTCCCGGAGTTTGAGAGATTTGGACGTGAAAGGGTACCAATCTTGTCGGGGATTGGGAACCCTTCACGACAATGTCCAAAGTTTCAGCGGGATTTCCAAAATGTTGAAAGGAACTCGAAACATGTCAACCTTGGTTTTGAGAATTTCTCCCGGAGTTTGAGAGATTTGGACGTGAAAGGGTACCAGTCTTGTCGGGGATTGGGAACCCCTCGCGAGGATGTCCAAAGTTTCAGCGTGATTTCCAAAATGTTGAAAGGAACTCGAAACATGTCAACCTTGGTTTTGAGAATCTCTCCCGGAGTTTGAGAGATTTGGACGTGAAAGGGTACCAATCTTGTCGGGGATTGGGAACCCTTCGCGAGAAAGTCCAAAGTTTCAGCGGGATTTCCAAAATGTTGAAAGGAACTCGAAACATGTCAACCTTGGTTTTGAGAATCTCTCCCGGAGTTTGAGAGATTTGGACGTGAAAGGGTACCAATCTTGTCGGGGATTGGGAACCCTTCGCGAGAATGTCCAAAGTTTCAGCGGGATTTCCAAAATGTTGAAAGGAACTCGAAACATGTCAACCATGGTTTTGAGAATCTCTCCCGGAGTTTGAGAGATTTGGACGTGAAAGGGTACCAATCTTGTCGAAGATTGGGAACCCTTCGCGAGAATGTCCAAAGTTTCAGCGGGATTTCCAAAATGTTGAAAGGAACTCGAAACATGTCAACCTTGGTTTTGAGAATCTCTCCCGGAGTTTGAGAGATTTGGACCTGAAAGGGTACCAATCTTGTCAGGGATTGGGAACCCTTCGCCAGAATATCCAAACTTTCAGCAGGATTTCCAAAATGTTGAAAGGAACTCGAAACATGTCAACCTTGGTTTTGAGAATCTCTCCCGGAGTTTGAGAGATTTGGACGTGAAAGGGTACCAATCTTGTCGGGGATTGGGAACCCTTCGCGACAACGTCCAAAGTTTCAGCGGGATTTCCAAAATGTTGAAAGGAACTCGAAACATGTCAACCTTGGTTTTGAGAATCTCTCCCGGAGTTTGAGAGATTTGGACGTGAAAGGGTACCAATCTTGTCGGGGATTGGGACCCCTTCGCGAGAATGTCCAAAGTTTCAGCGGGATTTCCAAAATGTTGAAAGGAACTCGAAACATGTCAACCTTGGTTTTGAGAATCTCTCCCGGAGTTTGAGAGATTTGGACGTGAAAGGGTGCCAATCTTGTCGGGGATTGGGAACCCTTCGCGAGAAAGTCCAAAGTTTCAGCGGGATTTCCAAAATGTTGAAAGGAACTCGAAACATGTCAACCTTGGTTTTGAGAATCTCTCCCGGAGTTTGAGAGATTTGGACGTGAAAGGGTACCAGTCTTGTCGGGGATCGGGAACCCTTCGCAAGAATGTCCAAAGTTTCAGCGGGATTTCCAAAATGTTGAAAGGAACTCGAAACATGTCAACCTTGGTTTTGAGAATCTCTCCCGGAGTTTGAGAGATTTGGACGTGAAAGGGTACCAATCTTGTCGGGGATTGGGAACCCTTCGCGAGAAAGTCCAAAGTTTCAGCGGGATTTCCAAAATGTTGAAAGGAACTCGAAACATGTCAACCTTGGTTTTGAGAATCTCTCCCGGAGTTTGAGAGATTTGGACGTGAAAGGGTACCAATCTTGTCGGGGATTGGGAACCCTTCGTGACAATGTCCAAAGTTTCAGCGGGATTTCCAAAATGTTGAAAGGAACTCGAAACATGTCAACCATGGTTTTGAGAATCTCTCCCGGAGTTTGAGAGATTTGGACGTGAAAGGGTACCAATCTTGTCGAAGATTGGGAACCCTTCGCGAGAATGTCCAAAGTTTCAGCGGGAATTCCAAAATGTTGAAAGGAACTCGAAACATGTCAACCTTGGTTTTGAGAATCTCTGCCGGAGTTTGAGAGATTTGGACGTGAAAGGGTACCAATCTTGTCGGGGATTGGGAACCCTTCGCGACAATGTCCAAAGTTTCAGCGGGATTTCCAAAATGTTGAAAGGAACTCGAAACATGTCAACCTTGGTTTTGAGAATCTCTCCCGGAGTTTGAGAGATTTGGACGTGAAAGGGTACCAATCTTGTCGGGGATTGGGAACCCTTCGCGAGAATGTCCAAAGTTTCAGCGGGATTTCCAAAATGTTGAAGGGAACTCGAAACATGTCAACCATGGTTTTGAGAATCTCTCCCGGAGTTTGAGAGATTTGGACGTGAAAGGGTAACAATCTTGTCGAAGATTGGGAACCCTTCGCGACAATGTCCAAAGTTTCAGCGGGATTTCCAAAATGTTGAAAGGAACTCGAAACATGTCAACCTTGGTTTTGAGAATCTCTCCCAGACTTTGAAAGATTTGGACGTGAAAGGGTACCAATCTTGTCAGGGATTGGGAACCCTTCGCCAGAATATCCAAACTTTCAGCAGGATTTCCAAAATGTTGAAAGGAACTCGAAACATGTCAACCTTGGTTTTGAGAATCTCTCCCGGAGTTTGAGAGATTTGGACGTGAAAGGGTACCAATCTTGTCGGGGATTGGGAACCCTTCGCGACAATGTCCAAAGTTTCAGCGGGATTTCCAAAATGTTGAAAGGAACTCGAAACATGTCAACCTTGGTTTTGAGAATCTCTCCCGGAGTTTGAGAGATTTGGACGTGAAAGGGTACCAGTCTTGTCGGGGATTGGGAACCCTTCGCGAGAATGTCCAAAGTTTCAGCGTGATTTCCAAAATGTTGAAAGGAACTCGAAACATGTCAACCTTGGTTTTGAGAATCTCTCCCGGAGTTTGAGAGATTTGGACGTGAAAGGGTACCAATCTTGTCGGGGATTGGGAACCCTTCGCGAGAAAGTCCAAAGTTTCAGCGGGATTTCCAAAATGTTGAAAGGAACTTGAAACATGTCAACCTTGGTTTTGAGAATCTCTCCCGGAGTTTGAGAGATTTGGACGTGAAAGGGTACCAATCTTGTCGGGGATTGGGAACCCTTCGCGAGAATGTCCAAAGTTTCAGCGGGACTTCCAAAATGTTGAAAGGAACTCGAAACATGTCAACCTTGGTTTTGAGAATCTCTCCCGGAGTTTGAGAGATTTGGACGTGAAAGGGTGCCAATCTTGTCGGGGATTGGGAACCCTTCGCGAGAATGTCCAAAGTTTCAGCGGGATTTCCAAAATGTTGAAAGGAACTCGAAACATGTCAACCTTGGTTTTGAGAATCTCTCCCGGAGTTTGAGAGATTTGGACGTGAAAGGGTACCAGTCTTGTCGGGGATTGGGAACCCTTCGCGAGAATGTCCAAAGTTTCAGCGTGATTTCCAAAATGTTGAAAGGAACTCGAAACATGTCAACCTTGGTTTTGAGAATCTCTCCCGGAGTTTGAGAGATTTGGACGTGAAAGGGTACCAATCTTGTCGGGGATTGGGAACCCTTCGCGAGAAAGTCCAAAGTTTCAGCGGGATTTCCAAAATGTTGAAAGGAACTCGAAACATGTCAACCTTGGTTTTGAGAATCTCTCCCGGAGTTTGAGAGATTTGGACGTGAAAGGGTACCAATCTTGTCGGGGATTGGGAACCCTTCGCGAGAATGTCCAAAGTTTCAGCGGGATTTCCAAAATGTTGAAAGGAACTCGAAACATGTCAACCATGGTTTTGAGAATCTCTCCCGGAGTTTGAGAGATTTGGACGTGAAAGGGTACCAATCTTGTCGAAGATTGGGAACCCTTCGCGACAATGTCCAAAGTTTCAGCGGGATTTCCAAAATGTTGAAAGGAACTCGAAACATGTCAACCTTGGTTTTGAGAATCTCTCCCGGAGTTTGAGAGATTTGGACGTGAAAGGGTACCAATCTTGTCAGGGATTGGGAACCCTTCGCCAGAATATCCAAACTTTCAGCAGGATTTCCAAAATGTTGAAAGGAACTCGAAACATGTCAACCTTGGTTTTGAGAATCTCTCCCGGAGTTTGAGAGATTTGGACGTGAAAGGGTACCAATCTTGTCGGGGATTGGGAACCCTTCGCGACAACGTCCAAAGTTTCAGCGGGATTTCCAAAATGTTGAAAGGAACTCGAAACATGTCAACCTTGGTTTTGAGAATCTCTCCCGGAGTTTGAGAGATTTGGACGTGAAAGGGTACCAATCTTGTCGGGGATTGGGAACCCTTCGCGAGAATGTCCAAAGTTTCAGCGGGATTTCCAAAATGTTGAAAGGAACTCGAAACATGTCAACCTTGGTTTTGAGAATCTCTCCCGGAGTTTGAGAGATTTGGACGTGAAAGGGTGCCAATCTTGTCGGGGATTGGGAACCCTTCGCGAGAAAGTCCAAAGTTTCAGCGGGATTTCCAAAATGTTGAAAGGAACTCGAAACATGTCAACCTTGGTTTTGAGAATCTCTCCCGGAGTTTGAGAGATTTGGACGTGAAAGGGTACCAGTCTTGTCGGGGATCGGGAACCCTTCGCAAGAATGTCCAAAGTTTCAGCGGGATTTCCAAAATGTTGAAAGGAACTCGAAACATGTCAACCTTGGTTTTGAGAATCTCTCCCGGAGTTTGAGAGATTTGGACGTGAAAGGGTACCAATCTTGTCGGGGATTGGGAACCCTTCGCGACAATGTCCAAAGTTTCAGCGGGATTTCCAAAATGTTGAAAGGAACTCGAAACATGTCAACCATGGTTTTGAGAATCTCTCCCGGAGTTTGAGAGATTTGGACGTGAAAGGGTACCAATCTTGTCGAAGATTGGGAACCCTTCGCGAGAATGTCCAAAGTTTCAGCGGGAATTCCAAAATGTTGAAAGGAACTCGAAACATGTCAACCTTGGTTTTGAGAATCTCTGCCGGAGTTTGAGAGATTTGGACGTGAAAGGGTACCAATCTTGTCGGGGATTGGGAACCCTTCGCGACAATGTCCAAAGTTTCAGCGGGATTTCCAAAATGTTGAAAGGAACTCGAAACATGTCAACCTTGGTTTTGAGAATCTCTCCCGGAGTTTGAGAGATTTGGACGTGAAAGGGTACCAATCTTGTCGGGGATTGGGAACCCTTCGCGAGAATGTCCAAAGTTTCAGCGGGATTTCCAAAATGTTGAAGGGAACTCGAAACATGTCAACCATGGTTTTGAGAATCTCTCCCGGAGTTTGAGAGATTTGGACGTGAAAGGGTACCAATCTTGTCGAAGATTGGGAACCCTTCGCGACAATGTCCAAAGTTTCAGCGGGATTTCCAAAATGTTGAAAGGAACTCGAAACATGTCAACCTTGGTTTTGAGAATCTCTCCCAGACTTTGAAAGATTTGGACGTGAAAGGGTACCAATCTTGTCAGGGATTGGGAACCCTTCGCCAGAATATCCAAACTTTCAGCAGGATTTCCAAAATGTTGAAAGGAACTCGAAACATGTCAACCTTGGTTTTGAGAATCTCTCCCGGAGTTTGAGAGATTTGGACGTGAAAGGGTACCAATCTTGTCGGGGATTGGGAACCCTTCGCGACAATGTCCAAAGTTTCAGCGGGATTTCCAAAATGTTGAAAGGAACTCGAAACATGTCAACCTTGGTTTTGAGAATCTCTCCCGGAGTTTGAGAGATTTGGACGTGAAAGGGTACCAGTCTTGTCGGGGATTGGGAACCCTTCGCGAGAATGTCCAAAGTTTCAGCGTGATTTCCAAAATGTTGAAAGGAACTCGAAACATGTCAACCTTGGTTTTGAGAATCTCTCCCGGAGTTTGAGAGATTTGGACGTGAAAGGGTACCAATCTTGTCGGGGATTGGGAACCCTTCGCGAGAAAGTCCAAAGTTTCAGCGGGATTTCCAAAATGTTGAAAGGAACTTGAAACATGTCAACCTTGGTTTTGAGAATCTCTCCCGGAGTTTGAGAGATTTGGACGTGAAAGGTTACCAATCTTGTCGGGGATTGGGAACCCTTCGCGAGAATGTCCAAAGTTTCAGCGGGATTTCCAAAATGTTGAAAGGAACTCGAAACATGTCAACCTTGGTTTTGAGAATCTCTCCCGGATTTTGAGAGATTTGGACGTGAAAGGGTGCCAATCTTGTCGGGGATTGGGAACCCTTCGCGAGAATGTCCAAAGTTTCAGCGGGATTTCCAAAATGTTGAAAGGAACTCGAAACATGTCAACCTTGGTTTTGAGAATCTCTCCCGGAGTTTGAGAGATTTGGACGTGAAAGGGTACCAATCTTGTCGGGGATCGGGAACCCTTCGCAAGAATGTCCAAAGTTTCAGCGGGATTTCCAAAATGTTGAAAGGAACTCGAAACATGTCAACCTTGGTTTTGAGAATCTCTCCCGGAGTTTGAGAGATTTGGACGTGAAAGGGTACCAATCTTGTCGGGGATTGGGAACCCTTCGCGAGAAAGTCCAAAGTTTCAGCGGGATTTCCAAAATGTTGAAAGGAACTCGAAACATGTCAACCTTGGTTTTGAGAATCTCTCCCGGAGTTTGAGAGATTTGGACGTGAAAGGGTACCAATCTTGTCGGGGATTGGGAACCCTTCGCGAGAATGTCCAAAGTTTCAGCGGGATTTCCAAAATGTTGAAAGGAACTCGAAACATGTCAACCATGGTTTTGAGAATCTCTCCCGGAGTTTGAGAGATTTGGACGTGAAAGGGTACCAATCTTGTCGAAGATTGGGAACCCTTCGCGACAACGTTCAAAGTTTCAGCGGGATTTCCAAAATGTTGAAAGGAACTCGAAACATGTCAACCTTGGTTTTGAGAATCTCTCCCAGACTTTGAGAGATTTGGACGTGAAAGGGTACCAATCTTGTCGGGGATTGGGAACCCTTCGCGACAATGTCCAAAGTTTCAGCGGGATTTCCAAAATGTTGAAAGGAACTCGAAACATGTCAACCTTGGTTTTGAGAATCTCTCCCGGAGTTTGAGAGATTTGGACATGAAAGGGTACCAATCTTGTCGGGGATTGGGAACCCTTCGCGAGAATGTCCAAAGTTTCAGCGTGATTTCCAAAATGTTGAAAGGAACTCGAAACATGTCAACCTTGGTTTTGAGAATCTCTCCCGGAGTTTGAGAGATTTGGACGTGAAAGGGTACCAATCTTGTCGGGGATTGGGAACCCTTCGCGAGAATGTCCAAAGTTTCAGCGGGATTTCCAAAATGTTGAAAGGAACTCGAAACATGTCAACCTTGGTTTTGAGAATCTCTCCCGGAGTTTGAGAGATTTGGACGTGAAAGGGTACCAATCTTGTCGAAGATTGGGAACCCTTCGCGAGAATGTCCAAAGTTTCAGCGGGATTTCCAAAATGTTGAAAGGAACTCGAAACATGTCAACCTTGGTTTTGAGAATCTCTCCCGGAGTTTGAGAGATTTGGACGTGAAAGGCTACCAATCTTGTCAGGGATTGGGAACCCTTCGCCAGAATATCCAAACTTTCAGCAGGATTTCCAAAATGTTGAAAGGAACTCGAAACATGTCAACCTTGGTTTTGAGAATCTCTCCCGGAGTTTGAGAGATTTGGACGTGAAAGGGTACCAGTCTTGTCGGGGATTGGGAACCCTTCGCGAGAATGTCCAAAGTTTCAGCGTGATTTCCAAAATGTTGAAAGGAACTCGAAACATGTCAACCTTGGTTTTGAGAATCTCTCCCGGAGTTTGAGAGATTTGGACGTGAAAGGGTACCAATCTTGTCGGGGATTGGGAACCCTTCGCGAGAAAGTCCAAAGTTTCAGCGGGATTTCCAAAATGTTGAAAGGAACTCGAAACATGTCAACCTTGGTTTTGAGAATCTCTCCCGGAGTTTGAGAGATTTGGACGTGAAAGGGTACCAATCTTGTCAGGGATTGGGAACCCTTCGCGAGAATGTCCAAAGTTTCAGCGTGATTTCCAAAATGTTGAAAGGAACTCGAAACATGTCAACCTTGGTTTTGAGAATCTCTCCCGGAGTTTGAGAGATTTGGACGTGAAAGGGTACCAATCTTGTCGAAGATTGGGAACCCTTCGCGACAATGTTCAAAGTTTCAGCGGGATTTCCAAAATGTTGAAAGGAACTCGAAACATGTCAACCTTGGTTTTGAGAATCTCTCCCAGACTTTGAGAGATTTGGACGTGAAAGGGTACCAATCTTGTCGGGGATTGGGAACCCTTCGCGACAATGTCCAAAGTTTCAGCGGGATTTCCAAAATGTTGAAAGGAACTCGAAACATGTCAACCTTGGTTTTGAGAATCTCTGCCGGAGTTTGAGAGATTTGGACGTGAAAGGGTACCAATCTTGTCGGGGATTGGGAACCCTTCGCGACAATGTCCAAAGTTTCAGCGGGATTTCCAAAATGTTGAAAGGAACTCGAAACATGTCAACCTTGGTTTTGAGAATCTCTCCCGGAGTTTGAGAGATTTGGACGTGAAAGGGTACCAATCTTGTCGGGGATTGGGAACCCTTCGCGAGAATGTCCAAAGTTTCAGCGGGATTTCCAAAATGTTAAAAGGAACTCGAAACATGCCAGCCATGGTTTTGAGAATCTCTCCCGGAGTTTGAGAGATTTGGACGTGAAAGGGTACCAATCTTGTCAGGGATTGGGAACCCTTCGCGAGAATGTCCAGAGTTTCAGCGGGATTTCCAAAATGTTGAAAGGAACTCGAAACATGTCAACCTTGGTTTTGAGAATCTCCCCCGGAGTTTGAGAGATTTGGACGTGAAAGGGTACCAATCTTGTCGGGGATCGGGAACCCTTCGCAAGAATGTCCAAAGTTTCAGCGGGATTTCCAAAATGTTGAAAGGAACTCGAAACATGTCAAGCTTGGTTTTGAGAATCTCTCCCGGAGTTTGGGAGATTTGGACGTGAAAGGGTACCAGTCTTGTCGGGGATTGGGAACCCTTCGCGAGAATGTCCAAAGTTTCAGCGGGATTTCCAAAATGTTGAAAGGAACTCGAAACATGTCAACCTTGGTTTTGAGAATCTCTCCCGGAGTTTGAGAGATTTGGACGTGAAAGGGTACCAATCTTGTCGGGGATTGGGAACCCTTCGCGAGAATGTCCAAAGTTTCAGTGGGATTTCCAAAATGTTGAAAGGAACTCGAAACATGTCAACCATGGTTTTGAGAATCTCTCCCGGAGTTTGAGAGATTTGGACGTGAAAGGGTACCAATCTTGTCGAAGATTGGGAACCCTTCGCGAGAATGTCCAAAGTTTCAGCGGGATTTCCAAAATATTGAAAGGAACTCGAAACATGTCAACCTTGGTTTTGAGAATCTCTCCCGGAGTTTGAGAGATTTGGACGTGAAAGGGTACCAATCTTGTCAGGGATTGGGAACCCTTCGCCAGAATATCCAAAGTTTCAGCAGGATTTCCAAAATGTTGAAAGGAACTCGAAACATGTCAACCTTGGTTTTGAGAATCTCTCCCGGAGTTTGAGAGATTTGGACGTGAAAGGGTACCAGTCTTGTCGGGGATTGGGAACCCTTCGCGAGAATGTCCAAAGTTTCAGCGGGATTTCCAAAATGTTGAAGGGAACTCGAAACATGTCAACCTTGGTTTTGAGAATCTCTCCCGGAGTTTGAGAGATTTGGACGTGAAAGGGTACCAATCTTGTCGGGGATTGGGAACCCTTCGCGAGAATGTCCAAAGTTTCAGCGGGATTTCCAAAATGTTGAAGGGAACTCGAAACATGTCAACCATGGTTTTGAGAATCTCTCCCGGAGTTTGAGAGATTTGGACGTGAAAGGGTACCAATCTTGTCGAAGATTGGGAACCCTTCGCGACAATGTCCAAAGTTTCAGCGGGATTTCCAAAATGTTGAAAGGAACTCGAAACATGTCAACCTTGGTTTTGAGAATCTCTCCCGGAGTTTGAGAGATTTGGATGTGAAAGGCTACCAATCTTGTCAGGGATTGGGAACCCTTCGCCAGAATATCCAAACTTTCAGCAGGATTTCCAAAATGTTGAAAGGAACTCGAAACATGTCAACCTTGGTTTTGAGAATCTCTCCCGGAGTTTGAGAGATTTGGACGTGAAAGGGTACCAGTCTTGTTGGGGATTGGGAACCCTTCGCGAGAATGTCCAAAGTTTCAGCGTGATTTCCAAAATGTTGAAAGGAACTCGAAACATGTCAACCTTGGTTTTGAGAATCTCTCCCGGAGTTTGAGAGATTTGGACGTGAAAGGGTACCAATCTTGTCGGGGATTGGGAACCCTTCGCGAGAAAGTCCAAAGTTTCAGCGGGATTTCCAAAATGTTGAAAGGAACTCGAAACATGTCAACCTTGGTTTTGAGAATCTCTCCCGGAGTTTGAGAGATTTGGACGTGAAAGGGTACCAATCTTGTCGGGGATTGGGAACCCTTCGCGAGAATGTCCAAAGTTTCAGCGGGATTTCCAAAATGTTGAAAGGAACTCGAAACATGTCAACCATGGTTTTGAGAATCTCTCCCGGAGTTTGAGAGATTTGGACGTGAAAGGGTACCAGTCTTGTCGAAGATTGGGAACCCTTCGCCATAATATCCAAACTTTCAGCGGGATTTCCAAAATGTTGAAAGGAACTCGAAACATGTCAACCTTGGTGTTGAGAATCTCTCCCGGAGTTTGAGAGATTTGGACGTGAAAGGGTACCAGTCTTGTCGAAGATTGGGAACCCTTCGCCATAATATCCAAACTTTCAGCGGGATTTCCAAAATGTTGAAAGGAACTCGAAACATGTCAACCTTGGTTTTGAGAATCTCTCCCGGAGTTTGAGAGATTTGGACGTGAAAGGGTACCAATCTTGTCGAAGATTGGGAACCCTTCGCGACAATGTCCAAAGTTTCAGCGGGATTTCCAAAATGTTGAAAGGAACTCGAAACATGTCAACCTTGGTTTTGAGAATCTCTCCCGGAGTTTGAGAGATTTGGACGTGAAAGGGTACCAATCTTGTCGAAGATTGGGAACCCTTCGCCAGAATATCCAAACTTTCAGCAGGATTTCCAAAATGTTGAAAGGAACTCGAAACATGTCAACCTTGGTTTTGAGAATCTCTCCCGGAGTTTGAGAGATTTGGACGTGAAAGGGTACCAATCTTGTCGAAGATTGGGAACCCTTGGCGAGAATGTCCAAAGTTTCAGCAGGATTTCCAAAATGTTGAGAGGAACTCAAAACATGTCAACCTTGGTTTTGAGAATCTCTCCCAGACTTTGAGAGATTTGGACGTGAAAGGGTACCAATCTTGTCAGGGATTGGGAACCCTTCGCCAGAATATCCAAACTGTCAGCAGGATTTCCAAAATGTTGAAAGGAACTCGAACCATGTCAACCTTGGTTTTGAGAATCTCTCCCGGAGTTTGAGAGATTTGGACGTGAAAGGGTACCAATCGTGTCGGGGATTGGGAACCCTTCGCGAGAATGTCCAAAGTTTCAGTGTGATTTCCAAAATGTTGAAAGGAACTCGAAACATGTCAACCTTGGTTTTGAGAATCTCTCCCAGACTTTGAGAGATTTGGACGTGAAAGGGTACCAATCTTGTCGGGGATTGGGAACCCTTCGCGACAATGTCCAAAGTTTCAGCGGGATTTCCAAAATGTTGAAAGGAACTCGAAACATGTCAACCTTGGTTTTGAGAATCTCTCCCGGAGTTTGAGAGATTTGGACGTGAAAGGGTACCAATCTTGTCGGGGATTGGGAACCCTTCGCGAGAATGTCCAAAGTTTCAGCGGGATTTCCAAATGTTGAAAGGAACTCGAAACATGTCAGCCATGGTTTTGAGAATCTCTCCCGGAGTTTGAGAGATTTGGACGTGAAAGGGTACCAATCTTGTCGGGGATTGGGAACCCTTCGCGAGAATGTCCAAAGTTTCAGCGGGATTTCCAAAATGTTGAAAGGAACTCGAAACATGTCAACCTTGGTTTTGAGAATCTCTCCCGGAGTTTGAGAGATTTGGACGTGAAAGGGTACCAGTCTTGTCGGGGATTGGGAACCCTTCGCGAGAATGTCCAAAGTTTCAGCGGGATTTCCAAAATGTTGAAAGGAACTCGAAACATGTCAACCTTGGTTTTGAGAATCTCTCGTGGAGTTTGAGAGATTTGGACGTGAAAGGGTACCAATCTTGTCGGGGATTGGGAACCCTTCGCGAGAAAGTCCAAAGTTTCAGCGGGATTTCCAAAATGTTGAAAGGAACTCGAAACATGTCAACCATGGTTTTGAGAATCTCTCCCGGAGTTTGAGAGATTTGGACGTGAAAGGGTACCAATCTTGTCGAAGATTGGGAACCCTTCGCAAGAATGTCCAAAGTTTCAGCGGGATTTCCAAAATGTTGAGAGGAACTCGAAACATGTCAACCTTGGTTTTGAGAATCTCTCCCAGACTTTGAGAGATTTGGACGTGAAAGGGTACCAATCTTGTCAGGGATTGGGAACCCTTCGCCAGAATGTCCAAACTGTCAGCAGGATTTCCAAAATGTTGAAAGGAACTCGAACCATGTCAACCTTGGTTTTGAGAATCTCTCCCGGAGTTTGAGAGATTTGGACGTGAAAGGGTACCAATCTTGTCGGGGATTGGGAACCCTTCGCGAGAATGTCCAAAGTTTCAGCGGGATTTCCAAAATGTTGAAAGGAACTCGAAACATGTCAACCTTGGTTTTGAGAATCTCTCCCGGAGTTTGAGAGATTTGGACGTGAAAGGGTACCAATCTTGTCGGGGATTGGGAACCCTTCGCGAGAATGTCCAAAGTTTCAGTGTGATTTCCAAAATGTTGAAAGGAACTCGAAACATGTCAACCTTGGTTTTGAGAATCTCTCCCGGAGTTTGAGAGATTTGGACGTGAAAGGCTACCAATCTTGTCGGGGATTGGGAACACTTCGCGAGAATGTCCAAAGTTTCAGCGGGATTTCCAAAATGTTGAAAGGAACTCGAAACATGTCAACCTTGGTTTTGAGAATCTCTCCCGGAGTTTGAGAGATTTGGACGTGAAAGGGTACCAATCTCGTCGGGGATTGGGAACGCTTCGCAAGAATGTCCAAAGTTTCAGCGGGATTTCCAAAATGTTGAAAGGAACTCGAAACATGTCAGCCTTGGTTTTGAGAATCTCTCCCGGAGTTTGAGAGATTTGGACGTGAAAGGGTACCAGTCTTGTCGGGGATTGGGAACCTTTCGCTAGAATGTCCAAAGTTTCAGCGGGATTTCCAAAATGTTGAAAGGAACTCGAAACATGTCAACCTTGGTTTTGAGAATCTCTCCCGGAGTTTGAGAGATTTGGACGTGAAAGGGTACCAATCGTGTCGGGGATCGGGAACCCTTCGCGAGAATGTCCAAAGTTTCAGTGGGATTTCCAAAATGTTGAAAGGAACTCGAAACATGTCAACCTTGGTTTTGAGAATCTCTCCCGGAGTTTGAGAGATTTGGACGTGAAAGGGTACCAATCTTGTCGGGGATTGGGAACCCTTCGCGACAATGTCCAAAGTTTCAGCGGGATTTCCAAAATGTTGAAAGGAACTCGAAACACGTCAACCTTGGTTTTGAGAATCTCTCCCAGAGTTTGAGAGATTTGGACGTGAAAGGGTACCAATCTTGTCGGGGATTGGGAACCCTTCGCGAGAATGTCCAAAGTTTCAGCGGGATTTCCAAAATGTTGAAAGGAACTCGAACCATGTCAACCATGGTTTTGAGAATCTCTCCCGGAGTTTGAGAGATTTGGACGTGAAAGGGTACCAATCTTGTCGAAGATTGGGAATCCTTCGCGACAATGTCCAAAGTTTCAGCGGGATTTCCAAAATGTTGAAAGGAACTCGAAACATGTCAACCTTGGTTTTGAGAATCTCTCCCAGACTTTGAGAGATTTGGATGTGAAAGGGTACCAATCTTGTCGGGGATTGGGAACCCTTCGCCAGAATATCCAAATTTTCAGCAGGATTTCCAAAATGTTGAAAGGAACTCGAAACATGTCAACCTTGGTTTTGAGAATCTCTCCCGGAGTTTGAGAGATTTGGACGTGAAAGGGTACCAATCGTGTCGGGGATCGGGAACCCTTCGCGAGAATGTCCAAAGTTTCAGCGGGATTTCCAAAATGTTGAAAGGAACTCGAAACATGTCAACCTTGGTTTTGAGAATCTCTCCCGGAGTTTGAGAGATTTGGACGTGAAAGGGTACCAATCTTGTCAGGGATTGGGAACCCTTCGCAAGAATGTCCAAAGTTTCAGCGGGATTTCCAAAATGTTGAAAGGAACTCGAACCATGTCAACCTTGGTTTTGAGAATCTCTCCCGGAGTTTGAGAGATTTGGACATGAAAGGGTACCAATCTTGTCGGGGATTGGGAACCCTTCGCGAGAATGTCCAAAGTTTCAGCGGGATTTCCAAAATGTTGAAAGGAACTCGAAACATGTCAACCATGGTTTTGAGAATCTCTCCCGGAGTTTGAGAGATTTGGACGTGAAAGGGTACCAATCTTGTCGAAGATTGGGAACCCTTCGCGACAATGTCCAAAGTTTCAGCGGGATTTCCAAAATGTTGAAAGGAACTCGAAACATGTCAACCTTGGTTTTGAGAATCTCTCCCGGAGTTTGAGAGATTTGGACGTGAAAGGGTACCAATCTTGTCGGGGATTGGGAACCCTTCGCAAGAATGTCCAAAGTTTCAGCGGGATTTCCAAAATGTTGAAAGGAACTCGAAACATGTCAACCATGGTTTTGAGAATCTCTCCCGGAGTGTGAGAGATTTGGACGTGAAAGGGTACCAGTCTTGTCGTTGATTCGGAACCCTTCGCGACAATGTCCAAAGTTTCAGCGGGATTTCCAAAATTTTGAAAGGAACTCGAAACATGTCAACCTTGGTTTTGAGAATCTCTCCCGGAGTGTGAGAGATTTGGACGTGAAAGGGTACCAGTCTTGTCGTTGATTGGGAACCCTTCGCGAGAATGTCCAAAGTTTCAGCGGGATTTCCAAAATGTTGAAAGGAACTCGAAACATGTCAACCTTGGTTTTGAGAATCTCTCCCGGAGTTTGAGAGATTTGGACGTGAAAGGGTACCAATCTTGTCGGGGATTGGGAACCCTTCGCGAGAAAGTCCAAAGTTTCAGCGGGATTTCCAAAATGTTGAAAGGAACTCGAAACATGTCAACCTTGGTTTTGAGAATCTCTCCCGGAGTTTGAGAGATTTGGACGTGAAAGGGTACCAGTCTTGTCGGGCATTGGGAACCCTTCGCGAGAATGTCCAAAGTTTCAGCGTGATTTCCAAAATGTTGAAAGGAACTCGAAACATGTCAACCTTGGTTTTGAGAATCTCTCCCGGAGTGTGAGAGATTTGGACGTGAAAGGGTACCAATCTTGTCGGGGATTGGGAACCCTTCGCGAGAAAGTCCAAAGTTTCAGCGGGATTTCCAAAATGTTGAAAGGAACTCGAAACATGTCAACCTTGGTTTTGAGAATCTCTCCCGGAGTTTGAGAGATTTGGACGTGAAAGGGTACCAATCTTGTCGGGGATTGGGAACCCTTCGCGACAATGTCCAAAGTTTCAGCGGGATTTCCAAAATGTTGAAAGGAACTCGAAACACGTCAACCTTGGTTTTGAGAATCTCTCCCAGAGTTTGAGAGATTTGGACGTGAAAGGGTACCAATCTTGTCGGGGATTGGGAACCCTTCGCGAGAATGTCCAAAGTTTCAGCGGGATTTCCAAAATGTTGAAAGGAACTCGAAACATGTCAACCATGGTTTTGAGAATCTCTCCCGGAGTTTGAGAGATTTGGACGTGAAAGGGTACCAATCTTGTCGAAGATTGGGAATCCTTCGCGACAATGTCCAAAGTTTCAGCGGGATTTCCAAAATGTTGAAAGGAACTCGAAACATGTCAACCTTGGTTTTGAGAATCTCTCCCAGACTTTGAGAGATTTGGATGTGAAAGGGTACCAATCTTGTCAGGGATTGGGAACCCTTCGCCAGAATATCCAAATTTTCAGCAGGATTTCCAAAATGTTGAAAGGAACTCGAAACATGTCAACCTTGGTTTTGAGAATCTCTCCCGGAGTTTGAGAGATTTGGACGTGAAAGGGTACCAATCGTGTCGGGGATTGGGAACCCTTCGCGAGAATGTCCAAAGTTTCAGCGGGATTTCCAAAATGTTGAAAGGAACTCGAAACATGTCAACCTTGGTTTTGAGAATCTCTCCCGGAGTTTGAGAGATTTGGACGTGAAAGGGTACCAATCTTGTCAGGGATTGGGAACCCTTCGCAAGAATGTCCAAAGTTTCAGCGGGATTTCCAAAATGTTGAAAGGAACTCGAACCATGTCAACCTTGGTTTTGAGAATCTCTCCCGGAGTTTGAGAGATTTGGACATGAAAGGGTACCAATCTTGTCGGGGATTGGGAACCCTTCGCGAGAATGTCCAAAGTTTCAGCGGGATTTCCAAAATGTTGAAAGGAACTCGAAACATGTCAACCATGGTTTTGAGAATCTCTCCCGGAGTTTGAGAGATTTGGACGTGAAAGGGTACCAATCTTGTCGAAGATTGGGAACCCTTCGCGACAATGTCCAAAGTTTCAGCGGGATTTCCAAAATGTTGAAAGGAACTCGAAACATGTCAACCTTGGTTTTGAGAATCTCTCCCGGAGTTTGAGAGATTTGGACGTGAAAGGGTACCAATCTTGTCGGGGATTGGGAACCCTTCGCAAGAATGTCCAAAGTTTCAGCGGGATTTCCAAAATGTTGAGAGGAACTCGAAACATGTCAACCATGGTTTTGAGAATCTCTCCCGGAGTGTGAGAGATTTGGACGTGAAAGGGTACCAGTCTTGTCGTTGATTGGGAACCCTTCGCGACAATGTCCAAAGTTTCAGCGGGATTTCCAAAATGTTGAAAGGAACTCGAAACATGTCAACCTTGGTTTTGAGAATCTCTCCCGGAGTTTGAGAGATTTGGACGTGAAAGGGTACCAATCTTGTCGGGGATTGGGAACCCTTCGCGAGAAAGTCCAAAGTTTCAGCGGGATTTCCAAAATGTTGAAAGGAACTCGAAACATGTCAACCTTGGTTTTGAGAATCTCTCCCGGAGTTTGAGAGATTTGGACGTGAAAGGGTACCAGTCTTGTCGGGCATTGGGAACCCTTCGCGAGAATGTCCAAAGTTTCAGCGTGATTTCCAAAATGTTGAAAGGAACTCGAAACATGTCAACCTTGGTTTTGAGAATCTCTCCCGGAGTGTGAGAGATTTGGACGTGAAAGGGTACCAATCTTGTCGGGGATTGGGAACCCTTCGCGAGAATGTCCAAAGTTTCAGCGGGATTTCCAAAATGTTGAAAGGAACTCGAAACATGTCAACCTTGGTTTTGAGAATCTCTCCCGGAGTTTGAGAGATTTGGACGTGAAAGGGTACCAATCTTGTCGGGGATTGGGAACCCTTCGCGACAATGTCCAAAGTTTCAGCGGGATTTCCAAAATGTTGAAAGGAACTCGAAACACGTCAACCTTGGTTTTGAGAATCTCTCCCAGAGTTTGAGAGATTTGGACGTGAAAGGGTACCAATCTTGTCGGGGATTGGGAACCCTTCGCGAGAATGTCCAAAGTTTCAGCGGGATTTCCAAAATGTTGAAAGGAACTCGAAACATGTCAACCATGGTTTTGAGAATCTCTCCCGGAGTTTGAGAGATTTGGACGTGAAAGGGTACCAATCTTGTCGAAGATTGGGAATCCTTCGCGACAATGTCCAAAGTTTCAGCGGGATTTCCAAAATGTTGAAAGGAACTCGAAACATGTCAACCTTGGTTTTGAGAATCTCTCCCAGACTTTGAGAGATTTGGATGTGAAAGGGTACCAATCTTGTCAGGGATTGGGAACCCTTCGCCAGAATATCCAAATTTTCAGCAGGATTTCCAAAATGTTGAAAGGAACTCGAAACATGTCAACCTTGGTTTTGAGAATCTCTCCCGGAGTTTGAGAGATTTGGACGTGAAAGGGTACCAATCTTGTCAGGGATTGCGAACCCTTCGCAAGAATGTCCAAAGTTTCAGCGGGATTTCCAAAATGTTGAAAGGAACTCGAACCATGTCAACCTTGGTTTTGAGAATCTCTCCCGGAGTTTGAGAGATTTGGACATGAAAGGGTACCAATCTTGTCGGGGATTGGGAACCCTTCGCGAGAATGTCCAAAGTTTCAGCGGGATTTCCAAAATGTTGAAAGGAACTCGAAACATGTCAACCATGGTTTTGAGAATCTCTCCCGGAGTTTGAGAGATTTGGACGTGAAAGGGTACCAATCTTGTCGAAGATTGGGAACCCTTCGCGACAATGTCCAAAGTTTCAGCGGGATTTCCAAAATGTTGAAAGGAACTCGAAACATGTCAACCTTGGTTTTGAGAATCTCTCCCGGAGTTTGAGAGATTTGGACGTGAAAGGGTACCAATCTTGTCGGGGATTGGGAACCCTTCGCAAGAATGTCCAAAGTTTCAGCGGGATTTCCAAAATGTTGAAAGGAACTCGAAACATGTCAACCATGGTTTTGAGAATCTCTCCCGGAGTTTGAGAGATTTGGACGTGAAAGGGTACCAGTCTTGTCGTTGATTCGGAACCCTTCGCGACAATGTCCAAAGTTTCAGCGGGATTTCCAAAATGTTGAAAGGAACTCGAAACATGTCAACCTTGGTTTTGAGAATCTCTCCCGGAGTGTGAGAGATTTGGACGTGAAAGGGTACCAGTCTTGTCGTTGATTGGGAACCCTTCGCGAGAATGTCCAAAGTTTCAGCGGGATTTCCAAAATGTTGAAAGGAACTCGAAACATGTCAACCTTGGTTTTGAGAATCTCTCCCGGAGTTTGAGAGATTTGGACGTGAAAGGGTACCAATCTTGTCGGGGATTGGGAACCCTTCGCGAGAAAGTCCAAAGTTTCAGCGGGATTTCCAAAATGTTGAAAGGAACTCGAAACATGTCAACCTTGGTTTTGAGAATCTCTCCCAGACTTTGAGAGATTTGGACGTGAAAGGGTACCAGTCTTGTCGGGCATTGGGAACCCTTCGCGAGAATGTCCAAAGTTTCAGCGTGATTTCCAAAATGTTGAAAGGAACTCGAAACATGTCAACCTTGGTTTTGAGAATCTCTCCCGGAGTGTGAGAGATTTGGACGTGAAAGGGTACCAATCTTGTCGGGGATTGGGAACCCTTCGCGAGAAAGTCCAAAGTTTCAGCGGGATTTCCAAAATGTTGAAAGGAACTCGAAACATGTCAACCTTGGTTTTGAGAATCTCTCCCGGAGCTTGAGAGATTTGGCCGTGAAAGGGTACCAATCTTGTCGGGGATTGGGAACCCTTCGCGAGAATGTCCAAAGTTTCAGCGGGATTTCCAAAATGTTGAAAGGAACTCGAAACATGTCAACCTTGGTTTTGAGAATCTCTCCCGGAGTTTGAGAGATTTGCACGTGAAAGGGGACCAATCGTGTCGGGGATCGGGAACCCTTCGCGAGAATGTCCAAAGTTTCAGTGGGATTTCCAAAATGTTGAAAGGAACTCGAAACATGTCAACCTTGGTTTTGAGAATCTCTCCCGGAGTTTGAGAGATTTGGACGTGAAAGGGTACCAATCTTGTCGGGGATTGGGAACCCTTCGCAAGAATGTCCAAAGTTTCAGCGGGATTTCCAAAATGTTGAAAGGAACTCTAAACATGTCAACCTTGGTTTTGAGAATCTCTCCCGGAGTTTGAGAGATTTGGACGTGAAAGGGTACCAATCTTGTCGGGGATTGGGAACCCTTCGCGACAATGTCCAAAGTTTCAGCGGGATTTCCAAAATGTTGAAAGGAACTCGAAACACGTCAACCTTGGTTTTGAGAATCTCTCCCGGAGTTTGAGAGATTTGGACGTGAAAGGGTACCAATCTTGTCGGGGATTGGGAACCCTTCGCGAGAATGTCCAAAGTTTCAGCGGGATTTCCAAAATGTTGAAAGGAACTCGAAACATGTCAACCATGGTTTTGAGAATCTCTCCCGGAGTTTGAGAGATTTGGACGTGAAAGGGTACCAATCTTGTCGGGGATTGGGAACCCTTCGCGAGAATGTCCAAAGTTTCAGCGGGATTTCCAAAATGTTGAAAGGAACTCGAACCATGTCAACCTTGGTTTTGAGAATCTCTCCCAGACTTTGAGAGATTTGGACGTGAAAGGGTACCAATCTTGTCGGGGATTGGGAACCCTTCGCCAGAATATCCAAATTTTCAGCAGGATTTCCAAAATGTTGAAAGGAACTCGAAACATGTCAACCTTGGTTTTGAGAATCTCTCCCGGAGTTTGAGAGATTTGGACGTGAAAGGGTACCAATCGTGTCGGGGATCGGGAACCCTTCGCGAGAAAGTCCAAAGTTTCAGCGGGATTTCCAAAATGTTGAAAGGAACTCTAAACATGTCAACCATGGTTTTGAGAATCTCTCCCGGAGTTTGAGAGATTTGGACGTGAAAGGGTACCAATCTTGTCGAAGATTGGGAACCCTTCGCGACAATGTCCAAAGTTTCAGCGGGATTTCCAAAATGTTGAAAGGAACTCGAAACATGTCAACCTTGGTTTTGAGAATCTCTCCCAGACTTTGAGAGATTTGGACGTGAAAGGGTACCAATCTTGTCAGGGATTGGGAACCCTTTGCCAGAATATCCAAACTTTCAGCAGGATTTCCAAAATGTTGAAAGGAACTCGAAACATGTCAACCTTGGTTTTGAGAATCTCTCCCGGAGTTTGAGAGATTTGGACGTGAAAGGGTACCAATCTTGTCGGGGATTGGGAACGCTTCGCAAGAATGTCCAAAGTTTCAGCGGGATTTCTAAAATGTTGAAAGGAACTCTAAACATGTCAACCTTGGTTTTGAGAATCTCTCCCGGAGTTTGAGAGATTTGGACGTGAAAGGGTACCAATCTTGTCGGGGATCGGGAACCCTTCGCAAGAATGTCCAAAGTTTCAGTGTGATTTCCAAAATGTTGAAAGGAACTCGAAACATGTCAACCTTGGTTTTGAGAATCTCTCCCGGAGTTTGAGAGATTTGGACGTGAAAGGGTACCAATCTTGTCGGGGATTGGGAACCCTTCGCGAGAATGTCCAAAGTTTCAGCGGGATTTCCAAAATGTTGAAAGGAACTCGTAACATGTCAACCATGGTTTTGAGAATCTCTCCCGGAGTTTGAGAGATTTGGACGTGAAAGGGTACCAATCTTGTCGGGGATTGGGAACCCTTCGCGAGAATGTCCAAAGTTTCAGCGGGATTTCCAAAATGTTGAAAGGAACTCGAAACATGTCAACCTTGGTTTTGAGAATCTCTCCCGGAGTGTGAGAGATTTGGACGTGAAAGGGTACCAATCTTGTCGGGGATTGGGAACCCTTCGCGAGAATGTCCAAAGTTTCAGCGGGATTTCCAAAATGTTGAAAGGAACTCTAAACATGTCAACCATGGTTTTGAGAATCTCTCCCGGAGTTTGAGAGATTTGGACGTGAAAGGGTACCAATCTTGTCGAAGATTGGGAACCCTTCGCGACAATGTCCAAAGTTTCAGCGGGATTTCCAAAATGTTGAAAGGAACTCGAAACATGTCAACCTTGCTTTTGAGAATCTCTCCCAGACTTTGAGAGATTTGGACGTGAAAGGGTACCAATCTTGTCAGGGATTGGGAACCCTTTGCCAGAATATCCAAACTTTCAGCAGGATTTCCAAAATGTTGAAAGGAACTCGAAACATGTCAACCTTGGTTTTGAGAATCTCTCCCGGAGTTTGAGAGATTTGGACGTGAAAGGTTACCAATCGTGTCGGGGATCGGGAACCCTTCGCGAGAATGTCCAAAGTTTCAGTGGGATTTCCAAAATGTTGAAAGGAACTCGAAACATGTCAACCTTGGTTTTGAGAATCTCTCCCGGAGTGTGAGAGATTTGGACGTGAAAGGGTACCAATCTTGTCGGGGATTAGGAACCCTTCGCGACAATGTCCAAAGTTTCAGCGGGATTTCCAAAATGTTGAAAGGAACTCGAAACATGTCAACCTTGGTTTTGAGAATCTCTCCCAGAGTTTGAGAGATTTGGACGTGAAAGGGTACCAATCTTGTCAGGGATTGGGAACCCTTTGCCAGAATATCCAAACTTTCAGCAGGATTTCCAAAATGTTGAAAGGAACTCGAAACATGTAAACCTTGGTTTTGAGAATCTCTCCCGGAGTTTGAGAGATTTGGACGTGAAAGGGTACCTATCTTGTCAGGGATTGGGAACCCTTCGCGAGAATGTCCAAAGTTTCAGCGGGATTTCCAAAATGTTGAAAGGAACTCGAAACATGTCAACCATGGTTTTGAGAATCTCTCCCGGAGTTTGAGAGATTTGGACGTGAAAGGGTACCAATCTTGTCGAAGATTGGGAACCCTTCGCGACAATGTCCAAAGTTTCAGCGGGATTTCCAAAATGTTGAAAGGAACACGAAACATGTCAACCTTGGTTTTGAGAATCTCTCCCAGACTTTGAGAGATTTGGACGTGAAAGGGTACCAATCTTGTCAGGGATTGGGAACCCTTCGCCAGAATATCCAAATTTTCAGCAGGATTTCCAAAATGTTGAAAGGAACTCGAAACATGTCAACCTTGGTTTTGAGAATCTCTCCCGGAGTTTGAGAGATTTGGACGTGAAAGGGTACCAATCGTGTCGGGGATCGGGAACCCTTCGCGAGAAAGTCCAAAGTTTCAGCGGGATTTCCAAAATGTTGAAAGGAACTCGAAACATGTCAACCATGGTTTTGAGAATCTCTCCCGGAGTTTGAGAGATTTGGACGTGAAAGGGTACCAATCTTGTCGAAGATTGGGAACCCTTCGCGACAATGTCCAAAGTTTCAGCGGGATTTCCAAAATGTTGAAAGGAACACGAAACATGTCAACCTTGGTTTTGAGAATCTCTCCCAGACTTTGAGAGATTTGGACGTGAAAGGGTACCAATCTTGTCAGGGATTGGGAACCCTTCGCCAGAATATCCAAATTTTCAGCAGGATTTCCAAAATGTTGAAAGGAACTCGAAACATGTCAACCTTGGCTTTGAGAATCTCTCCCGGAGTTTGAGAGATTTGGACGTGAAAGGGTACCAATCGTGTCGGGGATCGGGAACCCTTCGCGAGAAAGTCCAAAGTTTCAGCGGGATTTCCAAAATGTTGAAAGGAACTCTAAACATGTCAACCATGGTTTTGAGAATCTCTCCCGGAGTTTGAGAGATTTGGACGTGAAAGGGTACCAATCTTGTCGAAGATTGGGAACCCTTCGCGACAATGTCCAAAGTTTCAGCGGGATTTCCAAAATGTTGAAAGGAACTTGAAACATGTCAACCTTGGTTTTGAGAATCTCTCCCAGACTTTGAGAGATTTGGACGTGAAAGGGTACCAATCTTGTCAGGGATTGGGAACCCTTTGCCAGAATATCCAAACTTTCAGCAGGATTTCCAAAATGTTGAAAGGAACTCGAAACATGTCAACCTTGGTTTTGAGAATCTCTCCCGGAGTTTGAGAGATTTGGACGTGAAAGGGTACCAATCTTGTCGGGGATCGGGAACCCTTCGCAAGAATGTCCAAAGTTTCAGTGTGATTTCCAAAATGTTGAAAGGAACTCGAAACATGTCAACCTTGGTTTTGAGAATCTCTCCCGGAGTTTGAGAGATTTGGACGTGAAAGGGTACCAATCTTGTCGGGGATTGGGAACCCTTCGCGAGAATGTCCAAAGTTTCAGCGGGATTTCCAAAATGTTGAAAGGAACTCGTAACATGTCAACCTTGGTTTTGAGAATCTCTCCCGGAGTTTGAGAGATTTGGACGTGAAAGGGTACCAATCTTGTCGGGGATTGGGAACCCTTCGCGAGAATGTCCAAAGTTTCAGCGGGATTTCCAAAATGTTGAAAGGAACTCGAAACATGTCAACCTTGGTTTTGAGAATCTCTCCCGGAGTTTGAGAGATTTGGACGTGAAAGGGTACCAATCTTGTCGGGGATTGGGAACCCTTCGCGAGAATGTCCAAAGTTTCAGCGGGATTTCCAAAATGTTGAAAGGAACTCTAAACATGTCAACCATGGTTTTGAGAATCTCTCCCGGAGTTTGAGAGATTTGGACGTGAAAGGGTACCAATCTTGTCGAAGATTGGGAACCCTTCGCGACAATGTCCAAAGTTTCAGCGGGATTTCCAAAATGTTGAAAGGAACTCGAAACATGTCAACCTTGGTTTTGAGAATCTCTCCCAGACTTTGAGAGATTTGGACGTGAAAGGGTACCAATCTTGTCAGGGATTGGGAACCCTTTGCCAGAATATCCAAACTTTCAGCAGGATTTCCAAAATGTTGAAAGGAACTCGAAACATGTCAACCTTGGTTTTGAGAATCTCTCCCGGAGTTTGAGAGATTTGGACGTGAAAGGGTACCAATCGTGTCGGGGATCGGGAACCCTTCGCGAGAATGTCCAAAGTTTCAGTGGGATTTCCAAAATGTTGAAAGGAACTCGAAACATGTCAACCTTGGTTTTGAGAATCTCTCCCGGAGTGTGAGAGATTTGGACGTGAAAGGGTACCAATCTTGTCGGGGATTGGGAACCCTTCGCGACAATGTCCAAAGTTTCAGCGGGATTTCCAAAATGTTGAAAGGAACTCGAAACATGTCAACCTTGGTTTTGAGAATCTCTCCCAGAGTTTGAGAGATTTGGACGTGAAAGGGTACCAATCTTGTCGGGGATTGGGAACCCTTCGCGAGAATGTCCAAAGTTTCAGCGGGATTTCCAAAATGTTGAAAGGAACTCGAAACATGTCAACCATGGTTTTGAGAATCTCTCCCGGAGTTTGAGAGATTTGGACGTGAAAGGGTACCAATCTTGTCGAAGATTGGGAACCCTTCGCGACAATGTCCAAAGTTTCAGCGGGATTTCCAAAATGTTGAAAGGAACTCGAAACATGTCAACCTTGGTTTTGAGAATCTCTCCCAGACTTTGAGAGATTTGGACGTGAAAGGGTACCAATCTTGTCAGGGATTGGGAACCCTTCGCCAGAATATCCAAATTTTCAGCAGGATTTCCAAAATGTTGAAAGGAACTCGAAACATGTCAACCTTGGTTTTGAGAATCTCTCCCGGAGTTTGAGAGATTTGGACGTGAAAGGGTACCAATCGTGTCGGGGATCGGGAACCCTTCGCGAGAATGTCCAAAGTTTCAGCGGGATTTCCAAAATGTTGAAAGGAACTCGAAACATGTCAACCTTGGTTTTGAGAATCTCTCCCGGAGTTTGAGAGATTTGGACGTGAAAGGGTACCAATCTTGTCGGGGATTGGGAACCCTTCGCGAGAAAGTCCAAAGTTTCAGCGGGATTTCCAAAATGTTGAAAGGAACTCGAAACATGTCAACCTTGGTTTTGAGAATCTCTCCCGGAGTTTGAGAGATTTGGACGTGAAAGGGTACCAGTCTTGTCGGGGATTGGGAACCCTTCGCGAGAATGTCCAAAGTTTCAGCGGGATTTCCAAAATGTTGAAAGGAACTCGAAACATGTCAACCTTGGTTTTGAGAATCTCTCCCGGAGTTTGAGAGATTTGGACGTGAAAGGGTACCAATCTTGTCGGGGATTGGGAACCCTTCGCGAGAAAGTCCAAAGTTTCAGCGGGATTTCCAAAATGTTGAAAGGAACTCGAAACATGTCAACCTTGGTTTTGAGAATCTCTCCCGGAGTTTGAGAGATTTGGATGTGAAAGGGTACCAATCTTGTCGGGGATTGGGAACCCTTCGCGAGAATGTCCAAAGTTTCAGCGGGATTTCCAAAATGTTGAAAGGAACTCGAAACATGTCAACCATGGTTTTGAGAATCTCTCCCGGAGTTTGAGAGATTTTAACGTGAAAGGGTACCAATCTTGTCGAAGATTGGGAACCCTTCGCGACAATGTCCAAAGTTTCAGCGGGATTTCCAAAATGTTGAAAGGAACTCGAAACATGTCAACCTTGGTTTTGAGAATCTCTCCCGGAGTTTGAGAGATTTGGACGTGAAAGGGTACCAATCTTGTCAGGGATTGGGAACCCTTCGCCAGAATATCCAAACTTTCAGCAGGATTTCCAAAATGTTGAAAGGAACTCGAAACATGTCAACCTTGGTTTTGAGAATCTCTCCCGGAGTTTGAGAGATTTGGACGTGAAAGGGTACCAATCTTGTCGGGGATTGGGAACCCTTCGCGAGAAAGTCCAAAGTTTCAGCGGGATTTCCAAAATGTTGAAAGGAACTCGAAACATGTCAACCTTGGTTTTGAGAATCTCTCCCGGAGTTTGAGAGATTTGGACGTGAAAGGGTACCAATCTTGTCGGGGATTGGGAACCCTTCACGAGAATGTCCAAAGTTTCAGCGGGATTTCCAAAATGTTGAAAGGAACTCGAAACATGTCAGCCATGGTTTTGAGAATCTCTCCCGGAGTTTGAGAGATTTGGACGTGAAAGGGTACCAATCTTGTCGAAGATTGGGAACCCTTCGCGACAATGTCCAAAGTTTCAGCGGGATTTCCAAAATGTTGAAAGGAACTCGAAACATGTCAACCTTGGTTTTGAGAATCTCTCCCAGACTTTGAGAGATTTGGACGTGAAAGGGTACCAATCTTGTCGGGGATTGGGAACCCTTCGCGACAATGTCCAAAGTTTCAGCGGGATTTCCAAAATGTTGAAAGGAACTCGAAACATGTCAACCTTGGTTTTGAGAATCTCTCCCGGAGTTTGAGAGATTTGGACATGAAAGGGTACCAATCTTGTCGGGGATTGGGAACCCTTCGCGAGAATGTCCAAAGTTTCAGCGGGATTTCCAAAATGTTGAAAGGAACTCGAAACATGTCAACCTTGGTTTTGAGAATCTCTCCCGGAGTTTGAGAGATTTGGACGTGAAAGGGTACCAATCTTGTCGGGGATTGGGAACCCTTCGCGACAATCTCCAAAGTTTCAGCGGGATTTCCAAAGTGTTGAAAGGAACTCGAAACATGTCAACCTTGGTTTTGAGAATCTCTCCCGGAGTTTGAGAGATTTGGACGTGAAAGGGTACCAGTCTTGTCGGGGATTGGCAACCCTTCGCAACAATGTCCGAAGTTTCAGCGGGATTTCCAAAATGTTGAAAGGAACTCGAAACATGTCAACCTTGGTTTTGAGAATCTCTCCCGGAGTTTGAGAGATTTGGACATGAAAGGGTACCAATCTTGTCGGGGATTGGGAACCCTTCGCGAGAATGTCCAAAGTTTCAGCGTGATTTCCAAAATGTTGAAAGGAACTCGAAACATGTCAACCTTGGTTTTGAGAATCTCTCCCGGAGTTTGAGAGATTTGGACGTGAAAGGGTACCAATCTTGTCGGGGATTGGGAACCCTTCGCGAGAATGTCCAAAGTTTCAGCGGGATTTCCAAAATGTTGAAAGGAACTCGAAACATGTCAACCTTGGTTTTGAGAATCTCTCCCGGAGTTTGAGAGATCTGGACGTGAAAGGGTACCAATCTTGTCGGGGATTGGGAACCCTTCGCGAGAATGTCCAAAGTTTCAGCGGGATTTCCAAAATGTTGAAAGGAACTCGAAACATGTCAGCCATGGTTTTGAGAATCTCTCCCGGAGTTTGAGAGATTTGGACGTGAAAGGGTACAAATCTTGTCGGGGATTGGGAACCCTTCGCGAGAATGTCCAAAGTTTCAGCGGGATTTCCAAAATGTTGAAAGGAACTCGAAACATGTCAACCTTGGTTTTGAGAATCTCTCCCGGAGTTTGAGAGATTTGCACGTGAAAGGGTACCAATCGTGTCGGGGATTGGGAACCCTTCGCGAGAATGTCCAAACTTTCAGCGGGATTTCCAAAATGTTGAAAGGAACTCGAAACATGTCAACCTTGGTTTTGAGAATCTCTCCCGGAGTTTGAGAGATTTGGACGTGAAAGGGTGCCAATCTTGTCGGGGATTGGGAACCCTTCGCGAGAATGTCCAAAGTTTCAGCGTGATTTCCAAAATGTTGAAAGGAACTCGAACCATGTCAACCTTGGTTTTGAGAATCTCTCCCGGACTTTGAGAGATTTGGACGTGAAAGGGTACCAATCTTGTTGGGGATCGGGAACCCTTCGCAAGAATGTCCAAAGTTTCAGCAAGATTTCCAAAATGTTGAAAGGAACTCGAAACATGTCAACCTTGGTTTTGAGAATCTCTCCCGGAGTTTGAGAGATTTGGACGTGAAAGGGTACCAGTCTTGTCGGGGATTGGGAACCCTTCGCGAGAATGTCCAAAGTTTCAGCGTGATTTCCAAAATGTTGAGAGGAACTCGAAACATGTCAACCTTGGTTTTGAGAATCTCTCCCGGAGTTTGAGAGATTTGGACGTGAAAGGGTACCAATCTTGTCGGGGATTGGGAACCCTTCGCCAGAATGTCCAAAGTTTCAACGGGATTTCCAAAATGTTGAAAGGAACTCGAAACATGTCAACCTTGGTTTTGAGAATCTCTCCCGGAGTTTGAGAGATTTGGACGTGAAAGGGTACCAATCTTGTCGGGGATTGGGAACCCTTCGCCAGAATGTCCAAAGTTTCAGCGGGATTTCCAAAATGTTGAAAGGAACTCGAAACATGTCAGCCATGGTTTTGAGAATCTCTCCCGGAGTTTGAGAGATTTGGACGTGAAAGGGTACCAATCTTGTCGGGGATTGGGAACCCTTCGCGAGAATGTCCAAAGTTTCAGCGGGATTTCCAAAATGTTGAAAGGAACTCGAAACATGTCAACCTTGGTTTTGAGAATCTCTCCCGGAGTTTGAGAGATTTGGACATGAATGGGTACCAGTCTTGTCGGGGATTGGGAACCCTTCGCGAGAATGTCCAAAGTTTCAGCGGGATTTCCAAAATGTTGAAAGGAACTCGAAACATGTCAACCTTGGTTTTGAGAATCTCTCCCGGAGTTTGAGAGATTTGGTCGTGAAAGGGTACCAGTCTTGTCGGGGATTGGGATCCCTTCGCGAGAATGTCCAAAGTTTCAGCGGGATTTCCAAAATGTTGAAAGGAACTCGAAACATGTCAACCTTGGTTTTGAGAATCTCTCCCGGAGTTTGAGAGATTTGGACGTGAAAGGTACCAATCTTGTCTGGGATTGAGAACCCTTCGCCAGAATGTCCAAACTTTCAGCAGGATTTCCAAAATGTTGAAAGGAACTCGAAACATGTCAACCTTGGTTTTGAGAATCTCTCCCGGAGTTTGAGAGATTTGGACATGAAAGGGTACCAATCTTGTCGGGGATTGGGAACCCTTCGCGAGAATGTCCAAAGTTTCAGCGGGATTTCCAAAATGTTGAAAGGAACTCGAAACATGTCAACCTTGGTTTTGAGAATCTCTCCCGGAGTTTGAGAGATTTGGACATGAAAGGGTACCAATCATGTCGGGGATTGGGAACCCTTCGCGAGAATGTCCAAAGTTTCAGCGGGATTTCCAAAATGTTGAAAGGAACTCGAAACATGTCAACCTTGGTTTTGAGAATCTCTCCCGGAGTTTGAGAGATTTGGACGTGAAAGGGTACCAGTCTTGTCGGGGATTGGGAACCCTTCGCGAGAATGTCCAAAGTTTCAGCGGGATTTCCAAAATGTTGAAAGGAACTCGAAACATGTCAACCTTGGTTTTGAGAATCTCTCCCGGAGTTTGAGAGATTTGGACATGAAAGGGTACCAATCTTGTCGGGGATTGGGAACCCTTCGCGAGAAAGTCCAAAGTTTCAGCGGGATTTCCAAAATGTTGAAAGGAACTCGAAACATGTCAACCTTGGTTTTGAGAATCTCTCCCGGAGTTTGAGAGATTTGGACATGAAAGGGTACCAATCATGTCGGGGATTGGGAACCCTTCGCGAGAATGTCCAAAGTTTCAGCGGGATTTCCAAAATGTTGAAAGGAACTCGAAACATGTCAACCTTGGTTTTGAGAATCTCTCCCGGAGTTTGAGAGATTTGGACGTGAAAGGGTACCAGTCTTGTCGGGGATTGGGAACCCTTCGCGAGAATGTCCAAAGTTTCAGCGGGATTTCCAAAATGTTGAAAGGAACTCGAAACATGTCAACCTTGGTTTTGAGAATCTCTCCCGGAGTTTGAGAGATTTGGACGTGAAAGGGTACCAGTCTTGTCGGGGATTGGGAACCCTTCGCGAGAATGTCCAAAGTTTCAGCGGGATTTCCAAAATGTTGAAAGGAACTCGAAACATGTCAACCTTGGTTTTGAGAATCTCTCCCGGAGTTTGAGAGATTTGGACATGAAAGGGTACCAATCTTGTCGGGGATTGGGAACCCTTCGCGAGAAAGTCCAAAGTTTCAGCGGGATTTCCAAAATGTTGAAAGGAACTCGAAACATGTCAACCTTGGTTTTGAGAATCTCTCCCGGAGTTTGAGAGATTTGGACATGAAAGGGTACTAATCATGTCGGGGATTGGGAACCCTTCGCGAGAATGTCCAAAGTTTCAGCGGGATTTCCAAAATGTTGAAAGGAACTCGAAACATGTCAACCTTGGTTTTGAGAATCTCTCCCGGAGTTTGAGAGATTTGGACGTGAAAGGGTACCAGTCTTGTCGGGGATTGGGAACCCTTCGCGAGAATGTCCAAAGTTTCAGCGGGATTTCCAAAATGTTGAAAGGAACTCGAAACATGTCAACCTTGGTTTTGAGAATCTCTCCCGGAGTTTGAGAGATTTGGACATGAAAGGGTACCAATCTTGTCGGGGATTGGGAACCCTTCGCGAGAAAGTCCAAAGTTTCAGCGGGATTTCCAAAATGTTGAAAGGAACTCGAAACATGTCAACCTTGGTTTTGAGAATCTCTCCCGGAGTTTGAGAGATTTGGACGTGAAAGGGTACCAATCTTGTCGAAGATTGGGAACCCTTCGCGACAATGTCCAAAGTTTCAGCGGGATTTCCAAAATGTTGAAAGGAACTCGAAACATGTCAGCCATGGTTTTGAGAATCTCTCCCGGAGTTTGAGAGATTTGGACGTGAAAAGGTACCAATCTTGTCGGGGATTGGGAACCCTTCGCGAGAATGTCCAAAGTTTCAGCGGGATTTCCAAAATGTTGAAAGGAACTCGAAACATGTCAACCTTGGTTTTGAGAATCTCTCCCGGAGTTTGAGAGATTTGGACGTGAAAGGGTGCCAATCTTGTCGGGGATTGGGAACCCTTCGCGAGAATGTCCAAAATTTCAGCGGGATTTCCAAAATGATGAAAGGAACTCGCACCATGTCAACCTTGGTTTTGAGAATCTCTCCCGGAGTTTGAGAGATTTGGACGTGAAAGGGTACCAATCTTGTCGGGAATCGGGAACCCTTCGCAAGAATGTCCAAAGTTTCAGCAAGATTTCCAAAATGTTGAAAGGAACTCGAAACATGTCAACCTTGGTTTTGAGAATCTCTCCCGGAGTTTGAGAGATTTGGACGTGAAAGGGTACCAGTCTTGTCGGGGATTGGGAACCCTTCGTGAGAATGTCCAAAGTTTCAGCAGGATCTCCAAAATGTTGAAAGGAACTCGAAACATGTCAACCTTGGTTTTGAGAATCTCTCCCGGAGTTTGAGAGATTTGGACGTGAAAGGGTACCAATCTTGTCGGGGATTGGGAACCCTTCGCGAGAATGTCCAAAGTTTCAGCGGGATTTCCAAAATGTTGAAAGGAACTCGAAACATGTCAACCTTGGTTTTGAGAATCTCTCCCGGACTTTGAGAGATTTGGACGTGAAAGGGTACCAATCTTGTCGGGGATTGGGAACCCTTCGCGAGAATGTCCAAATTTTCAGCGGGATTTTCAAAATGTTGAAAGGAACTCGAAACATGTAACCTTGGTTTTGAGAATCTCTCCCGGAGTTTGAGAGATTTGGACGTGAAAGGGTACCAATCTTGTCGGGGATTGGGAACCCTTCGCGAGAATGTCCAAAGTTTCAGCGTGATTTCCAAAATGTTGAGAGGAACTCGAAACATGTCAACCTTGGTTTTGAGAATCTCTCCCGGAGTTTGAGAGATTTGGACGTGAAAGGGTACCAATCTTGTCGGGGATTGGGAACCCTTCGCGAGAATGTCCAAAGTTTCAGCGGGATTTCCAAAATGTTGAGAGGAACTCGAAACATGTCAACCTTGGTTTTGAGAATCTCTCCCGGAGTTTGAGAGATTTGGACGTGAAAGGGTACCAATCTTGTCGGGGATTGGGAACCCTTCGCGACAATGTCCAAAGTTTCAGCGGGATTTCCAAAATGTTGAAAGGAACTCGAAACATGTCAGCCATGGTTTTGAGAATCTCTCCCGGAGTTTGAGAGATTTGGACGTGAAAAGGTACCAATCTTGTCGGGGATTGGGAACCCTTCGCGAGAATGTCCAAAGTTTCAGCGGGATTTCCAAAATGTTGAAAGGAACTCGAAACATGTCAACCTTGGTTTTGAGAATCTCTCCCGGAGTTTGAGAGATTTGGACGTGAAAGGGTGCCAATCTTGTCGGGGATTGGGAACCCTTCGCGAGAATGTCCAAAATTTCAGCGGGATTTCCAAAATGATGAAAGGAACTCGAACCATGTAACCTTGGTTTTGAGAATCTCTCCCGGAGTTTGAGAGATTTGGACGTGAAAGGGTACCAATCTTGTCGGGGATTGGGAACCCTTCGCGAGAATGTCCAAAGTTTCAGCGGGATTTCCAAAATGTTGAGAGGAACTCGAAACATGTCAACCTTGGTTTTGAGAATCTCTCCCGGAGTTTGAGAGATTTGGACGTGAAAGGGTACCAGTCTTGCCGGGGATTGGGAACCCTTCGCGAGAATGTCCAAAGTTTCAGCGGGATTTCCAAAATGTTGAAAGGAACTCGAAACATGTCAACCTTGGTTTTGAGAATCTCTGCCGGAGTTTGAGAGATTTGGTCGTGAAAGGGTACCAATCTTGTCGGGGATTGGGAACCCTTCGCGAGAATGTCCAAAGTTTCAGCGGGATTTCCAAAATGTTGAGAGGAACTCGAAACATGTCAACCTTGGTTTTGAGAATCTCTCCCGGAGTTTGAGAGATTTGGACGTGAAAGGGTACCAATCTTGTCGGGGATTGGGAACCCTTCGCGACAATGTCCAAAGTTTCAGCGGGATTTCCAAAATGTTGAGAGGAACTCGAATCATGTCAACCTTGGTTTTGAGAATCTCTCCCGGAGTTTGAGAGATTTGGACGTGAAAGGGTACCAGTCTTGTCGGGGATTGGGAACCCTTCGCGAGAATGTCCAAATTTTCAGCGGGATTTCCAAAATGTTGAAAGGAACTCGAAACATGTCAACCTTGGTTTTGAGAATCTCTCCCGGAGTTTGAGAGATTTGGACGTGAAAGGGTACCAGTCTTGTCGGGGATTGGGAACCCTTCGCGACAATGTCCAAAGTTTCAGCGGGATTTCCAAAATGTTGAAAGGAACTCGAAACATGTCAACCTTGGTTTTGAGAATCTCTCCCGGAGTTTGAGAGATTTGGACGTGAAAGGTACCAATCTTGTCTGGGATTGAGAACCCTTCGCCAGAATGTCCAAAGTTTCAGCGGGATTTCCAAAATGTTGAAAGGAACTCGAAACATGTCAACCTTGGTTTTGAGAATCTCTCCCGGAGTTTGAGAGATTTGGACGTGAAAGGGTACCAATCTTGTCGGGGATTGGGAACCCTTCGCGAGAATGTCCAAACTTTCAGCAGGATTTCCAAAATGTTGAAAGGAACTCGAAACATGTCAACCTTGGTTTTGAGAATCTCTCCCGGAGTTTGAGAGATTTGGACGTGAAAGGGTACCAATCTTGTCGGGGATTGGGAACCCTTCGCGAGAATGTCCAAAGTTTCAGCGGGATTTCCAAAATGTTGAAAGGAACTCGAAACATGTCAACCTTGGTTTTGAGAATCTCTCCCGGACTTTGAGAGATTTGGACGTGAAAGGGTACCAATCGTGTCGGGGATCGGGAACCGTTCGCGAGAATGTCCAAAGTTTCAGCGGGATTTCCAAAATGTTGAGAGGAACTCGAATCATGTCAACCTTGGTTTTGAGAATCTCTGCCGGAGTTTGAGAGATTTGGACGTGAAAGGGTACCAGTCTTGTCGGGGATTGGGAACCCTTCGCGAGAATGTCCAAATTTTCAGCGGGATTTCCAAAATGTTGAAAGGAACTCGAAACATGTCAACCTTGGTTTTGAGAATCTCTCCCGGAGTTTGAGAGATTTGGACGTGAAAGGGTACCAGTCTTGTCGGGGATTGGGAACCCTTCGCGAGAATGTCCAAAGTTTCAGCGGGATTTCCAAAATGTTGAAAGGAACTCGAAACATGTCAACCTTGGTTTTGAGAATCTCTCCCGGAGTTTGAGAGATTTGGACGTGAAAGGGTACCAATCTTGTCGGGGATTGGGAACCCTTCGCGAGAATGTCCAAAGTTTCAGCGGGATTTCCAAAATGTTGAAAGGAACTCGAAACATGTCAACCTTGGTTTTGAGAATCTCTCCCGGAGTTTGAGAGATTTGGACGTGAAAGGTACAAATCTTGTCTGGGATTGAGAACCCTTCGCCAGAATGTCCAAAGTTTCAGCGGGATTTCCAAAATGTTGAAAGGAACTCGAAACATGTCAACCTTGGTTTTGAGAATCTCTCCCGGAGTTTGAGAGATTTGGACGTGAAAGGGTACCAGTCTTGTCGGGGATTGGGAACCCTTCGCGAGAATGTCCAAACTTTCAGCAGGATTTCCAAAATGTTGAAAGGAACTCGAAACATGTCAACCTTGGTTTTGAGAATCTCTCCCGGAGTGTGAGAGATTTGGACGTGAAAGGGTACCAATCTTGTCGGGGATTGGGAACCCTTCGCGAGAATGTCCAAAGTTTCAGCGGGATTTCCAAAATGTTGAAAGGAACTCGAAACATGTCAACCTTGGTTTTGAGAATCTCTCCCGGAGTTTGAGAGATTTGCACGTGAAAGGGTACCAATCGTGTCGGGGATCGGGAACCCTTCGCGAGAATGTCCAAAGTTTCAGTGGGATTTCCAAAATGTTGAAAGGAACTCGAAACATGTCAACCTTGGTTTTGAGAATCTCTCCCGGAGTTTGAGAGATTTGGACGTGAAAGGGTACCAATCTTGTCGGGGATTGGGAACCCTTCGCAAGAATGTCCAAAGTTTCAGCGGGATTTCCAAAATGTTGAAAGGAACTCGAAACATGTCAACCATGGTTTTGAGAATCTCTCCCGGAGTGTGAGAGATTTGGACGTGAAAGGGTACCAGTCTTGTCGTTGATTGGGAACCCTTCGTGACAATGTCCAAAGTTTCAGCGGGATTTCCAAAATGTTGAAAGGAACTCGAAACATGTCAACCTTGGTTTTGAGAATCTCTCCCGGAGTGTGAGAGATTTGGACGTGAAAGGGTACCAGTCTTGTCGTTGATTGGGAACCCTTCGCGAGAATGTCCAAAGTTTCAGCGTGATTTCCAAAATGTTGAAAGGAACTCGAAACATGTCAACCTTGGTTTTGAGAATCTCTCCCGGAGTTTGAGAGATTTGGACGTGAAAGGGTACCAATCTTGTCGGGGATTGGGAACCCTTCGCTAGAAAGTCCAAAGTTTCAGCGGGATTTCCAAAATGTTGAAAGGAACTCGAAACATGTCAACCTTGGTTTTGAGAATCTCTCCCGGAGTTTGAGAGATTTGGACGTGAAAGGGTACCAGTCTTGTCGGGGATTGGGAACCCTTCGCGAGAATGTGCAAAGTTTCAGCGTGATTTCCAAAATGTTGAAAGGAACTCGAAACATGTCAACCTTGGTTTTGAGAATCTCTCCCGGAGTTTGAGAGATTTGGACGTGAAAGGGTACCAATCTTGTCGGGGATTGGGAACCCTTCGCGAGAAAGTCCAAAGTTTCAGCAGGATTTCCAAAATGTTGAAAGGAACTCGAAACATGTCAACCTTGGTTTTGAGAATCTCTCCCGGAGCTTGAGAGATTTGGACGTGAAAGGGTACCAATCTTGTCGGGGATTGGGAACCCTTCGCAGGAATGTCCAAAGTTTCAGCGGGATTTCCAAAATGTTGAAATGAACTCGAAACATGTCAACCATGGTTTTGAGAATCTCTCCCGGAGTTTGAGAGATTTGGACGTGAAAGGGTACCAATCTTGTCGAAGATTGGGAACCCTTCGCGACAATGTCCAAAGTTTCAGCGGGATTTCCAAAATGTTGAAAGGAACTCGAAACATGTCAACCTTGGTTTTGAGAATCTCTCCCGGAGTTTGAGAGATTTGGACGTGAAAGGGTACCAATCTTGTCAGGGATTGGGAACCCTTCGCCAGAATATCCAAACTTTCAGCAGGATTTCCAAAATGTTGAAAGGAACTCGAAACATGTCAACCTTGGTTTTGAGAATCTCTCCCGGAGATTGAGAGATTTGGACGTGAAAGGGTACCAATCTTGTCGGGGATTAGGAACCCTTCGCAAGAATGTCCAAAGTTTCAGCGGGATTTCCAAAATGTTGAAAGGAACTCGAAACATGTCAACCTTGGTTTTGAGAATCTCTCCCGGAGTTTGAGAGATTTGGACATGAAAGGGTACCAATCTTGTCGAGGATTGGGAACCCTTCGCAAGAATGTCCAAAGTTTCAGCGGGATTTCCAAAATGTTGAAAGGAACTCGAAACATGTCAACCTTGGTTTTGAGAATCTCTCCCGGAGTTTGAGAGATTTGCACGTGAAAGGGGACCAATCGTGTCGGGGATCGGGAACCCTTCGCGAGAATGTCCAAAGTTTCAGTGGGATTTCCAAAATGTGGAAAGGAACTCGAAACATGTCAACCATGGTTTTGAGAATCTCTCCCGGAGTTTGAGAGATTTGGACGTGAAAGGGTACCAATCTTGTCAGGGATTGAGAACCCTTCGCCAGAATATCCAAACTTTCAGCAGGATTTCCAAAATGTTGAAAGGAACTCGAAACATGTCAACCTTGGTTTTGAGAATCTCTCCCGGAGTTTGAGAGATTTGGACGTGAAAGGGTACCAATCTTGTCGGGGATTAGGAACCCTTCGCAAGAATGTCCAAAGTTTCAGCGGGATTTCCAAAATGTTGAAAGGAACTCGAAACATGTCAACCTTGGTTTTGAGAATCTCTCCCGGAGTTTGAGAGATTTGGACATGAAAGGGTACCAATCTTTTCGGGGTTGGGAACCCTTCGCGAGAATGTCCAAAGTTTCAGCGGGATTTCCAAAATGTTGAAAGGAACTCGAAACATGTCAACCTTGGTTTTGAGAATCTCTCCCGGAGTTTGAGAGATTTGGACGTGAAAGGGTACCAATCTTGTCGGGGATTGGGAACCCTTCGCAAGAATGTCCAAAGTTTCAGCGGGATTTCCAAAATGTTGAAAGGAACTCGAAACATGTCAACCTTGGTTTTGAGAATCTCTCCCGGAGTGTGAGAGATTTGGACGTGAAAGGGTACCAGTCTTGTCGTTGATTGGGAACCCTTCGCGACAATGTCCAAAGTTTCAGTGGGATTTCCAAAATGTTGAAAGGAACTCGAAACATGTCAACCTTGGTTTTGAGAATCTCTCCCGGAGTGTGAGAGATTTGGACGTGAAAGGGTACCAGTCTTGTCGTTGATTGGGAACCCTTCGCGAGAATGTCCAAAGTTTCAGCGTGATTTCCAAAATGTTGAAAGGAACTCGAAACATGTCAACCTTGGTTTTGAGAATCTCTCCCGGAGTTTGAGAGATTTGGACGTGAAAGGGTACCAATCTTGTCGGGGATTGGGAACCCTTCGCGAGAAAGTCCAAAGTTTCAGCGGGATTTCCAAAATGTTGAAAGGAACTCGAAACATGTCAACCTTGGTTTTGAGAATCTCTCCCGGAGTTTGAGAGATTTGGACGTGAAAGGGTACCAGTCTTGTCGGGGATTGGGAACCCTTCGCGAGAATGTCCAAAGTTTCAGCGGGATTTCCAAAATGTTGAAAGGAACTCGAAACATGTCAACCTTGGTTTTGAGAATCTCTCCCGGAGTTTGAGAGATTTGGACGTGAAAGGGTACCAATCTTGTCGGGGATTGGGAACCCTTCGCGAGAAAGTCCAAAGTTTCAGCGGGATTTCCAAAATGTTGAAAGGAACTCGAAACATGTCAACCTTGGTTTTGAGAATCTCTCCCGGAGTTTGAGAGATTTGGATGTGAAAGGGTACCAATCTTGTCGGGGATTGGGAACCCTTCGCGAGAATGTCCAAAGTTTCAGCGGGATTTCCAAAATGTTGAAAGGAACTCGAAACATGTCAACCATGGTTTTGAGAATCTCTCCCGGAGTTTGAGAGATTTTAACGTGAAAGGGTACCAATCTTGTCGAAGATTGGGAACCCTTCGCGACAATGTCCAAAGTTTCAGCGGGATTTCCAAAATGTTGAAAGGAACTCGAAACATGTCAACCTTGGTTTTGAGAATCTCTCCCGGAGTTTGAGAGATTTGGACGTGAAAGGGTACCAATCTTGTCAGGGATTGGGAACCCTTCGCCAGAATATCCAAACTTTCAGCAGGATTTCCAAAATGTTGAAAGGAACTCGAAACATGTCAACCTTGGTTTTGAGAATCTCTCCCGGAGTTTGAGAGATTTGGACGTGAAAGGGTACCAATCTTGTCGGGGATTGGGAACCCTTCGCGAGAAAGTCCAAAGTTTCAGCGGGATTTCCAAAATGTTGAAAGGAACTCGAAACATGTCAACCTTGGTTTTGAGAATCTCTCCCGGAGTTTGAGAGATTTGGACGTGAAAGGGTACCAATCTTGTCGGGGATTGGGAACCCTTCACGAGAATGTCCAAAGTTTCAGCGGGATTTCCAAAATGTTGAAAGGAACTCGAAACATGTCAGCCATGGTTTTGAGAATCTCTCCCAGAGTTTTAGAGATTTGGACGTGAAAGGGTACCAATCTTGTCGAAGATTGGGAACCCTTCGCGACAATGTCCAAAGTTTCAGCGTGATTTCCAAAATGTTGAAAGGAACTCGAAACATGTCAACCTTGGTTTTGAGAATCTCTCCCGGAGTTTGAGAGATTTGGACGTGAAAGGGTACCAATCTTGTCAGGGATTGGGAACCCTTCGCCAGAATATCCAAACTTTCAGCAGGATTTCCAAAATGTTGAAAGGAACTCGAAACATGTCAACCTTGGTTTTGAGAATCTCTCCCGGAGTTTGAGAGATTTGGACGTGAAAGGGTACCAATCTTGTCGGGGATTAGGAACCCTTCGCAAGAATGTCCAAAGTTTCAGCGGGATTTCCAAAATGTTGAAAGGAACTCGAAACATGTCAACCTTGGTTTTGAGAATCTCTCCCGGAGTTTGAGAGATTTGGACATGAAAGGGTACCAATCTTGTCGAGGATTGGGAACCCTTCGCAAGAATGTCCAAAGTTTCAGCGGGATTTCCAAAATGTTGAAAGGAACTCGAAACATGTCAACCTTGGTTTTGAGAATCTCTCCCGGAGTTTGAGAGATTTGCACGTGAAAGGGGACCAATCGTGTCGGGGATCGGGAACCCTTCGCGAGAATGTCCAAAGTTTCAGTGGGATTTCCAAAATGTTGAAAGGAACTCGAAACATGTCAACCATGGTTTTGAGAATCTCTCCCGGAGTTTGAGAGATTTGGACGTGAAAGGGTACCAATCTTGTCAGGGATTGGGAACCCTTCGCCAGAATATCCAAACTTTCAGCAGGATTTCCAAAATGTTGAAAGGAACTCGAAACATGTCAACCTTGGTTTTGAGAATCTCTCCCGGAGTTTGAGAGATTTGGACGTGAAAGGGTACCAATCTTGTCGGGGATTAGGAACCCTTCGCAAGAATGTCCAAAGTTTCAGCGGGATTTCCAAAATGTTGAAAGGAACTCGAAACATGTCAACCTTGGTTTTGAGAATCTCTCCCGGAGTTTGAGAGATTTGGACATGAAAGGGTACCAATCTTTTCGGGGTTGGGAACCCTTCGCGAGAATGTCCAAAGTTTCAGCGGGATTTCCAAAATGTTGAAAGGAACTCGAAACATGTCAACCTTGGTTTTGAGAATCTCTCCCGGAGTTTGAGAGATTTGGACGTGAAAGGGTACCAATCTTGTCGGGGATTGGGAACCCTTCGCAAGAATGTCCAAAGTTTCAGCGGGATTTCCAAAATGTTGAAAGGAACTCGAAACATGTCAACCTTGGTTTTGAGAATCTCTCCCGGAGTGTGAGAGATTTGGACGTGAAAGAGTACCAGTCTTGTCGTTGATTGGGAACCCTTCGCGACAATGTCCAAAGTTTCAGTGGGATTTCCAAAATGTTGAAAGGAACTCGAAACATGTCAACCTTGGTTTTGAGAATCTCTCCCGGAGTGTGAGAGATTTGGACGTGAAAGGGTACCAGTCTTGTCGTTGATTGGGAACCCTTCGCGAGAATGTCCAAAGTTTCAGCGTGATTTCCAAAATGTTGAAAGGAACTCGAAACATGTCAACCTTGGTTTTGAGAATCTCTCCCGGAGTTTGAGAGATTTGGACGTGAAAGGGTACCAATCTTGTCGGGGATTGGGAACCCTTCGCGAGAAAGTCCAAAGTTTCAGCGGGATTTCCAAAATGTTGAAAGGAACTCGAAACATGTCAACCTTGGTTTTGAGAATCTCTCCCGGAGTTTGAGAGATTTGGACGTGAAAGGGTACCAGTCTTGTCGGGGATTGGGAACCCTTCGCGAGAATGTCCAAAGTTTCAGCGGGATTTCCAAAATGTTGAAAGGAACTCGAAACATGTCAACCTTGGTTTTGAGAATCTCTCCCGGAGTTTGAGAGATTTGGACGTGAAAGGGTACCAATCTTGTCGGGGATTGGGAACCCTTCGCGAGAAAGTCCAAAGTTTCAGCGGGATTTCCAAAATGTTGAAAGGAACTCGAAACATGTCAACCTTGGTTTTGAGAATCTCTCCCGGAGTTTGAGAGATTTGGATGTGAAAGGGTACCAATCTTGTCGGGGATTGGGAACCCTTCGCGAGAATGTCCAAAGTTTCAGCGGGATTTCCAAAATGTTGAAAGGAACTCGAAACATGTCAACCATGGTTTTGAGAATCTCTCCCGGAGTTTGAGAGATTTGGACGTGAAAGGGTACCAATCTTGTCGAAGATTGGGAACCCTTCGCGACAATGTCCAAAGTTTCAGCGGGATTTCCAAAATGTTGAAAGGAACTCGAAACATGTCAACCTTGGTTTTGAGAATCTCTCCCGGAGTTTGAGAGATTTGGACGTGAAAGGGTACCAATCTTGTCAGGGATTGGGAACCCTTCGCCAGAATATCCAAACTTTCAGCAGGATTTCCAAAATGTTGAAAGGAACTCGAAACATGTCAACCTTGGTTTTGAGAATCTCTCCCGGAGTTTGAGAGATTTGGACGTGAAAGGGTACCAATCTTGTCGGGGATTGGGAACCCTTCGCGAGAAAGTCCAAAGTTTCAGCGGGATTTCCAAAATGTTGAAAGGAACTCGAAACATGTCAACCTTGGTTTTGAGAATCTCTCCCGGAGTTTGAGAGATTTGGACGTGAAAGGGTACCAATCTTGTCGGGGATTGGGAACCCTTCACGAGAATGTCCAAAGTTTCAGCGGGATTTCCAAAATGTTGAAAGGAACTCGAAACATGTCAGCCATGGTTTTGAGAATCTCTCCCGGAGTTTGAGAGATTTGGACGTGAAAGGGTACCAATCTTGTCGAAGATTGGGAACCCTTCGCGACAATGTCCAAAGTTTCAGCGGGATTTCCAAAATGTTGAAAGGAACTCGAAACATGTCAACCTTGGTTTTGAGAATCTCTCCCAGACTTTGAGAGATTTGGACGTGAAAGGGTACCAATCTTGTCGGGGATTGGGAACCCTTCGCGACAATGTCCAAAGTTTCAGCGGGATTTCCAAAATGTTGAAAGGAACTCGAAACATGTCAACCTTGGTTTTGAGAATCTCTCCCGGAGTTTGAGAGATTTGGACATGAAAGGGTACCAATCTTGTCGGGGATTGGGAACCCTTCGCGAGAATGTCCAAAGTTTCAGCGGGATTTCCAAAATGTTGAAAGGAACTCGAAACATGTCAACCTTGGTTTTGAGAATCTCTCCCGGAGTTTGAGAGATTTGGACGTGAAAGGGTACCAATCTTGTCGGGGATTGGGAACCCTTCGCGACAATCTCCAAAGTTTCAGCGGGATTTCCAAAGTGTTGAAAGGAACTCGAAACATGTCAACCTTGGTTTTGAGAATCTCTCCCGGAGTTTGAGAGATTTGGACGTGAAAGGGTACCAATCTTGTCGGGGATTGGCAACCCTTCGCGACAATGTCCGAAGTTTCAGCGGGATTTCCAAAATGTTGAAAGGAACTCGAAACATGTCAACCTTGGTTTTGAGAATCTCTCCCGGAGTTTGAGAGATTTGGACATGAAAGGGTACCAATCTTGTCGGGGATTGGGAACCCTTCGCGAGAATGTCCAAAGTTTCAGCGTGATTTCCAAAATGTTGAAAGGAACTCGAAACATGTCAACCTTGGTTTTGAGAATCTCTCCCGGAGTTTGAGAGATTTGGACGTGAAAGGGTACCAATCTTGTCGGGGATTGGGAACCCTTCGCGAGAATGTCCAAAGTTTCAGCGGGATTTCCAAAATGTTGAAAGGAACTCGAAACATGTCAACCTTGGTTTTGAGAATCTCTCCCGGAGTTTGAGAGATCTGGACGTGAAAGGGTACCAATCTTGTCGGGGATTGGGAACCCTTCGCGAGAATGTCCAAAGTTTCAGCGGGATTTCCAAAATGTTGAAAGGAACTCGAAACATGTCAGCCATGGTTTTGAGAATCTCTCCCGGAGTTTGAGAGATTTGGACGTGAAAGGGTACAAATCTTGTCGGGGATTGGGAACCCTTCGCGAGAATGTCCAAACTTTCAGCGGGATTTCCAAAATGTTGAAAGGAACTCGAAACATGTCAACCTTGGTTTTGAGAATCTCTCCCGGAGTTTGAGAGATTTGGACGTGAAAGGGTACCAATCTTGTCGGGGATTGGGAACCCTTCGCCAGAATGTCCAAAGTTTCAGCGGGATTTCCAAAATGTTGAAAGGAACTCGAAACATGTCAACCATGGTTTTGAGAATCTCTCCCGGAGTTTGAGAGATTTGGACGTGAAAGGGTACCAATCTTGTCGAAGATTGGGAACCCTTCGCAAGAATGTCCAAAGTTTCAGCGGGATTTCCAAAATGTTGAAAGGAACTCGAACCATGTCAACCTTGGTTTTGAGAATCTCTCCCGGAGTTTGAGAGATTTGGACGTGAAAGGGTACCAATCTTTTCAGGGATTGGGAACCCTTCACCAGAATATCCAAACTTTCAGCAGGATTTCCAAAATGTTGAAAGGAACTCGAAACATGTCAACCTTGGTTTTGAGAATCTCTCCCGGAGTTGGAGAGATTTGGACGTGAAAGGGTACCAATCTTGTCGGGGATTGGGAACCCTTCGCGAGAAAGTCCAAAGTTTCAGCGGGATTTCCAAAATGTTGAAAGGAACTCAAAACATGTCAACCTTGGTTTTGAGAATCTCTCCCGGACTTTGAGAGATTTGGACGTGAAAGGGTACCAATCTTGTCGGGGATTGGGAACCCTTCGCGAGAATGTCCAAAGTTTCAGCGGGATTTCCAAAATGTTGAAAGGAACTCAAAACATGTCAACCATGGTTTTGAGAATCTCTCCCGGAGTTTGAGAGATTTGGACGTGAAAGGGTACCAATCTTGTCGAAGATTGGGAACCCTTCGCGACAATGTCCAAAGTTTCAGCGGGATTTCCAAAATGTTGAAAGGAACTCGAAACATGTCAACCTTGGTTTTGAGAATCTCTCCCGGACTTTGAGAGATTTGGACGTGAAAGGGTACCAATCTTTTCAGGGATTGGGAACCCTTCACCAGAATATCCAAACTTTCAGCAGGATTTCCAAAATGTTGAAAGGAACTCGAAACATGTCAACCTTGGTTTTGAGAATCTCTCCCGGACTTTGAGAGATTTGGACGTGAAAGGGTACCAGTCTTGTCGGGGATTGGGAACCCTTCGCGAGAATGTCCAATGTTTCAGCGGGATTTCCAAAATATTGAAAGGAACTCGAAACATGTCAACCTTGGTTTTGAGAATCTCTCCCGGAGTTTGAGAGATTTGGACGTGAAAGGGTACCAATCTTGTCGGGGATTGGGAACCCTTCGCGAGAATGTCCAAAGTTTCAGCGGGATTTCCAAAATGTTGAAAGGAACTCGAACCATGTCAACCTTGGTTTTGAGAATCTCTCCCGGAGTTTGAGAGATTTGGACGTGAAAGGGTACCAATCTTGTCGGGGATTGGGAACCCTTCGCGAGAATGTCCAAAGTTTCAGCGGGATTTCCAAAATGTTGAAAGGAACTCGAAACATGTCAGCCATGGTTTTGAGAATCTCTCCCGGAGTTTGAGAGATTTGGACCTGAAAGGGTACCAATCTTGTCGGGGATTGGGAACCCTTCGCGAGAATGTCCAAACTTTCAGCGGGATTTCCAAAATGTTGAAAGGAACTCGAAACATGTCAACCTTGGTTTTGAGAATCTCTCCCGGAGTTTGAGAGATTTGGACGTGAAAGGGTACCAATCTTGTCGGGGATTGGGAACCCTTCGCCAGAATGTCCAAAGTTTCAGCGGGATTTCCAAAATGTTGAAAGGAACTCGAAACATGTCAACCATGGTTTTGAGAATCTCTCCCGGAGTTTGAGAGATTTGGACGTGAAAGGGTACCAATCTTGTCGAAGATTGGGAACCCTTCGCAAGAATGTCCAAAGTTTCAGCGGGATTTCCAAAATGTTGAAAGGAACTCGAACCATGTCAACCTTGGTTTTGAGAATCTCTCCCGGACTTTGAGAGATTTGGACGTGAAAGGGTACCAATCTTTTCAGGGATTGGGAACCCTTCACCAGAATATCCAAACTTTCAGCAGGATTTCCAAAATGTTGAAAGGAACTCGAAACATGTCAACCTTGGTTTTGAGAATCTCTCCCGGAGTTTGAGAGATTTGCACGTGAAAGGGTACCAATCTTGTCGGGGATTGGGAACCCTTCGCGAGAAAGTCCAAAGTTTCAGCGGGATTTCCAAAATGTTGAAAGGAACTCAAAACATGTCAACCTTGGTTTTGAGAATCTCTCCCGGACTTTGAGAGATTTGGACGTGAAAGGGTACCAATCTTATCGAAGATTGGGAACCCTTCGCGACAATGTCCAAAGTTTCAGCGGGATTTCCAAAATGTTGAAAGGAACTCGAAACATGTCAACCTTGGTTTTGAGAATCTCTCCCGGACTTTGAGAGATTTGGACGTGAAAGGGTACCAATCTTTTCAGGGATTGGGAACCCTTCACCAGAATATCCAAACTTTCAGCAGGATTTCCAAAATGTTGAAAGGAACTCGAAACATGTCAACCTTGGTTTTGAGAATCTCTCCCGGACTTTGAGAGATTTGGACGTGAAAGGGTACCAGTCTTGTCGGGGATTGGGAACCCTTCGCGAGAATGTCCAAAGTTTCAGCGGGATTTCCAAAATATTGAAAGGAACTCGAAACATGTCAACCTTGGTTTTGAGAATCTCTCCCGGAGTTTGAGAGATTTGGACGTGAAAGGGTACCAATCTTGTCGGGGATTGGGAACCCTTCGCGAGAATGTCCAAAGTTTCAGCGGGATTTCCAAAATGTTGAAAGGAACTCGAACCATGTCAACCTTGGTTTTGAGAATCTCTCCCGGAGTTTGAGAGATCTGGACGTGAAAGGGTACCAATCTTGTCGGGGATTGGGAACCCTTCGCGAGAATGTCCAAAGTTTCAGCGGGATTTCTAAAATGTTGAAAGGAACTCGAAACATGTCAACCATGGTTTTGAGAATCTCTCCCGGAGTTTGAGAGATTTGGGACGTGAAAGGGTACCAATCTTGTCGAAGATTGGGAACCCTTCGCGACAATGTCCAAAGTTTCAGCGGGATTTCCAAAATGTTGAAAGGAACTCGAAACATGTCAACCTTGGTTTTGAGAATCTCTCCCAGACTTTGAGAGATTTGGACGTGAAAGGGTACCAATCTTGTCAGGGATTGGGAACCCTTCGCCAGAATATCCAAACTTTCAGCAGGATTTCCAAAATGTTGAAAGGAACTCGAAACATGTCAACCTTGGTTTTGAGAATCTCTCCCGGAGTTTGAGAGATTTGGACGTGAAAGGGTACCAATCTTGTCGGGGATTGGGAACCTTTCGCGAGAATGTCCAAAGTTTCAGCGGGATTTCCAAAATGTTGAAAGGAACTCGAAACATGTCAACCTTGGTTTTGAGAATCTCTCCCGGAGTTTGAGAGATTTGGACGTGAAAGGGTACCAATCTTGTCGGGGATTGGGAACCCTTCGCGAGAATGTCCAAAGTTTCAACGGGATTTCCAAAATGTTGAGAGGAACTCGAAACATGTCAACCTTGGTTTTGAGAATCTCTCCCGGAGTTTGAGAGATTTGGACGTGAAAGGGTACCAATCTTGTCGGGGATTGGGAACCCTTCGCCAGAATGTCCAAAGTTTCAGCGGGATTTCCAAAATGTTGAAAGGAACTCGAAACATGTCAACCTTGGTTTTGAGAATCTCTCCCGGAGTTTGAGAGATTTGGACCTGAAAGGGTACCAATCTTGTCGGGGATTGGGAACCCTTCGCGAGAATGTCCAAAGTTTCAGCGGGATTTCCAAAATGTTGAAAGGAACTCGAAACATGTCAACCTTGGTTTTGAGAATCTCTCCCGGACTTTGAGAGATTTGGACGTGAAAGGGTACCAATCTTGTCGGGGATTGGGAAGACTTCGCGAGAATGTCCAAATTTTCAGCGGGATTTTCAAAATGTTGAAAGGAACTCGAAACATGTAACCTTGGTTTTGAGAATCTCTCCCGGAGTTTGAGAGATTTGGACGTGAAAGGGTACCAATCTTGTCGGGGATTGGGAACCCTTCGCGAGAATGTCCAAAGTTTCAGCGGGATTTCCAAAATGTTGAGAGGAACTCGAAACATGTCAACCTTGGTTTTGAGAATCTCTCCCGGAGTTTGAGAGATTTGGACGTGAAAGGGTACCAGTCTTGCCGGGGATTGGGAACCCTTCGCGAGAATGTCCAAAGTTTCAGCGGGATTTCCAAAATGTTGAAAGGAACTCGAAACATGTCAACCTTGGTTTTGAGAATCTCTGCCGGAGTTTGAGAGATTTGGTCGTGAAAGGGTACCAATCTTGTCGGGGATTGGGAACCCTTCGCGAGAATGTCCAAAGTTTCAGCGGGATTTCCAAAATGTTGAGAGGAACTCGAAACATGTCAACCTTGGTTTTGAGAATCTCTCCCGGAGTTTGAGAGATTTGGACGTGAAAGGGTACCAATCTTGTCGGGGATTGGGAACCCTTCGCGACAATGTCCAAAGTTTCAGCGGGATTTCCAAAATGTTGAGAGGAACTCGAATCATGTCAACCTTGGTTTTGAGAATCTCTCCCGGAGTTTGAGAGATTTGGACGTGAAAGGGTACCAGTCTTGTCGGGGATTGGGAACCCTTCGCGAGAAAGTCCAAATTTTCAGCGGGATTTCCAAAATGTTGAAAGGAACTCGAAACATGTCAACCTTGGTTTTGAGAATCTCTCCCGGAGTTTGAGAGATTTGGACGTGAAAGGGTACCAGTCTTGTCGGGGATTGGGAACCCTTCGCGAGAATGTCCAAAGTTTCAGCGGGATTTCCAAAATGTTGAAAGGAACTCGAAACATGTCAACCTTGGTTTTGAGAATCTCTCCCGGAGTTTGAGAGATTTGGACGTGAAAGGGTACCAATCTTGTCGGGGATTGGGAACCCTTCGCGACAATGTCCAAAGTTTCAGCGGGATTTCCAAAATGTTGAAAGGAACTCGAAACATGTCAACCTTGGTTTTGAGAATCTCTCCCGGAGTTTGAGAGATTTGGACGTGAAAGGTACCAATCTTGTCTGGGATTGAGAACCCTTCGCCAGAATGTCCAAAGTTTCAGCGGGATTTCCAAAATGTTGAAAGGAACTCGAAACATGTCAACCTTGGTTTTGAGAATCTCTCCCGGAGTTTGAGAGATTTGGACGTGAAAGGGTACCAATCTTGTCGGGGATTGGGAACCCTTCGCGAGAATGTCCAAACTTTCAGCAGGATTTCCAAAATGTTGAAAGGAACTCGAAACATGTCAACCTTGGTTTTGAGAATCTCTCCCGGAGTTTGAGAGATTTGGACGTGAAAGGGTACCAATCTTGTCGGGGATTGGGAACCCTTCGCGAGAATGTCCAAAGTTTCAGCGGGATTTCCAAAATGTTGAGAGGAACTCGAAACATGTCAACCTTGGTTTTGAGAATCTCTCCCGGAGTTTGAGAGATTTGGACGTGAAAGGGTACCAATCTTGTCGGGGATTGGGAACCCTTCGCGACAATGTCCAAAGTTTCAGCGGGATTTCCAAAATGTTGAGAGGAACTCGAATCATGTCAACCTTGGTTTTGAGAATCTCTGCCGGAGTTTGAGAGATTTGGACGTGAAAGGGTACCAGTCTTGTCGGGGATTGGGAACCCTTCGCGAGAATGTCCAAATTTTCAGCGGGATTTCCAAAATGTTGAAAGGAACTCGAAACATGTCAACCTTGGTTTTGAGAATCTCTCCCGGAGTTTGAGAGATTTGGACGTGAAAGGGTACCAGTCTTGTCGGGGATTGGGAACCCTTCGCGAGAATGTCCAAAGTTTCAGCGGGATTTCCAAAATGTTGAAAGGAACTCGAAACATGTCAACCTTGGTTTTGAGAATCTCTCCCGGAGTTTGAGAGATTTGGACGTGAAAGGGTACCAATCTTGTCGGGGATTGGGAACCCTTCGCGAGAATGTCCAAAGTTTCAGCGGGATTTCCAAAATGTTGAAAGGAACTCGAAACATGTCAACCTTGGTTTTGAGAATCTCTCCCGGAGTTTGAGAGATTTGGACGTGAAAGGTACAAATCTTGTCTGGGATTGAGAACCCTTCGCCAGAATGTCCAAAGTTTCAGCGGGATTTCCAAAATGTTGAAAGGAACTCGAAACATGTCAACCTTGGTTTTGAGAATCTCTCCCGGAGTTTGAGAGATTTGGACGTGAAAGGGTACCAGTCTTGTCGGGGATTGGGAACCCTTCGCGAGAATGTCCAAACTTTCAGCAGGATTTCCAAAATGTTGAAAGGAACTCGAAACATGTCAACCTTGGTTTTGAGAATCTCTCCCGGAGTTTGAGAGATTTGGACGTGAAAGGGTACCAATCTTGCTGGGGATTGGGAACCCTTCGCGAGAATGTCCAAAGTTTCAGCGGGATTTCCAAAATGTTGAAAGGAACTCGAAACATGTCAACCTTGGTTTTGAGAATCTCTCCCGGACTTTGAGAGATTTGGACGTGAAAGGGTACCAATCGTGTCGGGGATCGGGAACCGTTCGCGAGAATGTCCAAAGTTTCAGCGGGATTTCCAAAATGTTGAAAGGAACTGGAACCATGTCAACCTTGGTTTTGAGAATCTCTCCCGGAGTTTGAGAGATTTGGACGTGAAAGGGTACCAATCTTGTCGGGGATTGGGAACCCTTCGCGAGAATGTCCAAAGTTTCAGCGGGATTTCCAAAATGTTGAAAGGAACTCGAAACATGTCAACCTTGGTTTTGAGAATCTCTCCCGGAGTTTGAGAGATTTGGACGTGAAAGGGTACCAATCTTGTCGGGGATTGGGAACCCTTCGCGAGAATGTCCAAAGTTTCAGCGGGATTTCCAAAATGTTGAAAGGAACTCGAAACATGTCAACCTTGGTTTTGAGAATCTCTCCCGGAGTTTGAGAGATTTGGACGTGAAAGGGTACCAATCTTGTCGGGGATTGGGAACCCTTCGCGAGAATGTCCAAACTTTCAGCGGGATTTCCAAAATGTTGAAAGGAACTCGAAACATGTCAACCTTGGTTTTGAGAATCTCTCCCGGACTTTGAGAGATTTGGACGTGAAAGGGTACCAATCTTGTCGGGGATTGGGAACCCTTCGCGAGAATGTCCAAAGTTTCAGCGGGATTTCCAAAATGTTGAAAGGAACTCGAAACATGTCAACCTTGGTTTTGAGAATCTCTCCCGGAGTTTGAGAGATTTGGACGTGAAAGGGTACCAATCTTGTCGGGGATTGGGAACCCTTCGCGAGAATGTCCAAAGTTTCAGCGGGATTTCCAAAATGTTGAGAGGAACTCGAAACATGTCAACCTTGGTTTTGAGAATCTCTCCCGGAGTTTGAGAGATTTGGACGTGAAAGGGTACCAATCTTGTCGGGGATTGGGAACCCTTCGCGACAATGTCCAAAGTTTCAGCGGGATTTCCAAAATGTTGAGAGGAACTCGAAACATGTCAACCTTGGTTTTGAGAATCTCTCCCGGAGTTTGAGAGATTTGGACGTGAAAGGGTACCAGTCTTGTCGGGGATCGGGAACCCTTCGCGAGAATGTCCAAAGTTTCAGCGGGATTTCCAAAATGTTGAAAGGAACTCGAAACATGTCAACCTTGGTTTTGAGAATCTCTCCCGGACTTTGAGAGATTTGGACGTGAAAGGGTACCAATCTTGTCGGGGATTGGGAACCCTTCGCGAGAATGTCCAAAGTTTCAGCGGGATTTCCAAAATGTTGAAAGGAACTCGAAACATGTCAACCTTGGTTTTGAGAATCTCTCCCGGAGTTTGAGAGATTTGGACGTGAAAGGGTACCAATCTTGTCGGGTATTGGGAACCCTTCGCGAGAATGTCCAAAGTTTCAGCGGGATTTCCAAAATGTTGAAAGGAACTCGAAACATGTCAACCTTGGTTTTGAGAATCTCTCCCGGAGTTTGAGAGATTTGGACGTGAAAGGGTACCAGTCTTGTCGGGGATTGGGAACCCTTCGCGAGAATGTCCAAACTTTCAGCGGGATTTCCAAAATGTTGAAATGAACTCGAAACATGTCAACCTTGGTTTTGAGAATCTCTCCCGGACTTTGAGAGATTTGGACGTGAAAGGGTACCAATCTTGTCGGGGATTGGGAACCCTTCGCGAGAATGTCCAAAGTTTCAGCGGGATTTCCAAAATGTTGAAAGGAACTCGAAACATGTCAACCTTGGTTTTGAGAATCTCTCCCGGAGTTTGAGAGATTTGGACGTGAAAGGGTACCAGTCTTGTCGGGGATTGGGAACCCTTCGAGACAATGTCCAAAGTTTCAGCGGGATTTCCAAAATGTTGAAAGGAACTCGAACCATGTCAACCTTGGTTTTGAGAATCTCTCCCGGAGTTTGAGAGATTTGGACGTGAAAGGGTACCAATCTTGTCGGGGATTGGGAACCCTTCACGAGAAAGTCCAAAGTTTCAGCGGGATTTCCAAAATGTTGAAAGGAACTCGAAACATGTCAACCTTGGTTTTGAGAATCTCTCCCGGAGTTTGAGAGATTTGGACGTGAAAGGGTACCAATCTTGTCGGGGATTGGGAACCCTTCGCGACAATGTCCAAAGTTTCAGCGGGATTTCCAAAATGTTGAAAGGAACTCGAAACATGTCAACCTTGGTTTTGAGAATCTCTCCCGGAGTTTGAGAGATTTGCACGTGAAAGGGTACCAATCGTGTCGGGGATCGGGAACCCTTCGCGAGAATGTCCAAAGTCTCAGTGGGATTTCCAAAATGTTGAAAGGAACTCGAAACATGTCAACCTTGGTTTTGAGAATCTCTCCCGGATTTTGAGAGATTTGGACGTGAAAGGGTAACAATCTTGTCGGGGATTGGGAACCCTTCGCGACAATGTCCAAAGTTTCAGCGGGATTTCCAAAATGTTGAGAGGAACTCGAATCATGTCAACCTTGGTTTTGAGAATCTCTGCCGGAGTTTGAGAGATTTGGACATGAAAGGGTACCTATCTTGTCGGGGATTGGGAACCCTTCGCGAGAATGTCCAAAGTTTCAGCGGGATTTCCAAAATGTTGAAAGGAACTCGAAACATGTCAACCTTGGTTTTGAGAATCTCTCCCGGAGTTTGAGAGATTTGGACGTGAAAGGGTACCAGTCTTGTCGGGCATTGGGAACCCTTCGCGAGAATGTCCAAAGTTTCAGCGTGATTTCCAAAATGTTGAAATGAACTCGAAACATGTCAACCTTGGTTTTGAGAATCTCTCCCGGAGTTTGAGAGATTTGGACGTGAAAGGGTACCAATCTTGTCAGGGATTGGGAACCCTTCGCGAGAAAGTCCAAAGTTTCAGCGGGATTTCCAAAATGTTGAAAGGAACTCGAAACATGTCAACCTTGGTTTTGAGAATCTCTCCCGGAGTTTGAGAGATTTGGACGTGAAAGGGTACCAATCTTGTCAGGGATTGGGAACCCTTCGCGAAAATGTCCAAAGTTTCAGCGGGATTTCCAAAATGTTGAAAGGAACTTGAAACATGTCAACCTTGGTTTTGAGAATCTCTCCCGGAGTTTGAGAGATTTGGACGTGAAAGGTACCAATCTTGTCTGGGACTGAGAACCCTTCGCCAGAATGTCCAAAGTTTCAGCGGGATTTCCAAAATGTTGAAAGGAACTCGAAACATGTCAACCTTGGTTTTGAGAATCTCTCCCGGAGTTTGAGAGATTTGGACGTGAAAGGTACCAATCTTGTCTGGGATTGAGAACCCTTCGCCAGAATGTCCAAAGTTTCAGCGGGATTTCCAAAATGTTGAAAGGAACTCGAAACATGTCAACCTTGGTTTTGAGAATCTCTCCCGGAGTTTGAGAGATTTGGACGTGAAAGGGTACCAATCTTGTCGGGGATTGGGAACCCTTCGCGAGAATGTCCAAACTTTCAGCAGGATTTCCAAAATGTTGAAAGGAACTCGAAACATGTCAACCTTGGTTTTGAGAATCTCTCCCGGAGTTTGAGAGATTTGGACGTGAAAGGGTACCAATCTTGCCGGGGATTGGGAACCCTTCGCGAGAATGTCCAAAGTTTCAGCGGGATTTCCAAAATGTTTAAAGGAACTCGAAACACGTCAACCTTGGTTTTGAGAATCTCTCCCGGAGTTTGAGAGATTTGGACGTGAAAGGGTACCAATCGTGTCGGGGATCGGGAACCGTTCGCGAGAAAGTCCAAAGTTTCAGCGGGATTTCCAAAATGTTGAAAGGAACTGGAACCATGTCAACCTTGGTTTTGAGAATCTCTCCCGGAGTTTGAGAGATTTGGACGTGAAAGGGTACCAATCTTGTCGGGGATTGGGAACCCTTCGCGAGAATGTCCAAACTTTCAGCGGGATTTCCAAAATGTTGAAAGGAACTCGAAACATGTCAACCTTGGTTTTGAGAATCTCTCCCGGAGTTTGAGAGATTTGGACGTGAAAGGGTACCAATCTTGTCGGGGATTGGGAACCCTTCGCGAGAATGTCCAAAGTTTCAGCGGGATTTCCAAAATGTTGAGAGGAACTCGAAACATGTCAACCTTGGTTTTGAGAATCTCTCCCGGAGTTTGAGAGATTTGGACGTGAAAGGGTACCAATCTTGTCGGGGATTGGGAACCCTTCGCGACAATGTCCAAAGTTTCAGCGGGATTTCCAAAATGTTGAGAGGAACTCGAATCATGTCAACCTTGGTTTTGAGAATCTCTCCCGGAGTTTGAGAGATTTGGACGTGAAAGGGTACCAGTCTTGTCGGGGATTGGGAACCCTTCGCGAGAATGTCCAAAGTTTCAGCGGGATTTCCAAAATGTTGAAAGGAACTCGAAACATGTCAACCTTGGTTTTGAGAATCTCTCCCGGACTTTGAGAGATTTGGACGTGAAAGGGTACCAATCTTTTCGGGGATTGGAAACCCTTCGCGAGAATGTCCAAAGTTTCAGCGGGATTTCCAAAATGTTGAAAGGAACTCGAAACATGTCAACCTTGGTTTTGAGAATCTCTCCCGGAGTTTGAGAGATTTGGACGTGAAAGGTACCAATCTTGTCTGGGATTGAGAACCCTTCGCCAGAATGTCCAAAGTTTCAGCGGGATTTCCAAAATGTTGAAAGGAACTCGAAACATGTCAACCTTGGTTTTGAGAATCTCTCCCGGAGTTTGAGAGATTTGGACGTGAAAGGGTACCAGTCTTGTCGGGGATTGGGAACCCTTCGCGAGAATGTCCAAACTTTCAGCAGGATTTCCAAAATGTTGAAAGGAACTCGAAACATGTCAACCTTGGTTTTGAGAATCTCTCCCGGAGTTTGAGAGATTTGGACGTGAAAGGGTACCAATCTTGCCGGGGATTGGGAACCCTTCGCGAGAATGTCCAAAGTTTCAGCGGGATTTCCAAAATGTTGAAAGGAACTCGAAACATGTCAACCGTGGTTTTGAGAATCTCTCCCGGACTTTGAGAGATTTGGACGTGAAAGGGTACCAATCGTGTCGGGGATCGGGAACCGTTCGCGAGAATGTCCAAAGTTTCAGCGGGATTTCCAAAATGTTGAAAGGAACTGGAACCATGTCAACCTTGGTTTTGAGAATCTCTCCCGGAGTTTGAGAGATTTGGACGTGAAAGGGTACCAATCTTGTCGGGGATTGGGAACCCTTCGCGAGAATGTCCAAAGTTTCAGCGGGATTTCCAAAATGTTGAAAGGAACTCGAAACATGTCAACCTTGGTTTTGAGAATCTCTCCCGGAGTTTGAGAGATTTGGACGTGAAAGGGTACCAATCTTGTCGGGGATTGGGAACCCTTCGCGAGAATGTCCAAAGTTTCAGCGGGATTTCCAAAATGTTGAAAGGAACTCGAAACATGTCAACCTTGGTTTTGAGAATCTCTCCCGGAGTTTGAGAGATTTGGACGTGAAAGGGTACCAATCTTGTCGGGGATTGGGAACCCTTCGCGAGAATGTCCAAAGTTTCAGCGGGATTTCCAAAATGTTGAAAGGAACTCGAAACATGTCAACCTTGGTTTTGAGAATCTCTCCCGGACTTTGAGAGATTTGGACGTGAAAGGGTACCAATCTTGTCCGGGATTGGGAACCCTTCGCGAGAATGTCCAAAGTTTCAGCGGGATTTCCAAAATGTTGAAAGGAACTCGAAACATGTCAACCTTGGTTTTGAGAATCTCTCCCGGAGTTTGAGAGATTTGGACGTGAAAGGGTACCAATCTTGTCGGGGATTGGGAACCCTTCACCAGAATGTCCAAAGTTTCAGCGGGATTTCCAAAATGTTGAAAGGAACTCGAAACATGTCAACCTTGGTTTTGAGAATCTCTCCCGGAGTTTGAGAGATTTGCACGTGAAAGGGTACCAATCTTGTCGGGGATTGGGAACCCTTCGCGAGAATGTCCAAAGTTTCAGCGGGATTTCCAAAATGTTGAAAGGAACTCGAAACATGTCAACCTTGGTTTTGAGAATCTCTCCCGGAGTTTGAGAGATTTGGACGTGAAAGGGTACCAATCTTGCCGGGGATTGGGAACCCTTCGCGAGAATGTCCAAAGTTTCAGCGGGATTTCCAAAATGTTGAAAGGAACTCGAAACATGTCAACCTTGGTTTTGAGAATCTCTCCCGGAGTTTGAGAGATTTGGACGTGAAAGGGTACCAATCGTGTCGGGGATCGGGAACCGTTCACGAGAATGTCCAAAGTTTCAGCGGGATTTCCAAAATGTTGAAAGGAACTGGAACCATGTCAACCTTGGTTTTGAGAATCTCTCCCGGAGTTTGAGAGATTTGGACGTGAAAGGGTACCAATCTTGTCGGGGATTGGGAACCCTTCGCGAGAATGTCCAAAGTTTCAGCGGGATTTCCAAAATGTTGAAAGGAACTCGAAACATGTCAACCTTGGTTTTGAGAATCTCTCCCGGAGTTTGAGAGATTTGGACGTGAAAGGGTACCAATCTTGTCGGGGATTGGGAACCCTTCGCGAGAATGTCCAAAGTTTCAGCGGGATTTCCAAAATGTTGAGAGGAACTCGAAACATGTCAACCTTGGTTTTGAGAATCTCTCCCGGAGTTTGAGAGATTTGGACGTGAAAGGGTACCAATCTTGTCGGGGATTGGGAACCCTTCGCGACAATGTCCAAAGTTTCAGCGGGATTTCCAAAATGTTGAGAGGAACTCGAATCATGTCAACCTTGGTTTTGAGAATCTCTGCCGGAGTTTGAGAGATTTGGACGTGAAAGGGTACCAGTCTTGTCGGGGATTGGGAACCCTTCGCGAGAATGTCCAAATTTTCAGCGGGATTTCCAAAATGTTGAAAGGAACTCGAAACATGTCAACCTTGGTTTTGAGAATCTCTCCCGGAGTTTGAGAGATTTGGACGTGAAAGGGTACCAGTCTTGTCGGGGATTGGGAACCCTTCGCGAGAATGTCCAAAGTTTCAGCGGGATTTCCAAAATGTTGAAAGGAACTCGAAACATGTCAACCTTGGTTTTGAGAATCTCTCCCGGAGTTTGAGAGATTTGGACGTGAAAGGGTACCAATCTTGTCGGGGATTGGGAACCCTTCGCGACAATGTCCAAAGTTTCAGCGGGATTTCCAAAATGTTGAAAGGAACTCGAAACATGTCAACCTTGGTTTTGAGAATCTCTCCCGGAGTTTGAGAGATTTGGACGTGAAAGGTACCAATCTTGTCTGGGATTGAGAACCCTTCGCCAGAATGTCCAAAGTTTCAGCGGGATTTCCAAAATGTTGAAAGGAACTCGAAACATGTCAACCTTGGTTTTGAGAATCTCTCCCGGAGTTTGAGAGATTTGGACGTGAAAGGGTACCAGTCTTGTCGGGCATTGGGAACCCTTCGCGAGAATGTCCAAACTTTCAGGAGGATTTCCAAAATGTTGAAAGGAACTCGAAACATGTCAACCTTGGTTTTGAGAATCTCTCCCGGAGTTTGAGAGATTTGGACGTGAAAGGGTACCAATCTTGTCGGGGATTGGGAACCCTTCGCGAGAATGTCCAAAGTTTCAGCGGGATTTCCAAAATGTTGAAAGGAACTCGAAACATGTCAACCTTGGTTTTGAGAATCTCTCCCGGAGTTTGAGAGATTTGGACATGAAAGGGTACCAATCTTGTCGGGGATTGGGAAGACTTCGCAAGAATGTCCAAAGTTTCAGCGGGATTTCCAAAATGTTGAAAGGAACTCGAAACATGTCAACCTTGGTTTTGAGAATCTCTCCCGGAGTTTGAGAGATTTGGACGTGAAAGGGTACCAATCGTGTCGGGGATCGGGAACCGTTCGCGAGAATGTCCAAAGTTTCAGCGGGATTTCCAAAATGTTGAAAGGAACTGGAACCATGTCAACCTTGGTTTTGAGAATCTCTCCCGGAGTTTGAGAGATTTGGACCTGAAAGGGTACCAATCTTGTCGGGGATTGGGAACCCTTCGCGAGAATGTCCAAAGTTTCAGCGGGATTTCCAAAATGTTGAAAGGAACTCGAAACATATCAACCTTGGTTTTGAGAATCTCTCCCGGAGTTTGAGAGATTTGGACGTGAAAGGGTACCAGTCTTGTCGGGGATTGGGAACCCTTCGCGAGAATGTCCAAAGTTTCAGCGGGATTTCCAAAATGTTGAAAGGAACTCGAAACACGTCAACCTTGGTTTTGAGAATCTCTCCCGGAGTTTGAGAGATTTGGACGTGAAAGGGTACCAATCTTGTCGGGGATTGGGAACCCTTCGCGACAATGTCCAAAGTTTCAGCGGGATTTCCAAAATGTTGAAAGGAACTCGAAACATGTCAACCTTGGTTTTGAGAATCTCTCCCGGAGTTTGAGAGATTTGGACGTGAAAGGTACCAATCTTGTCTGGGATTGAGAACCCTTCGCCAGAATGTCCAAAGTTTCAGCGGGATTTCCAAAATGTTGAAAGGAACTCGAAACATGTCAACCTTGGTTTTGAGAATCTCTCCCGGAGTTTGAGAGATTTGGACGTGAAAGGGTACCAGTCTTGTCGGGGATTGGGAACCCTTCGCGAGAATGTCCAAACTTTCAGGAGGATTTCCAAAATGTTGAAAGGAACTCGAAACATGTCAACCTTGGTTTTGAGAATCTCTCCCGGAGTTTGAGAGATTTGGACGTGAAAGGGTACCAATCTTGTCGGGGATTGGGAACCCTTCGCGACAATGTCCAAAGTTTCAGCGGGATTTCCAAAATGTTGAAAGGAACTCGAAACATGTCAACCTTGGTTTTGAGAATCTCTCCCGGAGTTTGAGAGATTTGGACATGAAAGGGTACCAATCTTGTCGGGGATTGGGAAGACTTCGCAAGAATGTCCAAAGTTTCAGCGGGATTTCCAAAATGTTGAAAGGAACTCGAAACATGTCAACCTTGGTTTTGAGAATCTCTCCCGGAGTTTGAGAGATTTGGACGTGAAAGGGTACCAATCTTGTCGGGGATTGGGAACCCTTCGCGAGAATGTCCAAAGTTTCAGCGGGATTTCCAAAATGTTGAGAGGAACTCGAAACATGTCAACCTTGGTTTTGAGAATCTCTCCCGGAGTTTGAGAGATTTGGACGTGAAAGGGTACCAATCTTGTCGGGGATTGGGAACCCTTCGCGACAATGTCCAAAGTTTCAGCGGGATTTCCAAAATGTTGAGAGGAACTCGAATCATGTCAACCTTGGTTTTGAGAATCTCTCCCGGAGTTTGAGAGATTTGGACGTGAAAGGGGACCAGTCTTGTCGGGGATTGGGAACCCTTCGCGAGAATGTCCAAATTTTCAGCGGGATTTCCAAAATGTTGAAAGGAACTCGAAACATGTCAACCTTGGTTTTGAGAATCTCTCCCGGAGTTTGAGAGATTTGGACGTGAAAGGGTACCAGTCTTGTCGGGGATTGGGAACCCTTCGCGAGAATGTCCAAAGTTTCAGCGGGATTTCCAAAATGTTGAAAGGAACTCGAAACATGTCAACCTTGGTTTTGAGAATCTCTCCCGGAGTTTGAGAGATTTGGACGTGAAAGGGTACCAATCTTGTCGGGGATTGGGAACCCTTCGCGACAATGTCCAAAGTTTCAGCGGGATTTCCAAAATGTTGAAAGGAACTCGAAACATGTCAACCTTGGTTTTGAGAATCTCTCCCGGAGTTTGAGAGATTTGGACGTGAAAGGTACCAATCTTGTCTGGGATTGAGAACCCTTCGCCAGAATGTCCAAAGTTTCAGCGGGATTTCCAAAATGTTGAAAGGAACTCGAAACATGTCAACCTTGGTTTTGAGAATCTCTCCCGGAGTTTGAGAGATTTGGACGTGAAAGGGTACCAGTCTTGTCGGGGATTGGGAACCCTTCGCGAGAATGTCCAAACTTTCAGGAGGATTTCCAAAATGTTGAAAGGAACTCGAAACATGTCAACCTTGGTTTTGAGAATCTCTCCCGGAGTTTGAGAGATTTGGACGTGAAAGGGTACCAATCTTGTCGGGGATTGGGAACCCTTCGCGAGAATGTCCAAAGTTTCAGCGGGATTTCCAAAATGTTGAAAGGAACTCGAAACATGTCAACCTTGGTTTTGAGAATCTCTCCCGGAGTTTGAGAGATTTGGACATGAAAGGGTACCAATCTTGTCGGGGATTGGGAAGACTTCGCAAGAATGTCCAAAGTTTCAGCGGGATTTCCAAAATGTTGAAAGGAACTCGAAACATGTCAACCTTGGTTTTGAGAATCTCTCCCGGAGTTTGAGAGATTTGGACGTGAAAGGGTACCAATCGTGTCGGGGATCGGGAACCGTTCGCGAGAATGTCCAAAGTTTCAGCGGGATTTCCAAAATGTTGAAAGGAACTGGAACCATGTCAACCTTGGTTTTGAGAATCTCTCCCGGAGTTTGAGAGATTTGGACCTGAAAGGGTACCAATCTTGTCGGGGATTGGGAACCCTTCGCGAGAATGTCCAAAGTTTCAGCGGGATTTCCAAAATGTTGAAAGGAACTCGAAACATATCAACCTTGGTTTTGAGAATCTCTGCCGGAGTTTGAGAGATTTGGACGTGAAAGGGTACCAGTCTTGTCGGGGATTGGGAACCCTTCGCGAGAATGTCCAAATTTTCAGCGGGATTTCCAAAATGTTGAAAGGAACTCGAAACACGTCAACCTTGGTTTTGAGAATCTCTCCCGGAGTTTGAGAGATTTGGACGTGAAAGGGTACCAATCTTGTCGGGGATTGGGAACCCTTCGCGACAATGTCCAAAGTTTCAGCGGGATTTCCAAAATGTTGAAAGGAACTCGAAACATGTCAACCTTGGTTTTGAGAATCTCTCCCGGAGTTTGAGAGATTTGGACGTGAAAGGTACCAATCTTGTCTGGGATTGAGAACCCTTCGCCAGAATGTCCAAAGTTTCAGCGGGATTTCCAAAATGTTGAAAGGAACTCGAAACATGTCAACCTTGGTTTTGAGAATCTCTCCCGGAGTTTGAGAGATTTGGACGTGAAAGGGTACCAGTCTTGTCGGGGATTGGGAACCCTTCGCGAGAATGTCCAAACTTTCAGGAGGATTTCCAAAATGTTGAAAGGAACTCGAAACATGTCAACCTTGGTTTTGAGAATCTCTCCCGGAGTTTGAGAGATTTGGACGTGAAAGGGTACCAATCTTGTCGGGGATTGGGAACCCTTCGCGAGAATGTCCAAAGTTTCAGCGGGATTTCCAAAATGTTGAAAGGAACTCGAAACATGTCAACCTTGGTTTTGAGAATCTCTCCCGGAGTTTGAGAGATTTGGACATGAAAGGGTACCAATCTTGTCGGGGATTGGGAAGACTTCGCAAGAATGTCCAAAGTTTCAGCGGGATTTCCAAAATGTTGAAAGGAACTCGAAACATGTCAACCTTGGTTTTGAGAATCTCTCCCGGAGTTTGAGAGATTTGGACGTGAAAGGGTACCAATCGTGTCGGGGATCGGGAACCGTTCGCGAGAATGTCCAAAGTTTCAGCGGGATTTCCAAAATGTTGAAAGGAACTGGAACCATGTCAACCTTGGTTTTGAGAATCTCTCCCGGAGTTTGAGAGATTTGGACGTGAAAGGGTACCAATCTTGTCGGGGATTGGGAACCCTTCGCGAGAATGTCCAAAGTTTCAGCGGGATTTCCAAAATGTTGAAAGGAACTCGAAACATATCAACCTTGGTTTTGAGAATCTCTCCCGGACTTTGAGAGATTTGGACGTGAAAGGGTACCAGTCTTGTCGGGGATTGGGAACCCTTCGCGAGAATGTCCAAAGTTTCAGCGGGATTTCCAAAATGTTGAAAGGAACTCGAAACACGTCAACCTTGGTTTTGAGAATCTCTCCCGGAGTTTGAGAGATTTGGACGTGAAAGGGTACCAATCTTGTCGGGGATTGGGAACCCTTCACCAGAATGTCCAAAGTTTCAGCGGGATTTCCAAAATGTTGAAAGGAACTCGAAACATGTCAACCTTGGTTTTGAGAATCTCTCCCGGAGTTTGAGAGATTTGGACGTGAAAGGGTACCAATCTTGTCGGGGATTGGGAACCCTTCGCGACAATGTCCAAAGTTTCAGCGGGATTTCCAAAATGTTGAGAGGAACTCGAAACATGTCAACCTTGGTTTTGAGAATCTCTCCCGGACTTTGAGAGATTTGGACGTGAAAGGGTACCAGTCTTGTCGGGGATCGGGAACCCTTCGCGAGAATGTCCAAAGTTTCAGCGGGATTTCCAAAATGTTGAAAGGAACTCGAAACATGTCAACCTTGGTTTTGAGAATCTCTCCCGGAGTTTGAGAGATTTGGACGTGAAAGGGTACCAATCTTGTCGGGGATTGGGAACCCTTCGCCAGAATGTCCAAAGTTTCAGCGGGATTTCCAAAATGTTGAAAGGAACTCGAAACATGTCAACCTTGGTTTTGAGAATCTCTCCCGGAGTTTGAGAGATTTGGACGTGAAAGGGTACCAATCTTGTCGGGGATTGGGAACCCTTCGCCAGAATGTCCAAAGTTTCAGCGGGATTTCCAAAATGTTGAAAGGAACTCGAAACACGTCAACCTTGGTTTTGAGAATCTCTCCCGGAGTTTGAGAGATTTGGACGTGAAAGGGTACCAATCTTGTCGGGGATTGGGAACCCTTCGCGAGAACGTCCAAAGTTTCAGCGGGATTTCCAAAATGTTGAGAGGAACTCGAAACATGTCAACCTTGGTTTTGAGAATCTCTCCCGGAGTTTGAGAGATTTGGACGTGAAAGGGTACCAATCTTGTCGGGGATTGGGAACCCTTCGCGACAATGTCCAAAGTTTCAGCGGGATTTCCAAAATGTTGAGAGGAACTCGAAACATGTCAACCTTGGTTTTGAGAATCTCTCCCGGAGTTTGAGAGATTTGGACGTGAAAGGGTACCAATCTTGTCGGGGATTGGGAACCCTTCGCGACAATGTCCAAAGTTTCAGCGGGATTTCCAAAATGTTGAGAGGAACTCGAATCATGTCAACCTTGGTTTTGAGAATCTCTGCCGGAGTTTGAGAGATTTGGACGTGAAAGGGTACCAGTCTTGTCGGGGATTGGGAACCCTTCGCGAGAATGTCCAAATTTTCAGCGGGATTTCCAAAATGTTGAAAGGAACTCGAAACATGTCAACCTTGGTTTTGAGAATCTCTCCCGGAGTTTGAGAGATTTGGACGTGAAAGGGTACCAGTCTTGTCGGGGATTGGGAACCCTTCGCGAGAATGTCCAAAGTTTCAGCGGGATTTCCAAAATGTTGAAAGGAACTCGAAACATGTCAACCTTGGTTTTGAGAATCTCTCCCGGAGTTTGAGAGATTTGGACGTGAAAGGGTACCAATCTTGTCGGGGATTGGGAACCCTTCGCGACAATGTCCAAAGTTTCAGCGGGATTTCCAAAATGTTGAAAGGAACTCGAAACATGTCAACCTTGGTTTTGAGAATCTCTCCCGGAGTTTGAGAGATTTGGACGTGAAAGGTACCAATCTTGTCTGGGATTGAGAACCCTTCGCCAGAATGTCCAAAGTTTCAGCGGGATTTCCAAAATGTTGAAAGGAACTCGAAACATGTCAACCTTGGTTTTGAGAATCTCTCCCGGAGTTTGAGAGATTTGGACGTGAAAGGGTACCAGTCTTGTCGGGGATTGGGAACCCTTCGCGAGAATGTCCAAACTTTCAGCAGGATTTCCAAAATGTTGAAAGGAACTCGAAACATGTCAACCTTGGTTTTGAGAATCTCTCCCGGAGTTTGAGAGATTTGGACGTGAAAGGGTACCAATCTTGTCGGGGATTGGGAACCCTTCGCGAGAATGTCCAAAGTTTCAGCGGGATTTCCAAAATGTTGAAAGGAACTCGAAACATGTCAACCTTGGTTTTGAGAATCTCTCCCGGAGTTTGAGAGATTTGGACATGAAAGGGTACCAATCTTGTCGGGGATTGGGAAGACTTCGCCAGAATGTCCAAAGTTTCAGCGGGATTTCCAAAATGTTGAAAGGAACTCGAAACATGTCAACCTTGGTTTTGAGAATCTCTCCCGGAGTTTGAGAGATTTGGACGTGAAAGGGTACCAATCGTGTCGGGGATCGGGAACCGTTCGCGAGAATGTCCAAAGTTTCAGCGGGATTTCCAAAATGTTGAAAGGAACTCGAAACACGTCAACCTTGGTTTTGAGAATCTCTCCCGGAGTTTGAGAGATTTGGACGTGAAAGGGTACCAATCTTGTCGGGGATTGGGAACCCTTCACCAGAATGTCCAAAGTTTCAGCGGGATTTCCAAAATGTTGAAAGGAACTCGAAACATGTCAACCTTGGTTTTGAGAATCTCTCCCGGAGTTTGAGAGATTTGGACGTGAAAGGGTACCAATCTTGTCGGGGATTGGGAACCCTTCGCGACAATGTCCAAAGTTTCAGCGGGATTTCCAAAATGTTGAGAGGAACTCGAAACATGTCAACCTTGGTTTTGAGAATCTCTCCCGGAGTTTGAGAGATTTGGACGTGAAAGGGTACCAGTCTTGTCGGGGATCGGGAACCCTTCGCGAGAATGTCCAAAGTTTCAGCGGGATTTCCAAAATGTTGAAAGGAACTCGAAACATGTCAACCTTGGTTTTGAGAATCTCTCCCGGAGTTTGAGAGATTTGGACGTGAAAGGGTACCAATCTTGTCGGGGATTGGGAACCCTTCACCAGAATGTCCAAAGTTTCAGCGGGATTTCCAAAATGTTGAAAGGAACTCGAAACATGTCAACCTTGGTTTTGAGAATCTCTCCCGGAGTTTGAGAGATTTGGACGTGAAAGGGTACCAATCTTGTCGGGGATTGGGAACCCTTCGCCAGAATGTCCAAAGTTTCAGCGGGATTTCCAAAATGTTGAAAGGAACTCGAAACACGTCAACCTTGGTTTTGAGAATCTCTCCCGGAGTTTGAGAGATTTGGACGTGAAAGGGTACCAATCTTGTCGGGGATTGGGAACCCTTCGCCAGAACGTCCAAAGTTTCAGCGGGATTTCCAAAATGTTGAGAGGAACTCGAAACATGTCAACCTTGGTTTTGAGAATCTCTCCCGGAGTTTGAGAGATTTGGACGTGAAAGGGTACCAATCTTGTCGGGGATTGGGAACCCTTCGCGACAATGTCCAAAGTTTCAGCGGGATTTCCAAAATGTTGAGAGGAACTCGAATCATGTCAACCTTGGTTTTGAGAATCTCTGCCGGAGTTTGAGAGATTTGGACGTGAAAGGGTACCAGTCTTGTCGGGGATTGGGAACCCTTCGCGAGAATGTCCAAATTTTCAGCGGGATTTCCAAAATGTTGAAAGGAACTCGAAACATGTCAACCTTGGTTTTGAGAATCTCTCCCGGAGTTTGAGAGATTTGGACGTGAAAGGGTACCAGTCTTGTCGGGGATTGGGAACCCTTCGCGAGAATGTCCAAAGTTTCAGCGGGATTTCCAAAATGTTGAAAGGAACTCGAAACATGTCAACCTTGGTTTTGAGAATCTCTCCCGGAGTTTGAGAGATTTGGACGTGAAAGGGTACCAATCTTGTCGGGGATTGGGAACCCTTCGCGACAATGTCCAAAGTTTCAGCGGGATTTCCAAAATGTTGAAAGGAACTCGAAACATGTCAACCTTGGTTTTGAGAATCTCTCCCGGAGTTTGAGAGATTTGGACGTGAAAGGTACCAATCTTGTCTGGGATTGAGAACCCTTCGCCAGAATGCCCAAAGTTTCAGCGGGATTTCCAAAATGTTGAAAGGAACTCGAAACATGTCAACCTTGGTTTTGAGAATCTCTCCCGGAGTTTGAGAGATTTGGACGTGAAAGGGTACCAGTCTTGTCGGGGATTGGGAACCCTTCGCGAGAATGTCCAAACATTCAGCAGGATTTCCAAAATGTTGAAAGGAACTCGAAACATGTCAACCTTGGTTTTGAGAATCTCTCCCGGAGTTTGAGAGATTTGGACGTGAAAGGGTACCAATCTTGCCGGGGATTGGGAACCCTTCGCGAGAATGTCCGAAGTTTCAGCGGGATTTCCAAAATGTTGAAAGGAACTCGAAACATGTCAACCTTGGTTTTGAGAATCTCTCCCGGACCTTGAGAGATTTGGACGTGAAAGGGTACCAATCGTGTCGGGGATCGGGAACCGTTCGCGAGAATGTCCAAAGTTTCAGCGGGATTTCCAAAATGTTGAAAGGAACTGGAACCATGTCAACCTTGGTTTTGAGAATCTCTCCCGGAGTTTGAGAGATTTGGACGTGAAAGGGTACCAATCTTGTCGGGGATTGGGAACCCTTCGCGAGAATGTCCAAAGTTTCAGCGGGATTTCCAAAATGTTGAAAGGAACTGGAACCATGTCAACCTTGGTTTTGAGAATCTCTCCCGGAGTTTGAGAGATTTGGACGTGAAAGGGTACCAATCTTGTCGGGGATTGGGAACCCTTCGCGAGAATGTCCAAAGTTTCAGCGGGATTTCCAAAATGTTGAAAGGAACTCGAAACATGTCAACCTTGGTTTTGAGAATCTCTCCCGGAGTTTGAGAGATTTGGACGTGAAAGGGTACCAATCTTGTCGGGGATTGGGAACCCTTCGCGAGAATGTCCAAAGTTTCAGCGGGATTTCCAAAATGTTGAAAGGAACTCGAAATATGTCAACCTTGGTTTTGAGAATCTCTCCCGGACTTTGAGAGATTTGGACGTGAAAGGGTACCAATCTTGTCGGGGATTGGGAACCCTTCGCGAGAATGTCCAAAGTTTCAGCGGGATTTCCAAAATGTTGAGAGGAACTCGAAACATGTCAACCTTGGTTTTGAGAATCTCTCCCGGAGTTTGAGAGATTTGCACGTGAAAGGGTACCAATCTTGTCGGGGATTGGGAACCCTTCGCGAGAATGTCCAAAGTTTCAGCGGGATTTCCAAAATGTTGAAAGGAACTCGAAACATGTCAACCTTGGTTTTGAGAATCTCTCCCGGAGTTTGAGAGATTTGGACGTGAAAGGGTACCAATCTTGTCGGGGATTGGGAACCCTTCGCGAGAATGTCCAAACTTTCAGCGGGATTTCCAAAATGTTGAAAGGAACTCGAAACATGTCAACCTTGGTTTTGAGAATCTCTCCCGGAGTTTGAGAGATTTGGACGTGAAAGGGTACCAATCTTGTCGGGGATTGGGAACCCTTCGCCAGAATGTCCAAAGTTTCAGCGGGATTTCCAAAATGTTGAAAGGAACTCGAAACACGTCAACCTTGGTTTTGAGAATCTCTCCCGGAGTTTGAGAGATTTGGACGTGAAAGGGTACCAATCTTGTCGGGGATTGGGAACCCTTCGCCAGAACGTCCAAAGTTTCAGCGGGATTTCCAAAATGTTGAGAGGAACTCGAAACATGTCAACCTTGGTTTTGAGAATCTCTCCCGGAGTTTGAGAGATTTGGACGTGAAAGGGTACCAATCTTGTCGGGGATTGGGAACCCTTCGCGACAATGTCCAAAGTTTCAGCGGGATTTCCAAAATGTTGAGAGGAACTCGAATCATGTCAACCTTGGTTTTGAGAATCTCTGCCGGACTTTGAGAGATTTGGACGTGAAAGGGTACCAGTCTTGCCGGGGATTGGGAACCCTTCGCGAGAATGTCCAAATTTTCAGCGGGATTTCCAAAATGTTGAAAGGAACTCGAAACATGTCAACCTTGGTTTTGAGAATCTCTCCCGGAGTTTGAGAGATTTGGACGTGAAAGGGTACCAGTCTTGTCGGGGATTGGGAACCCTTCGCGAGAATGTCCAAAGTTTCAGCGGGATTTCCAAAATGTTGAAAGGAACTCGAAACATGTCAACCTTGGTTTTGAGAATCTCTCCCGGAGTTTGAGAGATTTGGACGTGAAAGGGTACCAATCTTGTCGGGGATTGGGAACCCTTCGCGACAATGTCCAAAGTTTCAGCGGGATTTCCAAAATGTTGAAAGGAACTCGAAACATGTCAACCTTGGTTTTGAGAATCTCTCCCGGAGTTTGAGAGATTTGGACGTGAAAGGGTACCAATCTTGTCTGGGATTGAGAACCCTTCGCCAGAATGCCCAAAGTTTCAGCGGGATTTCCAAAATGTTGAAAGGAACTCGAACCATGTCAACCTTGGTTTTGAGAATCTCTCCCGGAGTTTGAGAGATTTGGACGTGAAAGGGTACCAGTCTTGTCGGGGATTGGGAACCCTTCGCGAGAATGTCCAAAGTTTCAGCAGGATTTCCAAAATGTTGAAAGGAACTCGAAACATGTCAACCTTGGTTTTGAGAATCTCTCCCGGAGTTTGAGAGATTTGGACGTGAAAGGGTACCAATCTTGCCGGGGATTGGGAACCCTTCGCGAGAATGTCCGAAGTTTCAGCGGGATTTCCAAAATGTTGAAAGGAACTCGAAACATGTCAACCTTGGTTTTGAGAATCTCTCCCGGACCTTGAGAGATTTGGACGTGAAAGGGTACCAATCGTGTCGGGGATCGGGAACCGTTCGCGAGAATGTCCAAAGTTTCAGCGGGATTTCCAAAATGTTGAAAGGAACTGGAACCATGTCAACCTTGGTTTTGAGAATCTCTCCCGGAGTTTGAGAGATTTGGACGTGAAAGGGTACCAATCTTGTCGGGGATTGGGAACCCTTCGCGAGAATGTCCAAAGTTTCAGCGGGATTTCCAAAATGTTGAAAGGAACTGGAACCATGTCAACCTTGGTTTTGAGAATCTCTCCCGGAGTTTGAGAGATTTGGACGTGAAAGGGTACCAATCTTGTCGGGGATTGGGAACCCTTCGCGAGAATGTCCAAAGTTTCAGCGGGATTTCCAAAATGTTGAAAGGAACTCGAAACATGTCAACCTTGGTTTTGAGAATCTCTCCCGGAGTTTGAGAGATTTGGACGTGAAAGGGTACCAATCTTGTCGGGGATTGGGAACCCTTCGCGAGAATGTCCAAAGTTTCAGCGGGATTTCCAAAATGTTGAAAGGAACTCGAAATATGTCAACCTTGGTTTTGAGAATCTCTCCCGGACTTTGAGAGATTTGGACGTGAAAGGGTACCAATCTTGTCGGGGATTGGGAACCCTTCGCGAGAATGTCCAAAGTTTCAGCGGGATTTCCAAAATGTTGAAAGGAACTCGAAACAAGTCAACCTTGGTTTTGAGAATCTCTCCCGGAGTTTGAGAGATTTGCACGTGAAAGGGTACCAATCTTGTCGGGGATTGGGAACCCTTCGCGAGAATGTCCAAAGTTTCAGCGGGATTTCCAAAATGTTGAAAGGAACTCGAAACATGTCAACCTTGGTTTTGAGAATCTCTCCCGGAGTTTGAGAGATTTGGACATGAAAGGGTACCAATCTTGTCGGGGATTGGGAAGACTTCGCAAGAATGTCCAAAGTTTCAGCGGGATTTCCAAAATGTTGAAAGGAACTCGAAACATGTCAACCTTGGTTTTGAGAATCTCTCCCGGAGTTTGAGAGATTTGGACGTGAAAGGGTACCAATCGTGTCGGGGATCGGGAACCGTTCGCGAGAATGTCCAAAGTTTCAGCGGGATTTCCAAAATGTTGAAAGGAACTCGAAACATATCAACCTTGGTTTTGAGAATCTCTCCCGGAGTTTGAGAGATTTGGACGTGAAAGGGTACCAGTCTTGTCGGGGATTGGGAACCCTTCGCGAGAATGTCCAAAGTTTCAGCGGGATTTCCAAAATGTTGAAAGGAACTCGAAACACGTCAACCTTGGTTTTGAGAATCTCTCCCGGAGTTTGAGAGATTTGGACGTGAAAGGGTACCAATCTTGTCGGGGATTGGGAACCCTTCACCAGAATGTCCAAAGTTTCAGCGGGATTTCCAAAATGTTGAAAGGAACTCGAAACATGTCAACCTTGGTTTTGAGAATCTCTCCCGGAGTTTGAGAGATTTGGACGTGAAAGGGTACCAATCTTGTCGGGGATTGGGAACCCTTCGCGACAATGTCCAAAGTTTCAGCGGGATTTCCAAAATGTTGAGAGGAACTCGAAACATGTCAACCTTGGTTTTGAGAATCTCTCCCGGAGTTTGAGAGATTTGGACGTGAAAGGGTACCAGTCTTGTCGGGGATCGGGAACCCTTCGCGAGAATGTCCAAAGTTTCAGCGGGATTTCCAAAATGTTGAAAGGAACTCGAAACATGTCAACCTTGGTTTTGAGAATCTCTCCCGGAGTTTGAGAGATTTGGACGTGAAAGGGTACCAATCTTGTCGGGGATTGGGAACCCTTCGCCAGAATGTCCAAAGTTTCAGCGGGATTTCCAAAATGTTGAAAGGAACTCGAAACACGTCAACCTTGGTTTTGAGAATCTCTCCCGGAGTTTGAGAGATTTGGACGTGAAAGAGTACCAATCTTGTCGGGGATTGGGAACCCTTCGCCAGAACGTCCAAAGTTTCAGCGGGATTTCCAAAATGTTGAAAGGAACTGGAACCATGTCAACCATGGTTTTGAGAATCTCTCCCGGAGTTTGAGAGATTTGGACGTGAAAGGGTACCAATCTTGTCGGGGATTGGGAACCCTTCGCGAGAATGTCCAAAGTTTCAGCGGGATTTCCAAAATGTTGAAAGGAACTCGAAACATGTCAACCTTGGTTTTGAGAATCTCTCCCGGAGTTTGAAGATTTGGACATGAAAGGGTACCAATCTTGTCGGGGATTGGGAAGACTTCGCAAGAATGTCCAAAGTTTCAGCGGGATTTCCAAAATGTTGAAAGGAACTCGAAACATGTCAACCTTGGTTTTGAGAATCTCTCCCGGAGTTTGAGAGATTTGGACGTGAAAGGGTACCAATCGTGTCGGGGATCGGGAACCGTTCGCGAGAATGTCCAAAGTTTCAGCGGGATTTCCAAAATGTTGAAAGGAACTGGAACCATGTCAACCTTGGTTTTGAGAATCTCTCCCGGAGTTTGAGAGATTTGGACCTGAAAGGGTACCAATCTTGTCGGGGATTGGGAACCCTTCGCGAGAATGTCCAAAGTTTCAGCGGGATTTCCAAAATGTTGAAAGGAACTCGAAACATATCAACCTTGGTTTTGAGAATCTCTCCCGGAGTTTGAGAGATTTGGACGTGAAAGGGTACCAGTCTTGTCGGGGATTGGGAACCCTTCGCGAGAATGTCCAAAGTTTCAGCGGGATTTCCAAAATGTTGAAAGGAACTCGAACCATGTCAACCTTGGTTTTGAGAATCTCTCCCGGAGTTTGAGAGATTTGGACGTGAAAGGGTACCAGTCTTGTCGGGGATCGGGAACCCTTCGCGAGAATGTCCAAAGTTTCAGCGGGATTTCCAAAACGTTGAAAGGAACTCGAAACATGTCAACCTTGGTTTTGAGAATCTCTCCCGGAGTTTGAGAGATTTGGACGTGAAAGGGTACCAATCTTGTCGGGGATTGGGAACCCTTCGCGAGAATGTCCAAAGTTTCAGCGGGATTTCCAAAATGTTGAAAGGAACTCGAACCATGTCAACCTTGGTTTTGAGAATCTCTCCCGGAGTTTGAGAGATTTGGACGTGAAAGGGTACCAATCTTGTCGGGGATTGGGAACCCTTCGCGAGAATGTCCAAAGTTTCAGCGGGATTTCCAAAATGTTGAAAGGAACTCGAAACATGTCAACCTTGGTTTTGAGAATCTCTCCCGGAGTTTGAGAGATTTGGACGTGAAAGGGTACCAATCTTGTCGGGGATTGGGAACCCTTCGCGAGAAAGTCCAAAGTTTCAGCGGGATTTCCAAAATGTTGAAAGGAACTCGAAACATGTCAACCTTGGTTTTGAGAATCTCTCCCGGAGTTTGAGAGGTTTGGACGTGAAAGGGTACCAATCTTGCCGGGGATTGGGAACCCTTCGCGAGAATGTCCAAAGTTTCAGCGGGATTTCCAAAATGTTGAGAGGAACTCGAAACATGTCAACCTTGGTTTTGAGAATCTCTCCCGGAGTTTGAGAGATTTGGACGTGAAAGGGTACCAATCTTGTCGGGGATTGGGAACCCTTCGCGAGAATGTCCAAAGTTTCAGCGGGATTTCCAAAATGTTGAAAGGAACTCGAAACATGTCACCCTTGGTTTTGAGAATCTCTCCCGGAGTTTGAGAGATTTGGACGTGAAAGGGTACCAATCTTGTCAGGGATTGGGAACCCTTCGCCAGAATGTCCAAAGTTTCAGCGGGATTTCCAAAATGTTGAAAGGAACTCGAAACATGTCAACCTTGGTTTTGAGAATCTCTCCCGGAGTTTGAGAGATTTGCACGTGAAAGGGTACCAATCTTGTCGGGGATTGGGAACCCTTCGCGAGAATGTCCAAAGTTTCAGCGGCATTTCCAAAATGTTGAAAGGAACTCGAAACATGTCAACCTTGGTTTTGAGAATCTCTCCCGGAGTTTGAGAGATTTGGACGTGAAAGGGTACCAATCGTGTCGGGGATCGGGAACCGTTCGCGAGAATGTCCAAAGTTTCAGCGGGATTTCCAAAATGTTGAAAGGAACTGGAACCATGTCAACCTTGGTTTTGAGAATCTCTCCCGGAGTTTGAGAGATTTGGACGTGAAAGGGTACCAATCTTGTCGGGGATTGGGAACCCTTCGCGAGAATGTCCAAAGTTTCAGCGGGATTTCCAAAATGTTGAAAGGAACTCGAACCATGTCAACCTTGGTTTTGAGAATCTCTCCCGGAGTTTGAGAGATTTGGACGTGAAAGGGTACCAGTCTTGTCGGGGATTGGGAACCCTTCGCGAGAATGTCCAAAGTTTCAGCGGGATTTCCAAAACGTTGAAAGGAACTCGAAACATGTCAACCTTGGTTTTGAGAATCTCTCCCGGAGTTTGAGAGATTTGGACGTGAAAGGGTACCAATCTTGTCGGGGATTGGGAACCCTTCGCTAGAATTTCCAAAGTTTCAGCGGGATTTCCAAAATGTTGAAAGGAACTCGAAACATGTCAACCTTGGTTTTGAGAATCTCTCCCGGAGTTTGAGAGATTTGGACGTGAAAGGGTACCAATCTTGTCGGGGATTGGGAACCCTTCGCGAGAATGTCCAAAGTTTCAGCGGGATTTCCAAAATGTTGAAAGGAACTCGAAACATGTCAACCTTGGTTTTGAGAATCTCTCCCGGAGTTTGAGAGATTTGGACGTGAAAGGGTACCAATCTTGTCGGGGATTGGGAACCCTTCGCGAGAATGTCCAAAGTTTCAGCGGGATTTCCAAAATGTTGAAAGGAACTCGAAACATGTCAACCTTGGTTTTGAGAATCTCTCCCGGAGTTTGAGAGATTTGCACGTGAAAGGGTACCAATCGTGTCGGGGATCGGGAACCCTTCGCGAGAATGTCCAAAGTTTCAGCGGGATTTCCAAAATGTTGAAAGGAACTCGAAACATGTCAACCTTGGTTTTGAGAATCTCTCCCGGAGTTTGAGAGATTTGGACGTGAAAGGGTACCAATCTTGTCGGGGATTGGGAACCCTTCGCGAGAATGTCCAAAGTTTCAGCGGGATTTCCAAAATGTTGAAAGGAACTCGAAACATGTCAACCTTGGTTTTGAGAATCTCTCCCGGAGTTTGAGAGATTTGGACGTGAAAGGGTACCAGTCTTGTCGGGGATTGGGAACCCTTCGCGAGAATGTCCAAAGTTTCAGCGGGATTTCCAAAATGTTGAAAGGAACTCGAAACATGTCAACCTTGGTTTTGAGAATCTCTCTCGGAGTTTGAGAGATTTGGACGTGAAAGGGTACCAGTCTTGTCGGGGATTGGGAACCCTTCGCGAGAATGTCCAAAGTTTCAGCGGGATTTCCAAAATGTTGAAAGGAACTCGAAACATGTCAACATTGGTTTTGAGAATCTCTCCCGGAGTTTGAGAGATTTGGACGTGAAAGGGTACCAATCTTGTCGGGGATTGGGAACCCTTCGCGAGAATGTCCAAAGTTTCAGCGGGATTTCCAAAATGTTGAAAGGAACTCGAAACATGTCAACCTTGGTTTTGAGAATCTCTCTCGGAGTTTGAGAGATTTGGACGTGAAAGGGTACCAGTCTTGTCGGGGATTGGGAACCCTTCGCGAGAATGTCCAAAGTTTCAGCGGGATTTCCAAAATGTTGAAAGGAACTCGAAACATGTCAACCTTGGTTTTGAGAATCTCTCCCGGAGTTTGAGAGATTTGGACATGAAAGGGTACCAATCTTGTCAGGGATTGTGAACCCTTCGCGAGAAAGTCCAAAGTTTCAGCGGGATTTCCAAAATGTTGAAAGGAACTCGAAACATGTCAACCTTGGTTTTGAGAATCTCTCCCGGAGTTTGAGAGATTTGGACGTGAAAGGGTACCAATCTTGCCGGGGATTGGGAACCCTTCGCGAGAATGTCCAAAGTTTCAGCGGGATTTCCAAAATGTTGAAAGGAACTCGAAACATGTCAACCTTGGTTTTGAGAATCTCTCCCGGAGTTTGAGAGATTTGGACGTGAAAGGGTACCAATCTTGTCGGGGATTGGGAACCCTTCGCGAGAATGTCCAGAGTTTCAGCGGGATTTCCAAAATGTTGAAAGGAACTGGAACCATGTCAACCTTGGTTTTGAGAATCTCTCCCGGAGTTTGAGAGATTTGGACGTGAAAGGGTACCAATCTTGTCGGGGATTGGGAAGACTTCGCGAGAATGTCCAAAGTTTCAGCGGGATTTCCAAAATGTTGAAAGGAACTCGAAACATGTCAACCTTGGTTTTGAGAATCTCTCCCGGAGTTTGAGAGATTTGGACGTGAAAGGGTACCAATCTTGTCGGGGATTGGGAACCCTTCGCGAGAATGTCCAAAGTTTCAGCGGGATTTCCAAAATGTTGAAAGGAACTCGAAAAATGTCAACCTTGGTTTTGAGAATCTCTCCCGGAGTTTGAGAGATTTGGATGTGAAAGGGTACCAGTCTTGTCGGGGATCGGGAACCCTTCGCGAGAATGTCCAAAGTTTCAGCGGGATTTCCAAAATGTTGAAAGGAACTCGAAACATGTCAACCTTGGTTTTGAGAATCTCTCCCGGACTTTGAGAGATTTGGACGTGAAAGGGTACCAATCTTGTCGGGGATCGGGAACCCTTCGCGAGAATGTCCAAAGTTTCAGCGGGATTTCCAAAATGTTGAAAGGAACTCGAAACATGTCAACCTTGGTTTTGAGAATCTCTCCCGGAGTTTGAGAGATTTGGACGTGAAAGGGTACCAATCTTGTCGGGGATTGGGAACCCTTCGCGAGAATGTCCAAAGTTTCAGCGGGATTTCCAAAATGTTGAAAGGAACTCGAAACATGTCAACCTTGGTTTTGAGAATCTCTCCCGGAGTTTGAGAGATTTGGACGTGAAAGGGTACCAATCTTGTCGGGGATTGGGAACCCTTCGCGAGAATGTCCAAAGTTTCAGCAGGATTTCCAAAATGTTGAAAGGAACTCGAAACATGTCAACCTTGGTTTTGAGAATCTCTCCCGGAGTTTGAGAGATTTGGACGTGAAAGGGTACCAATCTTGTCGGGGATTGGGAACCCTTCACCAGAATGTCCAAAGTTTCAGCGGGATTTCCAAAATGTTGAAAGGAACTCGAAACATGTCAACCTTGGTTTTGAGAATCTCTCCCGGAGTTTGAGAGATTTGGACGTGAAAGGGTACCAATCTTGTCGGGGATTGGGAACCCTTCGCGAGAATGTCCAAAGTTTCAGCGGGATTTCCAAAATGTTGAGAGGAACTCGAAACATGTCAACCTTGGTTTTGAGAATCTCTCCCGGAGTTTGAGAGATTTGGACGTGAAAGTGTACCAGTCTTGTCGGGGATTGGGAACCCTTCGCGAGAATGTCCAAAGTTTCAGCGGGATTTCCAAAATGTTGAAAGGAACTCGAAACATGTCAACCTTGGTTTTGAGAATCTCTCCCGGAGTTTGAGAGATTTGGACGTGAAAGGGTACCAATCTTGTCGGGGATTGGGAACCCTTCGCGAGAATGTCCAAAGTTTCAGCGGGATTTCCAAAATGTTGAAAGGAACTCGAAACATGTCACCCTTGGTTTTGAGAATCTCTCCCGGAGTTTGAGAGATTTGGACGTGAAAGGGTACCAATCTTGTCAGGGATTGGGAACCCTTCGCCAGAATGTCCAAAGTTTCAGCGGGATTTCCAAAATGTTGAAAGGAACTCGAAACATGTCAACCTTGGTTTTGAGAATCTCTCCCGGAGTTTGAGAGATTTGCACGTGAAAGGGTACCAATCTTGTCGGGGATTGGGAACCCTTCGCGAGAATGTCCAAAGTTTCAGCGGGATTTCCAAAATGTTGAAAGGAACTCAAAACACGTCAACCTTGGTTTTGAGAATCTCTCCCGGAGTTTGAGAGATTTGGACGTGAAAGGGTACCAATCTTGTCGGGGATTGGGAACCCTTCGCGAGAATGTCCAAAGTTTCAGCGGGATTTCCAAAATGTTGAAAGGAACTCGAAACATATCAACCTTGGTTTTGAGAATCTCTCCCGGAGTTTGAGAGATTTGGACGTGAAAGGGTACCAATCTTGTCGGGGATTGGGAACCCTTCGCGAGAATGTCCAAAGTTTCAGCGGGATTTCCAAAATGTTGAAAGGAACTCGAACCATGTCAACCTTGGTTTTGAGAATCTCTCCCGGAGTTTGACAGATTTGGATGTGAAAGGGTACCAGTCTTGTCGGGGATCGGGAACCCTTCGCCAGAATGTCCAAAGTTTCAGCGGGATTTCCAAAATGTTGAAAGGAACTCGAAACATGTCAACCTTGGTTTTGAGAATCTCTCCCGGACGTTGAGAGATTTGGACGTGAAAGGGTACCAATCTTGTCGGGGATCGGGAACCCTTCGCGAGAATGTCCAAAGTTTCAGCGGGATTTCCAAAATGTTGAAAGGAACTCGAAACATGTCAACCTTGGTTTTGAGAATCTCTCCCGGAGTTTGAGAGATTTGGACGTGAAAGGGTACCAATCTTGTCGGGGATTGGGAACCCTTCGCGAGAATGTCCAAAGTTTCAGCGGGATTTCCAAAATGTTGAAAGGAACTCGAAACATGTCAACCTTGGTTTTGAGAATCTCTCCCGGAGTTTGAGAGATTTGGACGTGAAAGGGTACCAATCTTGTCGGGGATTGGGAACCCTTCACCAGAATGTCCAAAGTTTCAGCGGGATTTCCAAAATGTTGAAAGGAACTCGAAACATGTCAACCTTGGTTTTGAGAATCTCTCCCGGAGTTTGAGAGATTTGGACGTGAAAGGGTACCAATCTTGTCGGGGATTGGGAACCCTTCGCGAGAATGTCCAAAGTTTCAGCGGGATTTCCAAAATGTTGAGAGGAACTCGAAATATGTCAACCTTGGTTTTGAGAATCTCTCCCGGAGTTTGAGAGATTTGGACGTGAAAGTGTACCAGTCTTGTCGGGGATTGGGAACCCTTCGCCAGAATGTCCAAAGTTTCAGCGGGATTTCCAAAATGTTGAAAGGAACTCGAAACATGTCAACCTTGGTTTTGAGAATCTCTCCCGGAGTTTGAGAGATTTGCACGCGAAAGGGTACCAATCTTGTCGGGGATTGGGAACCCTTCGCCAGAATGTCCAAAGTTTCAGCGGGATTTCCAAAATGTTGAAAGGAACTCGAAACATGTCACCCTTGGTTTTGAGAATCTCTCCCGGAGTTTGAGAGATTTGGACGTGAAAGGGTACCAATCTTGTCAGGGATTGGGAACCCTTCGCCAGAATGTCCAAAGTTTCAGCGGGATTTCCAAAATGTTGAAAGGAACTCGAAACATGTCAAACTTGGTTTTGAGAATCTCTCCCGGAGTTTGATAGATTTGCACGTGAAAGGGTACCAATCTTGTCGGGGATTGGGAACCCTTCGCGAGAATGTCCAAAGCTTCAGCGGGATTTCCAAAATGTTGAAAGGAACTCGAAACACGTCAACCTTGGTTTTGAGAATCTCTCCCGGAGTTTGAGAGATTTGGACGTGAAAGGGTACCAATCTTGTCGGGGATTGGGAACCCTTCGTGAGAATGTCCAGAGTTTCAGCGGGATTTCCAAAATGTTGAAAGGAACTGGAACCATGTCAACCTTGGTTTTGAGAATCTCTCCCGGAGTTTGAGAGATTTGGACGTGAAAGGGTACCAATCTTGTCGGGGATTGGGAACCCTTCGCGAGAATGTCCAAAGTTTCAGCGGGATTTCCAAAATGTTGAAAGGAACTGGAACCATGTCAACCTTGGTTTTGAGAATCTCTCCCGGAGTTTGAGAGATTTGGACGTGAAAGGGTACCAATCTTGTCGGGGATTGGGAACCCTTCGCGAGAATGTCCGAAGTTTCAGCGGGATTTCCAAAATGTTGAAAGGAACTCGAAACATATCAACCTTGGTTTTGAGAATCTCTCCCGGAGTTTGAGAGATTTGGACGTGAAAGGGTACCAATCTCGTCGGGGATTGGGAACCCTTCGCGAGAATGTCCAAAGTTTCAGCGGGATTTCCAAAATGTTGAAAGGAACTCGAAACATGTCAACCTTGGTTTTGAGAATCTCTCCCGGAGTTTGACAGATTTGGATGTGAAAGGGTACCAGTCTTGTCGGGGATCGGGAACCCTTCGCGAGAATGTCCAAAGTTTCAGCGGGATTTCCAAAATGTTGAAAGGAACTCGAAACATGTCAACCTTGGTTTTGAGAATCTCTCCCGGACTTTGAGAGATTTGGACGTGAAAGGGTACCAATCTTGTCGGGGATCGGGAACCCTTCGCGAGAATGTCCAAAGTTTCAGCGGGATTTCCAAAATGTTGAAAGGAACTCGAAACATGTCAACCTTGGTTTTGAGAATCTCTCCCGGAGTTTGAGAGATTTGGACGTGAAAGGGTACCAATCTTGTCGGGGATTGGGAACCCTTCGCGAGAATGTCCAAAGTTTCAGCGGGATTTCCAAAATTTTGAAATGAACTCGAAACATGTCAACCTTGGTTTTGAGAATCTCTCCCGGAGTTTGAGAGATTTGGACGTGAAAGGGTACCAATCTTGTCGGGGATTGGGAACCCTTCACCAGAATGTCCAAAGTTTCAGCGGGATTTCCAAAATGTTAAAGGAACTCGAAACATGTCAACCTTGGTTTTGAGAATCTCTCCCGGAGTTTGAGAGATTTGGACGTGAAAGGGTACCAGTCTTGTCGGGGATTGGGAACCCTTCGAGACAATGTCCAAAGTTTCAGCGGGATTTCCAAAATGTTGAAAGGAACTCGAAACATGTCAACCTTGGTTTTGAGAATCTCTCCCGGAGTTTGAGAGATTTGGACGTGAAAGGGTACCAATCTTGTCGGGGATTGGGAACCCTTCGCGAGAATGTCCAAAGTTTCAGCGGGATTTCCAAAATGTTGAAAGGAACTGGAACCATGTCAACCTTGGTTTTGAGAATCTCTCCCGGAGTTTGAGAGATTTGGACGTGAAAGGGTACCAATCTTGTCAGGGATTGGGAACCCTTCGCGAGAATGTCCAAAGTTTCAGCGGGATTTCCAAAATGTTGAAAGGAACTCGAAACATGTCAACCTTGGTTTTGAGAATCTCTCCCGGAGTTTGAGAGATTTGGACGTGAAAGGGTACCAATCTTGTCGGGGATTGGGAACCCTTCGCGAGAATGTCCAAAGTTTCAGCGGGATTTCCAAAATGTTGAAAGGAACTCGAACCATGTCAACCTTGGTTTTGAGAATCTCTCCCGGAGTTTGAGAGATTTGGACGTGAAAGGGTACCAATCTTGTCGGGGATTGGGAACCCTTCGCGAGAATGTCCAAAGTTTCAGCGGGATTTCCAAAATGTTGAAAGGAACTCGAAACATGTCAACCTTGGTTTTGAGAATCTCTCCCGGAGTTTGAGAGATTTGGACGTGAAAGGGTACCAATCTTGTCGGGGATTGGGAACCCTTCGCGAGAATGTCCAAAGTTTCAGCGGGATTTCCAAAATGTTGAGAGGAACTCGAAACATGTCAACCTTGGTTTTGAGAATCTCTCCCGGAGTTTGAGAGATTTGGACGTGAAAGTGTACCAGTCTTGTCGGGGATTGGGAACCCTTCGCGAGAATGTCCAAAGTTTCAGCGGGATTTCCAAAATGTTGAAAGGAACTCGAAACATGTCAACCTTGGTTTTGAGAATCTCTCCCGGAGTTTGAGAGATTTGGACGTGAAAGGGTACCAATCTTGTCGGGGATTGGGAACCCTTCGCGAGAATGTCCAAAGTTTCAGCGGGATTTCCAAAATGTTGAGAGGAACTCGAAACATGTCAACCTTGGTTTTGAGAATCTCTCCCGGACTTTGAGAGATTTGGACGTGAAAGGGTACCAGTCTTGTCGGGGATTGGGAACCCTTCGCAAGAATGTCCAAAGTTTCAGCGGGATTTCCAAAATGTTGAAAGGAACTCGAAACATGTCAACCTTGGTTTTGAGAATCTCTCCCGGAGTTTGAGAGATTTGGACGTGAAAGGGTACCAATCTTGTCGGGGATTGGGAACCCTTCGCGAGAATGTCCAAAGTTTCAGCGGGATTTCCAAAATGTTGAAAGGAACTCGAAACATGTCAACCTTGGTTTTGAGAATCTCTCCCGGAGTTTGAGAGATTTGGACGTGAAAGGGTACCAATCTTGTCAGGGATTGGGAACCCTTCGCCAGAATGTCCAAAGTTTCAGCGGGATTTCCAAAATGTTGAAAGGAACTCGAAACATGTCAACCTTGGTTTTGAGAATCTCTCCCAGAGTTTGAGAGATTTGCACGTGAAAGGGTACCAATCTTGTCGTGGATTGGGAACCCTTCGCGAGAATGTCCAAAGTTTCAGCGGGATTTCCAAAATGTTGAAAGGAACTCAAAACACGTCAACCTTGGTTTTGAGAATCTCTCCCGGAGTTTGAGAGATTTGGACGTGAAAGGGTACCAATCTTGTCGGGGATTGGGAACCCTTCGCGAGAATGTCCAAAGTTTCAGCGGGATTTCCAAAATGTTGAAAGGAACTGGAACCATGTCAACCTTGGTTTTGAGAATCTCTCCCGGAGTTTGAGAGATTTGGACGTGAAAGGGTACCAATCTTGTCGGGGATTGGGAACCCTTCGCGAGAATGTCCAAAGTTTCAGCGGGATTTCCAAAATGTTGAAAGGAACTCGAAACATATCAACCTTGGTTTTGAGAATCTCTCCCGGAGTTTGAGAGATTTGGACGTGAAAGGGTACCAATCTTGTCGGGGATTGGGAACCCTTCGCGAGAATGTCCAAACTTTCAGCGGGATTTCCAAAATGTTGAAAGGAACTCGAAACATGTCAACCTTGGTTTTGAGAATCTCTCCCGGAGTTTGAGAGATTTGGATGTGAAAGGGTACCAGTCTTGTCGGGGATCGGGAACCCTTCGCGAGAATGTCCAAAGTTTCAGCGGGATTTCCAAAATGTTGAAAGGAACTCGAAACATGTCAACCTTGGTTTTGAGAATCTCTCCCGGAGTTTGAGAGATTTGGACGTGAAAGGGTACCAATCTTGTCGGGGATTGGGAACCCTTCGCGAGAATGTCCAAAGTTTCAGCGGGATTTCCAAAATGTTGAAAGGAACTCGAAACATGTCAACCTTGGTTTTGAGAATCTCTCCCGGAGTTTGAGAGATTTGCACGTGAAAGGGTACCAATCTTGTCGGGGATTGGGAACCCTTCGCGAGAATGTCCAAAGTTTCAGCGGGATTTCCAAAATGTTGAGAGGAACTCGAAACATGTCAACCTTGGTTTTGAGAATCTCTCCCGGAGTTTGAGAGATTTGGACGTGAAAGTGTACCAGTCTTGTCGGGGATTGGGAACCCTTCGCGAGAATGTCCAAAGTTTCAGCGGGATTTCCAAAATGTTGAAAGGAACTCGAAACATGTCAACCTTGGTTTTGAGAATCTCTCCCGGAGTTTGAGAGATTTGGACGTGAAAGGGTACCAATCTTGTCGGGGATTGGGAACCCTTCGCGAGAATGTCCAAAGTTTCAGCGGGATTTCCAAAATGTTGAGAGGAACTCGAAACATGTCACCCTTGGTTTTGAGAATCTCTCCCGGAGTTTGAGAGATTTGGACGTGAAAGGGTACCAATCTTGTCAGGGATTGGGAACCCTTCGCGAGAATGTCCAAAGTTTCAGCGGGATTTCCAAAATGTTGAAAGGAACTCGAAACATGTCAACCTTGGTTTTGAGAATCTCTCCCGGAGTTTGAGAGATTTGGACGTGAAAGGGTACCAATCTTGTCGGGGATTGGGAACCCTTCGCGAGAATGTCCAAAGTTTCAGCGGGATTTCCAAAATGTTGAAAGGAACTCAAAACACGTCAAGCTTGGTTTTGAGAATCTCTCCCGGAGTTTGAGAGATTTGGACGTGAAAGGGTACCAATCTTGTCAGGGTTTGGGAACCCTTCGCGAGAATGTCCAAAGTTTCAGCGGGATTTCCAAAATGTTGAAAGGAACTGGAACCATGTCAACCTTGGTTTTGAGAATCTCTCCCGGAGTTTGAGAGATTTGGACGTGAAAGGGTACCAATCTTGTCAGGGATTGGGAACCCTTCGCGAGAATGTCCAAAGTTTCAGCGGGATTTCCAAAATGTTGAAAGGAACTGGAAACATGTCAACCTTGGTTTTGAGAATCTCTCCCGGAGTTTGAGAGATTTGGACATGAAAGGGTACCAATCTTGTCGGGGATTGGGAACCCTTCGCGAGAATGTCCAAAGTTTCAGCGGGATTTCCAAAATGTTGAAAGGAACTGGAAACATGTCAACCTTGGTTTTGAGAATCTCTCCCGGAGTTTGAGAGATTTGGACATGAAAGGGTACCAATCTTGTCGGGGATTGGGAAGACTTCGCGAGAATGTCCGAAGTTTCAGCGGGATTTCCAAAATGTTGAAAGGAACTCGAAACATGTCAACCTTGGTTTTGAGAATCTCTCCCGGAGTTTGAGAGATTTGGACGTGAAAGGGTACCAATCTTGTCGGGGATTGGGAACCGTTCGCGACAATGTCCAAAGTTTCAGCGGGATTTCCAAAATGTTGAAAGGAACTGGAACCATGTCAACCTTGGTTTTGAGAATCTCTCCCGGAGTTTGAGAGATTTGGACGTGAAAGGGTACCAATCTTGTCGGGGATTGGGAACCCTTCGCGAGAATGTCCAAAGTTTCAGCGGGATTTCCAAAATGTTGAAAGGAACTCGAAACATGTCACCCTTGGTTTTGAGAATCTCTCCCGGAGTTTGAGAGATTTGGACGTGAAAGGGTACCAATCTTGTCAGGGATTGGGAACCCTTCGCCAGAATGTCCAAAGTTTCAGCGGGATTTCCAAAATGTTGAAAGGAACTCGAAACATGTCAACCTTGGTTTTGAGAATCTCTCCCGGAGTTTGAGAGATTTGCACGTGAAAGGGTACCAATCTTGTCGGGGATTGGGAACCCTTCGCGAGAATGTCCAAAGTTTCAGCGGGATTTCCAAAATGTTGAAAGGAACTCAAAACACGTCAACCTTGGTTTTGAGAATCTCTCCCGGAGTTTGAGAGATTTGGACGTGAAAGGGTACCAATCTTGTCGGGGATTGGGAACCCTTCGCGAGAATGTCCAAAGTTTCAGCGGGATTTCCAAAATGTTGAAAGGAACTCGAACCATGTCAACCTTGGTTTTGAGAATCTCTCCCGGAGTTTGAGAGATTTGGATGTGAAAGGGTACCAGTCTTGTCGGGGATCGGGAACCCTTCGCGAGAATGTCCAAAGTTTCAGCGGGATTTCCAAAATGTTGAAAGGAACTCGAAACATGTCAACCTTGGTTTTGAGAATCTCTCCCGGACGTTGAGAGATTTGGACGTGAAAGGGTACCAATCTTGTCGGGGATCGGGAACCCTTCGCGAGAATGTCCAAAGTTTCAGCGGGATTTCCAAAATGTTGAAAGGAACTCGAAACATGTCAACCTTGGTTTTGAGAATCTCTCCCGGAGTTTGAGAGATTTGGACGTGAAAGGGTACCAATCTTGTCGGGGATTGGGAACCCTTCACCAGAATGTCCAAAGTTTCAGCGGGATTTCCAAAATGTTGAAAGGAACTCGAAACATGTCAACCTTGGTTTTGAGAATCTCTCCCGGAGTTTGAGAGATTTGGACGTGAAAGGGTACCAATCTTGTCGGGGATTGGGAACCCTTCGCGAGAATGTCCAAAGTTTCAGCGGGATTTCCAAAATGTTGAGAGGAACTCGAAATATGTCAACCTTGGTTTTGAGAATCTCTCCCGGAGTTTGAGAGATTTGGACGTGAAAGTGTACCAGTCTTGTCGGGGATTGGGAACCCTTCGCCAGAATGTCCAAAGTTTCAGCGGGATTTCCAAAATGTTGAAAGGAACTCGAAACATGTCAACCTTGGTTTTGAGAATCTCTCCCGGAGTTTGAGAGATTTGCACGTGAAAGGGTACCAATCTTGTCGGGGATTGGGAACCCTTCGCCAGAATGTCCAAAGTTTCAGCGGGATTTCCAAAATGTTGAAAGGAACTCGAAACATGTCACCCTTGGTTTTGAGAATCTCTCCCGGAGTTTGAGAGATTTGGACGTGAAAGGGTACCAATCTTGTCAGGGATTGGGAACCCTTCGCCAGAATGTCCAAAGTTTCAGCGGGATTTCCAAAATGTTGAAAGGAACTCGAAACATGTCAACCTTGGTTTTGAGAATCTCTCCCGGAGTTTGAGAGATTTGCACGTGAAAGGGTACCAATCTTGTCGGGGATTGGGAACCCTTCGCGAGAATGTCCAAAGCTTCAGCGGGATTTCCAAAATGTTGAAAGGAACTCGAAACACGTCAACCTTGGTTTTGAGAATCTCTCCCGGAGTTTGAGAGATTTGGACGTGAAAGGGTACCAATCTTGTCGGGGATTGGGAACCCTTCGCGAGAATGTCCAGAGTTTCAGCGGGATTTCCAAAATGTTGAAAGGAACTGGAACCATGTCAACCTTGGTTTTGAGAATCTCTCCCGGAGTTTGAGAGATTTGGACGTGAAAGGGTACCAATCTTGTCGGGGATTGGGAACCCTTCGCGAGAATGTCCAAAGTTTCAGCGGGATTTCCAAAATGTTGAAAGGAACTGGAACCATGTCAACCTTGGTTTTGAGAATCTCTCCCGGAGTTTGAGAGATTTGGACGTGAAAGGGTACCAATCTTGTCGGGGATTGGGAACCCTTCGCGAGAATGTCCGAAGTTTCAGCGGGATTTCCAAAATGTTGAAAGGAACTCGAAACATATCAACCTTGGTTTTGAGAATCTCTCCCGGAGTTTGAGAGATTTGGACGTGAAAGGGTACCAATCTTGTCGGGGATTGGGAACCCTTCGCGAGAATGTCCAAAGTTTCAGCGGGATTTCCAAAATGTTGAAAGGAACTCGAAACATGTCAACCTTGGTTTTGAGAATCTCTCCCGGAGTTTGAGAGATTTGGATGTGAAAGGGTACCAGTCTTGTCGGGGATCGGGAACCCTTCGCGAGAATGTCCAAAGTTTCAGCGGGATTTCCAAAATGTTGAAAGGAACTCGAAACATGTCAACCTTGGTTTTGAGAATCTCTCCCGGACTTTGAGAGATTTGGACGTGAAAGGGTACCAATCTTGTCGGGGATCGGGAACCCTTCGCGAGAATGTCCAAAGTTTCAGCGGGATTTCCAAAATGTTGAAAGGAACTCGAAACATGTCAACCTTGGTTTTGAGAATCTCTCCCGGAGTTTGAGAGATTTGGACGTGAAAGGGTACCAATCTTGTCGGGGATTGGGAACCCTTCGCGAGAATGTCCAAAGTTTCAGCGGGATTTCCAAAATGTTGAAAGGAACTCGAAACATGTCAACCTTGGTTTTGAGAATCTCTCCCGGAGTTTGAGAGATTTGGACGTGAAAGGGTACCAATCTTGTCGGGGATTGGGAACCCTTCACCAGAATGTCCAAAGTTTCAGCGGGATTTCCAAAATGTTAAAGGAACTCGAAACATGTCAACCTTGGTTTTGAGAATCTCTCCCGGAGTTTGAGAGATTTGGACGTGAAAGGGTACCAGTCTTGTCGGGGATTGGGAACCCTTCGAGACAATGTCCAAAGTTTCAGCGGGATTTCCAAAATGTTGAAAGGAACTCGAAACATGTCAACCTTGGTTTTGAGAATCTCTCCCGGAGTTTGAGAGATTTGGACGTGAAAGGGTACCAATCTTGTCGGGGATTGGGAACCCTTCGCGAGAATGTCCAAAGTTTCAGCGGGATTTCCAAAATGTTGAAAGGAACTGGAACCATGTCAACCTTGGTTTTGAGAATCTCTCCCGGAGTTTGAGAGATTTGGACGTGAAAGGGTACCAATCTTGTCGGGGATTGGGAACCCTTCGCGAGAATGTCCAAAGTTTCAGCGGGATTTCCAAAATGTTGAAAGGAACTCGAACCATGTCAACCTTGGTTTTGAGAATCTCTCCCGGAGTTTGAGAGATTTGGACGTGAAAGGGTACCAATCTTGTCGGGGATTGGGAACCCTTCGCGAGAATGTCCAAAGTTTCAGCGGGATTTCCAAAATGTTGAAAGGAACTCGAAACATGTCAACCTTGGTTTTGAGAATCTCTCCCGGAGTTTGAGAGATTTGGACGTGAAAGGGTACCAATCTTGTCGGGGATTGGGAACCCTTCGCGAGAATGTCCAAAGTTTCAGCGGGATTTCCAAAATGTTGAGAGGAACTCGAAACATGTCAACCTTGGTTTTGAGAATCTCTCCCGGAGTTTGAGAGATTTGGATGTGAAAGTGTACCAGTCTTGTCGGGGATTGGGAACCCTTCGCGAGAATGTCCAAAGTTTCAGCGGGATTTCCAAAATGTTGAAAGGAACTCGAAACATGTCAACCTTGGTTTTGAGAATCTCTCCCGGAGTTTGAGAGATTTGGACGTGAAAGGGTACCAATCTTGTCGGGGATTGGGAACCCTTCGCGAGAATGTCCAAAGTTTCAGCGGGATTTCCAAAATGTTGAGAGGAACTCGAAACATGTCAACCTTGGTTTTGAGAATCTCTCCCGGACTTTGAGAGATTTGGACGTGAAAGGGTACCAGTCTTGTCGGGGATTGGGAACCCTTCGCAAGAATGTCCAAAGTTTCAGCGGGATTTCCAAAATGTTGAAAGGAACTCGAAACATGTCAACCTTGGTTTTGAGAATCTCTCCCGGAGTTTGAGAGATTTGGACGTGAAAGGGTACCAATCTTGTCGGGGATTGGGAACCCTTCGCGAGAATGTCCAAAGTTTCAGCGGGATTTCCAAAATGTTGAAAGGAACTCGAAACATGTCAACCTTGGTTTTGAGAATCTCTCCCGGAGTTTGAGAGATTTGGACGTGAAAGGGTACCAATCTTGTCAGGGATTGGGAACCCTTCGCCAGAATGTCCAAAGTTTCAGCGGGATTTCCAAAATGTTGAAAGGAACTCGAAACATGTCAACCTTGGTTTTGAGAATCTGTCCCAGAGTTTGAGAGATTTGCACGTGAAAGGGTACCAATCTTGTCGTGGATTGGGAACCCTTCGCGAGAATGTCCAAAGTTTCAGCGGGATTTCCAAAATGTTGAAAGGAACTCGAAACATGTCAACCTTGGTTTTGAGAATCTCTCCCGGAGTTTGAGAGATTTGGACGTGAAAGGGTACCAATCTTGTCGGGGATTGGGAACCCTTCGCGAGAATGTCCAAAGTTTCAGCGGGATTTCCAAAATGTTGAAAGGAACTGGAACCATGTCAACCTTGGTTTTGAGAATCTCTCCCGGAGTTTGAGAGATTTGGACGTGAAAGGGTACCAATCTTGTCGGGGATTGGGAACCCTTCGCGAGAATGTCCAAAGTTTCAGCGGGATTTCCAAAATGTTGAAAGGAACTCGAAACATATCAACCTTGGTTTTGAGAATCTCTCCCGGAGTTTGAGAGATTTGGACGTGAAAGGGTACCAATCTTGTCGGGGATTGGGAACCCTTCGCGAGAATGTCCAAACTTTCAGCGGGATTTCCAAAATGTTGAAAGGAACTCGAAACATGTCAACCTTGGTTTTGAGAATCTCTCCCGGAGTTTGAGAGATTTGGATGTGAAAGGGTACCAGTCTTGTCGGGGATCGGGAACCCTTCGCGAGAATGTCCAAAGTTTCAGCGGGATTTCCAAAATGTTGAAAGGAACTCGAAACATGTCAACCTTGGTTTTGAGAATCTCTCCCGGAGTTTGAGAGATTTGGACGTGAAAGGGTACCAATCTTGTCGGGGATTGGGAACCCTTCGCGAGAATGTCCAAAGTTTCAGCGGGATTTCCAAAATGTTGAAAGGAACTCGAAACATGTCAACCTTGGTTTTGAGAATCTCTCCCGGAGTTTGAGAGATTTGCACGTGAAAGGGTACCAATCTTGTCGGGGATTGGGAACCCTTCGCCAGAATGTCCAAAGTTTCAGCGGGATTTCCAAAATGTTGAGAGGAACTCGAAACATGTCAACCTTGGTTTTGAGAATCTCTCCCGGAGTTTGAGAGATTTGGACGTGAAAGTGTACCAGTCTTGTCGGGGATTGGGAACCCTTCGCGAGAATGTCCAAAGTTTCAGCGGGATTTCCAAAATGTTGAAAGGAACTCGAAACATGTCAACCTTGGTTTTGAGAATCTCTCCCGGAGTTTGAGAGATTTGGACGTGAAAGGGTACCAATCTTGTCGGGGATTGGGAACCCTTCGCGAGAATGTCCAAAGTTTCAGCGGGATTTCCAAAATGTTGAGAGGAACTCGAAACATGTCACCCTTGGTTTTGAGAATCTCTCCCGGAGTTTGAGAGATTTGGACGTGAAAGGGTACCAATCTTGTCAGGGATTGGGAACCCTTCGCGAGAATGTCCAAAGTTTCAGCGGGATTTCCAAAATGTTGAAAGGAACTCGAACCATGTCAACCTTGGTTTTGAGAATCTCTCCCGGAGTTTGAGAGATTTGGACGTGAAAGGGTACCAATCTTGTCGGGGATTGGGAACCCTTCGCGAGAATGTCCAAAGTTTCAGCGGGATTTCCAAAATGTTGAAAGGAACTCAAAACACGTCAAGCTTGGTTTTGAGAATCTCTCCCGGAGTTTGAGAGATTTGGACGTGAAAGGGTACCAATCTTGTCGGGGATTGGGAACCCTTCGCGAGAATGTCCAAAGTTTCAGCGGGATTTCCAAAATGTTGAAAGGAACTGGAACCATGTCAACCTTGGTTTTGAGAATCTCTCCCGGAGTTTGAGAGATTTGGACGTGAAAGGGTACCAATCTTGTCAGGGATTGGGAACCCTTCGCGAGAATGTCCAAAGTTTCAGCGGGATTTCCAAAATGTTGAAAGGAACTGGAAACATGTCAACCTTGGTTTTGAGAATCTCTCCCGGAGTTTGAGAGATTTGGACATGAAAGGGTACCAATCTTGTCGGGGATTGGGAACCCTTCGCGAGAATGTCCAAAGTTTCAGCGGGATTTCCAAAATGTTGAAAGGAACTGGAAACATGTCAACCTTGGTTTTGAGAATCTCTCCCGGAGTTTGAGAGATTTGGACATGAAAGGGTACCAATCTTGTCGGGGATTGGGAAGACTTCGCGAGAATGTCCGAAGTTTCAGCGGGATTTCCAAAATGTTGAAAGGAACTCGAAACATGTCAACCTTGGTTTTGAGAATCTCTCCCGGAGTTTGAGAGATTTGGACGTGAAAGGGTACCAATCTTGTCGGGGATTGGGAACCGTTCGCGACAATGTCCAAAGTTTCAGCGGGATTTCCAAAATGTTGAAAGGAACTGGAACCATGTCAACCTTGGTTTTGAGAATCTCTCCCGGAGTTTGAGAGATTTGGACGTGAAAGGGTACCAATCTTGTCGGGGATTGGGAACCCTTCGCGAGAATGTCCAAAGTTTCAGCTTGATTTCCAAAATGTTGAAAGGAACTCGAAACATGTCAACCTTGGTTTTGAGAATCTCTCCCGGAGTTTGAGAGATTTGGACGTGAAAGGGTACCAATCTTGTCAGGGTTTGGGAACCCTTCGCGAGAAAGTCCAAAGTTTCAGCGGGATTTCCAAAATGTTGAAAGGAACTCGAAACATGTCAACCTTGGTTTTGAGAATCTCTCCCGGAGTTTGAGAGATTTGGACGTGAAAGGGTACCAATCTTGTCGGGGATTGGGAACCCTTCGCGAGAATGTCCAATGTTTCAGCGGGATTTCCAAAATGTTGAAAGGAACTCGAAACATGTCAACCTTGGTTTTGAGAATCTCTCCCGGAGTTTGAGAGATTTGGACGTGAAAGGGTACCAATCTTGTCAGGGATTGGGAACCCTTCGCCAGAATGTCCAAAGTTTCAGCGGGATTTCCAAAATGTTGAAAGGAACTCGAAACATGTCAACCTTGGTTTTGAGAATCTCTCCCGGAGTTTGAGAGATTTGCACGTGAAAGGGTACCAATCTTGTCGGGGATTGGGAACCCTTCGCGAGAATGTCCAAAGTTTCAGCGGGATTTCCAAAATGTTGAAAGGAACTCGAAACATGTCAACCTTGGTTTTGAGAATCTCTCCCGGAGTTTGAGAGATTTGCACGTGAAAGGGTACCAATCTTGTCGGGGATTGGGAACCCTTCGCGAGAATGTCCAAAGTTTCAGCGTGATTTCCAAAATGTTGAAAGGAACTCGAAACATGTCAACCTTGGTTTTGAGAATCTCTCCCGGAGTTTGAGAGATTTGGACGTGAAAGGGTACCAATCTTGTCGGGGATCGGGAACCCTTCGCAAGAATGTCCAAAGTTTCAGCGGGATTTCCAAAATGTTGAAAGGAACTCGAACCATGTCAACCTTGGTTTTGAGAATCTCTCCCGGAGTTTGAGAGATTTGGACATGAAAGGGTACCAATCTTGTCGGGGATTGGGAACCCTTCGCGAGAATGTCCAAACTTTCAGCGGGATTTCCAAAATGTTGAAAGGAACTCGAACCATGTCAACCTTGGTTTTGAGAATCTCTCCCGGAGTTTGAGAGATTTGGACGTGAAAGGGTACCAGTCTTGTTCGGGATTGGGAACCCTTCGCGAGAATGTCCAAAGTTTCAGCGGGATTTCCAAAATGTTGAAAGGAACTCGAAACACGTCAACCTTGGTTTTGAGAATCTCTCCCGGAGTTTGAGAGATTTGGACGTGAAAGGGTACCAATCTTGTCGGGGATTGGGAACCCTTCGCAAGAATGTCCAAAGTTTCAGCGGGATTTCCAAAATGTTGAAAGGAACTCGAAACATGTCAACCTTGGTTTTGAGAATCTCTCCCGGAGTTTGAGAGATTTGGACGTGAAAGGGTACCAATCTTGTCGGGGATTGGGAACCCTTCGCGAGAATGTCCAAAGTTTCAGCGGGATTTCCAAAATGTTGAAAGGAACTGGAACCATGTCAACCTTGGTTTTGAGAATCTCTCCCGGAGTTTGAGAGATTTGCACGTGAAAGGGTACCAATCGTGTCGGGGATCGGGAACCCTTCACGAGAATGTCCAAAGTCTCAGTGGGATTTCCAAAATGTTGAAAGGAACTCGAAACATGTCAACCTTGGTTTTGAGAATCTCTCCCGGAGTTTGAGCGATTTGGACGTGAAAGGGTACCAGTCTTGTCGGGGATTGGGAACCCTTCGCCAGAATGTCCAAAGTTTCAGCGGGATTTCCAAAATGTTGAGAGGAACTCGAGTCATGTCAACCTTGGTTTTGAGAATCTCTGCCGGAGTTTGAGAGATTTGGACATGAAAGGGTACCAATCTTGTCGGGGATTGGGAACCCTTCGCGAGAATGTCCAAAGTTTCAGCGGGATTTCCAAAATGTTGAAAGGAACTCGAAACATGTCAACCTTGGTTTTGAGAATCTCTCCCGGACTTTGAGAGATTTGGACGTGAAAGGGTACCAGTCTTGTCGGGGATTGGGAACCCTTCGCGAGAATGTCCAAAGTTTCAGCGTGATTTCCAAAATGTTGAAAGGAACTCGAAACATGTCAACCTTGGTTTTGAGAATCTCTCCCGGAGTTTGAGAGATTTGGACGTGAAAGGGTACCAATCTTGTCAGGGTTTGGGAACCCTTCGCGAGAAAGTCCAAAGTTTCAGCGGGATTTCCAAAATGTTGAAAGGAACTCGAAACATGTCAACCTTGGTTTTGAGAATCTCTCCCGGAGTTTGAGAGATTTGGACGTGAAAGGGTACCAATCTTGTCGGGGATTGGGAACCCTTCGCGAGAATGTCCAATGTTTCAGCGGGATTTCCAAAATGTTGAAAGGAACTCGAAACATGTCAACCTTGGTTTTGAGAGTCTCTCCCGGACTTTGAGAGATTTGGACGTGAAAGGGTACCAATCTTGTCGGGGATCGGGAACCCTTCGCGAGAATGTCCAAAGTTTCAGCGGGATTTCCAAAATGTTGAAAGGAACTCGAACCATGTCAACCTTGGTTTTGAGAATCTCTCCCGGAGTTTGAGAGATTTGGACGTGAAAGGGTACCAATCTTGTCGGGGATTGGGAACCCTTCGCGAGAATGTCCAAAGTTTCAGCGGGATTTCCAAAATGTTGAAAGGAACTCGAAACATGTCAACCTTGGTTTTGAGAATCTCTCCCGGAGTTTGAGAGATTTGCACGTGAAAGGGTACCAATCTTGTCGGGGATTGGGAACCCTTCGCAAGAATGTCCAAAGTTTCAGCGGGATTTCCAAAATGTTGAAAGGAACTCGAAACACGTCAACCTTGGTTTTGAGAATCTCTCCCGGAGTTTGAGAGATTTGGACGTGAAAGGGTACCAATCTTGTCGGGGATTGGGAACCCTTCGCAAGAATGTCCAAAGTTTCAGCGGGATTTCCAAAATGTTGAAAGGAACTCGAAACATGTCAACCTTGGTTTTGAGAATCTCTCCCGGAGTTTGAGAGATTTGGACGTGAAAGGGTACCAATCTTGTCGGGGATTGGGAACCCTTCGCGAGAATGTCCAAAGTTTCAGCGGGATTTCCAAAATGTTGAAAGGAACTGGAACCATGTCAACCTTGGTTTTGAGAATCTCTCCCGGAGTTTGAGAGATTTGCACGTGAAAGGGTACCAATCGTGTCGGGGATCGGGAACCCTTCATGAGAATGTCCAAAGTCTCAGTGGGATTTCCAAAATGTTGAAAGGAACTCGAACCATGTCAACCTTGGTTTTGAGAATCTCTCCCGGAGTTTGAGCGATTTGGACGTGAAAGGGTACCAGTCTTGTCGGGGATTGGGAACCCTTCGCCAGAATGTCCAAAGTTTCAGCGGGATTTCCAAAATGTTGAGAGGAACTCGAGTCATGTCAACCTTGGTTTTGAGAATCTCTGCCGGAGTTTGAGAGATTTGGACATGAAAGGGTACCAATCTTGTCGGGGATTGGGAACCCTTCGCGAGAATGTCCAAAGTTTCAGCGGGATTTCCAAAATGTTGAAAGGAACTCGAAACATGTCAACCTTGGTTTTGAGAATCTCTCCCGGACTTTGAGAGATTTGGACGTGAAAGGGTACCAGTCTTGTCGGGGATTGGGAACCCTTCGCGAGAATGTCCAAAGTTTCAGCGTGATTTCCAAAATGTTGAAAGGAACTCGAAACATGTCAACCTTGGTTTTGAGAATCTCTCCCGGAGTTTGAGAGATTTGGACGTGAAAGGGTACCAATCTTGTCAGGGTTTGGGAACCCTTCGCGAGAAAGTCCAAAGTTTCAGCGGGATTTCCAAAATGTTGAAAGGAACTCGAAACATGTCAACCTTGGTTTTGAGAATCTCTCCCGGAGTTTGAGAGATTTGGACGTGAAAGGGTACCAATCTTGTCGGGGATTGGGAACCCTTCGCGAGAATGTCCAATGTTTCAGCGGGATTTCCAAAATGTTGAAAGGAACTCGAAACATGTCAACCTTGGTTTTGAGAGTCTCTCCCGGACTTTGAGAGATTTGGACGTGAAAGGGTACCAATCTTGTCGGGGATCGGGAACCCTTCGCGAGAATGTCCAAAGTTTCAGCGGGATTTCCAAAATGTTCGAAAGGAACTCGAACCATGTCAACCTTGGTTTTGAGAATCTCTCCCGGAGTTTGAGAGATTTGGACGTGAAAGGGTACCAATCTTGTCGAAGATTGGGAACCCTTCGCGAGAATGTCCAAAGTTTCAGCGGGATTTCCAAAATGTTGAAAGGAACTCGAAACACGTCAACCTTGGTTTTGAGAATCTCTCCCGGAGTTTGAGAGATTTGGACGTGAAAGGGTACCAATCTTGTCGGGGATTGGGAACCCTTCGCGAGAATGTCCAAAGTTTCAGCGGGATTTCCAAAATGTTGAAAGGAACTCGAAACATGTCAACCTTGGTTTTGAGAATCTCTCCCGGAGTTTGAGAGATTTGGACGTGAAAGGGTACCAATCTTGTCGGGGATTGGGAACCCTTCGCCAGAATGTCCAAAGTTTCAGCGGGATTTCCAAAATGTAGAAAGGAACTCGAAACATGTCAACCTTGGTTTTGAGAATCTCTCCCGGAGTTTGAGAGATTTGGACGTGAAAGGGTACCAATCTTGTCGGGGATTGGGAACCCTTCGCGAGAATGTCCAAAGTTTCAGCGGGATTTCCAAAATGTTGAGAGGAACTCGAAACATGTCAACCTTGGTTTTGAGAATCTCTCCCGGACTTTGAGAGATTTGGACGTGAAAGTGTACCAGTCTTGTCGGGGATTGGGAACCCTTCGCCAGAATGTCCAAAGTTTCAGCGGGATTTCCAAAATGTTGAAAGGAACTCGAAACATGTCAACCTTGGTTTTGAGAATCTCTCCCAGACTTTGAGAGATTTGGACGTGAAAGGGTACCAATCTTGTCGGGGATTGGGAACCCTTCGCGAGAATGTCCAAAGTTTCAGCGTGATTTCCAAAATGTTGAAAGGAACTCGAAACATGTCAACCTTGGTTTTGAGAATCTCTCCCGGAGTTTGAGAGATTTGGACGTGAAAGTGTACCAATCTTGTCAGGGTTTGGGAACCCTTCGCGAGAAAGTCCAAAGTTTCAGCGGGATTTCCAAAATGTTGAAAGGAACTCGAAACATGTCAACCTTGGTTTTGAGAATCTCTCCCGGAGTTTGAGAGATTTGGACGTGAAAGGGTACCAATCTTGTCGGGGATTGGGAACCCTTCGCGAGAATGTCCAATGTTTCAGCGGGATTTCCAAAATGTTGAAAGGAACTCGAACCATGTCAACCTTGGTTTTGAGAATCTCTCCCGGAGTTTGAGAGATTTGCACGTGAAAGGGTACCAATCTTGTCGGGGATTGGGAACCCTTCGCCAGAATGTCCAAAGTTTCAGCGGGATTTCCAAAATGTTGAAAGGAACTCGAAACATGTCAACCTTGGTTTTGAGAATCTCTCCCGAAGTTTGAGAGATTTGCACGTGAAAGGGTACCAATCTTGTCGGGGATTGGGAACCCTTCGCGAGAATGTCCAAAGTTTCAGCGGGATTTCCAAAATGTTGAAAGGAACTCGAACCATGTCAACCTTGGTTTTGAGAATCTCTCCCGGAGTTTGAGAGATTTGGATGTGAAAGGGTACCAATCTTGTCGGGGATTGGGAACCCTTCGCGAGAATGTCCAAAGTTTCAGCGGGATTTCCAAAATGTTGAAAGGAACTCGAACCATGTCAACCTTGGTTTTGAGAATCTCTCCCGGAGTTTGAGAGATTTGGACGTGAAAGGGTACCAGTCTTGTCGGGGATTGGGAACCCTTCGCGAGAATGTCCAAAGTTTCAGCGGGATTTCCAAAATGTTGAAAGGAACTCGAAACACGTCAACCTTGGTTTTGAGAATCTCTCCCGGAGTTTGAGAGATTTGGACGTGAAAGGGTACCAATCTTGTCGGGGATTGGGAACCCTTCGCGAGAATGTCCAAAGTTTCAGCGGGATTTCCAAAATGTTGAAAGGAACTCGAAACATGTCAACCTTGGTTTTGAGAATCTCTCCCGGACTTTGAGAGATTTGGACGTGAAAGGGTACCAATCTTGTCGGGGATTGGGAACCCTTCACCAGAATGTCCAAAGTTTCAGCGGGATTTCCAAAATGTAGAAAGGAACTCGAAACATGTCAACCTTGGTTTTGAGAATCTCTCCCGGAGTTTGAGAGATTTGGACGTGAAAGGGTACCAATCTTGTCGGGGATTGGGAACCCTTCGCGACAATGTCCAAAGTTTCAGCGGGATTTCCAAAATGTTGAGAGGAACTCGAAACATGTCAACCTTGGTTTTGAGAATCTCTCCCGGACTTTGAGAGATTTGGACGTGAAAGGGTACCAATCTTGTCGGGGATCGGGAACCCTTCGCGAGAATGTCCAAAGTTTCAGCGGGATTTCCAAAATGTTGAAAGGAACTCGAAACATGTCAACCTTGGTTTTGAGAATCTGTCGCGGAGTTTGAGAGATTTGCACGTGAAAGGGTACCAATCGTGTCGGGGATCGGGAACCCTTCGCGAGAATGTCCATAGTCTCAGCGGGATTTCCAAAATGTTGAAAGGAACTCGAAACATGTCAACCTTGGTTTTGAGAATCTCTCCCGGAGTTTGAGAGATTTGGACGTGAAAGGGTACCAATCTTGTCGGGGATTGGGAACCCTTCGCGACAATGTCCAAAGTTTCAGCGGGATTTCCAAAATGTTGAAAGGAACTCTAAACATGTCAACCATGGTTTTGAGAATCTCTCCCGGAGTTTGAGAGATTTGGACGTGAAAGGGTACCAATCTTGTCGAAGATTGGGAACCCTTCGCGACAATGTCCAAAGTTTCAGCGGGATTTCCAAAATGTTGAAAGGAACTCGAAACATGTCAACCTTGGTTTTGAGAATCTCTCCCGGACTTTGAGAGATTTGGACGTGAAAGGGTACCAATCTTCTCGGGGATTGGGAACCCTTCACCAGAATGTCCAAAGTTTCAGCGGGATTTCCAAAATGTAGAAAGGAACTCGAAACATGTCAACCTTGGTTTTGAGAATCTCTCCCAGACTTTGAGAGATTTGGACGTGAAAGGGTACCAATCTTGTCGGGGATTGGGAACCCTTCGCGACAATGTCCAAAGTTTCAGCGGGATTTCCAAAATGTTGAAAGGAACTCGAAACATGTCAACCTTGGTTTTGAGAATCTCTCCCGGAGTTTGAGAGATTTGGACATGAAAGGGTACCAATCTTGTCGGGGATCGGGAACCCTTCGCGACAATGTCCAAAGTTTCAGCGGGATTTCCAAAATGTTGAAAGGAACTCGAAACATGTCAACCTTGGTTTTGAGAATCTCTCCCGGAGTTTGAGAGATTTGGACATGAAAGGGTACCAATCTTGTCGGGGATTGGGAACCCTTCGCGAGAAAGTCCAAAGTTTCAGCGGGATTTCCAAAATGTTGAAAGGAACTCGAAACATGTCAACCTTGGTTTTGAGAATCTCTCCCGGAGTTTGAGAGATTTGCACGTGAAAGGGTACCAGTCTTGTCGGGGATTGGGAACCCTTCGCGAGAATGTCCAAAGTTTCAGCGGGATTTCCAAAATGTTGAAAGGAACTCGAAACATGTCAACCTTGGTTTTGAGAATCTCTCCCGGAGTTTGAGAGATTTGGACGTGAAAGGGTACCAATCTTGTCGGGGATTGGGAACCCTTCGCGAGAATGTCCAAAGTTTCAGCGGGATTTCCAAAATGTTGAAAGGAACTCGAACCATGTCAACCTTGGTTTTGAGAATCTCTCCCGGACTTTGAGAGATTTGGACGTGAAAGGGTACCAGTCTTGTCGGGGATTGGGAACCCTTCGCGAGAATGTCCAAAGTTTCAGCGGGATTTCCAAAATGTTGAAAGGAACTCGAACCATGTCAACCTTGGTTTTGAGAATCTCTCCCGGACTTTGAGAGATTTGCACGTGAAAGGGTACCAATCTTGTCGGGGATTGGGAACCCTTCGCGAGAATGTCCAAAGTTTCAGCGGGATTTCCAAAATGTTGAAAGGAACTCGAAACATGTCAACCTTGGTTTTGAGAATCTCTCCCGGACTTTGAGAGATTTGCACGTGAAAGGGTACCAATCTTGTCGGGGATTGGGAACCCTTCGCCAGAATGTCCAAAGTTTCAGCGGGATTTCCAAAATGTTGAAAGGAACTCGAAACATGTCAACCTTGGTTTTGAGAATCTCTCCCGGAGTTTGAGAGATTTGCACGTGAAAGGGTACCAATCTTGTCGGGGATTGGGAACCCTTCGCCAGAATGTCCAAAGTTTCAGTGGGATTTCCAAAATGTTGAAAGGAACTGGAACCATGTCAACCTTGGTTTTGAGAATCTCTCCCGGACTTTGAGAGATTTGGACGTGAAAGGGTACCAATCTTGTCGGGGATTGGGAACCCTTCGCGACAATGTCCAAAGTTTCAGCGGGATTTCCAAAATGTTGAAAGGAACTGGAACCATGTCAACCTTGGTTTTGAGAATCTCTCCCGGAGTTTGAGAGATTTGGACGTGAAAGGGTACCAATCTTGTCGGGGATTGGGAACCCTTCGCGAGAATGTCCAAAGTTTCAGCGGGATTTCCAAAATGTTGAAAGGAACTCGAACCATGTCAACCTTGGTTTTGAGAATCTCTCCCGGAGTTTGAGAGATTTGGACGTGAAAGGGTACCAATCTTGTCGGGGATTGGGAACCCTTCGCGAGAATGTCCAAAGTTTCAGCGGGATTTCCAAAATGTTGAAAGGAACTCGAAACATGTCAACCTTGGTTTTGAGAATCTCTCCCGGAGTTTGAGAGATTTGGACGTGAAAGGGTACCAATCTTGTCGGGGATTGGGAACCCTTCGCGAGAATGTCCAAAGTTTCAGCGGGATTTCCAAAATGTTGAAAGGAACTCGAAACATGTCAACCTTGGTTTTGAGAATCTCTCCCGGAGTTTGAGAGATTTGGACGTGAAAGGGTACCAATCTTGTCGGGGATTGGGAACCCTTCGCGAGAATGTCCAAAGTTTCAGCGGGATTTCCAAAATGTTGAAAGGAACTCGAACCATGTCAACCTTGGTTTTGAGAATCTCTCCCGGAGTTTGAGAGATTTGGACGTGAAAGGGTACCAATCTTGTCGGGGATTGGGAACCCTTCGTCAGAATGTCCAAAGTTTCAGTGGGATTTCCAAAATGTTGAAAGGAACTCGAAACATGTCAACCTTGGTTTTGAGAATCTCTCCCGGAGTTTGAGAGTTTTGGACGTGAAAGGGTACCAGTCTTGTCGGGGATCGGGAACCCTTCGCGAGAATGTCCAAAGTTTCAGCGGGATTTCCAAAATGTTGAAAGGAACTCGAACCATGTCAACCTTGGTTTTGAGAATCTCTCCCGGAGTTTGAGAGATTTGGACGTGAAAGGGTACCAATCTTGTCGGGGATTGGGAACCCTTCGCGAGAATGTCCAAAGTTTCAGCGGGATTTCCAAAATGTTGAAAGGAACTCGAAACATGTCAACCTTGGTTTTGAGAATCTCTCCCGGAGTTTGAGAGATTTGGACGTGAAAGGGTACCAATCTTGTCGGGGATTGGGAACCCTTCGCCAGAATGTCCAAAGTTTCAGCGGGATTTCCAAAATGTTGAAAGGAACTCGAAACATGTCAACCTTGGTTTTGAGAATCTCTCCCGGAGTTTGAGAGATTTGGACGTTGAAAGGGTACCAATCTTGTCGGGGATTGGGAACCCTTCGCGAGAATGTCCAAAGTTTCAGCGGGATTTCCAAAATGTTGAAAGGAACTCGAAACATGTCAACCTTGGTTTTGAGAATCTCTCCCGGACTTTGAGAGATTTGGACGTGAAAGGGTACCAATCTTGTCGGGGATTGGGAACCCTTCGCGAGAATGTCCAAAGTTTCAGCGGGATTTCCAAAATGTTGAAAGGAACTCGAACCATGTCAACCTTGGTTTTGAGAATCTCTCCCGGAGTTTGAGAGATTTGGACGTGAAAGGGTACCAATCTTGTCGGGGATTGGGAACCCTTCGTCAGAATGTCCAAAGTTTCAGTGGGATTTCCAAAATGTTGAAAGGAACTCGAAACATGTCAACCTTGGTTTTGAGAATCTCTCCCGGAGTTTGAGAGATTTGGACGTGAAAGGGTACCAGTCTTGTCGGGGATCGGGAACCCTTCGCGAGAATGTCCAAAGTTTCAGCGGGATTTCCAAAATGTTGAAAGGAACTCGAACCATGTCAACCTTGGTTTTGAGAATCTCTCCCGGAGTTTGAGAGATTTGGACGTGAAAGGGTACCAATCTTGTCGGGGATTGGGAACCCTTCGCGAGAATGTCCAAAGTTTCAGTGGGATTTCCAAAATGTTGAAAGGAACTCGAAACATGTCAACCTTGGTTTTGAGAATCTCTCCCGGACTTTGAGAGATTTGGACGTGAAAGGGTACCAATCTTGTCGGGGATTGGGAACCCTTCGCGAGAATGTCCAAAGTTTCAGCGGGATTTCCAAAATGTTGAAAGGAACTCGAAACATGTCAACCTTGGTTTTGAGAATCTCTCCCGGAGTTTGAGAGATTTGGACGTGAAAGGGTACCAATCTTGTCGGGGATTGGGAACCCTTCGCGAGAATGTCCAAAGTTTCAGCGGGATTTCCAAAATGTTGAGAGGAACTCGAAACATGTCACCCTTGGTTTTGAGAATCTCTCCCGGAGTTTGAGAGATTTGGACGTGAAAGGGTACCAATCTTGTCAGGGATTGGGAACCCTTCGCGAGAATGTCCAAAGTTTCAGCGGGATTTCCAAAATGTTGAAAGGAACTCGAACCATGTCAACCTTGGTTTTGAGAATCTCTCCCGGAGTTTGAGAGATTTGGACGTGAAAGGGTACCAATCTTGTCGGGGATTGGGAACCCTTCGCCAGAATGTCCAAAGTTTCAGCGGGATTTCCAAAATGTTGAAAGGAACTCGAAACATGTCAACCTTGGTTTTGAGAATCTCTCCCGGAGTTTGAGAGATTTGGACGTTGAAAGGGTACCAATCTTGTCGGGGATTGGGAACCCTTCGCGAGAATGTCCAAAGTTTCAGCGGGATTTCCAAAATGTTGAAAGGAACTCGAAACATGTCAACCTTGGTTTTGAGAATCTCTCCCGGAGTTTGAGAGATTTGGACGTGAAAGGGTACCAATCTTGTCGGGGATTGGGAACCCTTCGCGAGAATGTCCAAAGTTTCAGCGGGATTTCCAAAATGTTGAAAGGAACTCGAACCATGTCAACCTTGGTTTTGAGAATCTCTCCCGGAGTTTGAGAGATTTGGACGTGAAAGGGTACCAATCTTGTCGGGGATTGGGAACCCTTCGTCAGAATGTCCAAAGTTTCAGTGGGATTTCCAAAATGTTGAAAGGAACTCGAAACATGTCAACCTTGGTTTTGAGAATCTCTCCCGGAGTTTGAGAGATTTGGACGTGAAAGGGTACCAGTCTTGTCGGGGATCGGGAACCCTTCGCGAGAATGTCCAAAGTTTCAGCGGGATTTCCAAAATGTTGAAAGGAACTCGAACCATGTCAACCTTGGTTTTGAGAATCTCTCCCGGAGTTTGAGAGATTTGGACGTGAAAGGGTACCAATCTTGTCGGGGATTGGGAACCCTTCGCGAGAATGTCCAAAGTTTCAGTGGGATTTCCAAAATGTTGAAAGGAACTCGAAACATGTCAACCTTGGTTTTGAGAATCTCTCCCGGACTTTGAGAGATTTGGACGTGAAAGGGTACCAATCTTGTCGGGGATTGGGAACCCTTCGCGAGAATGTCCAAAGTTTCAGCGGGATTTCCAAAATGTTGAAAGGAACTCGAAACATGTCAACCTTGGTTTTGAGAATCTCTCCCGGAGTTTGAGAGATTTGGACGTGAAAGGGTACCAATCTTGTCGGGGATTGGGAACCCTTCGCGAGAATGTCCAAAGTTTCAGCGGGATTTCCAAAATGTTGAGAGGAACTCGAAACATGTCACCCTTGGTTTTGAGAATCTCTCCCGGAGTTTGAGAGATTTGGACGTGAAAGGGTACCAATCTTGTCAGGGATTGGGAACCCTTCGCGAGAATGTCCAAAGTTTCAGCGGGATTTCCAAAATGTTGAAAGGAACTCGAACCATGTCAACCTTGGTTTTGAGAATCTCTCCCGGAGTTTGAGAGATTTGGACGTGAAAGGGTACCAATCTTGTCGGGGATTGGGAACCCTTCGCGAGAATGTCCAAAGTTTCAGCGGGATTTCCAAAATGTTGAAAGGAACTGTAACCATGTCAACCTTGGTTTTGAGAATCTCTCCCGGAGTTTGAGAGATTTGGACGTGAAAGGGTACCAATCTTGTCGGGGATTGGGAACCCTTCGCGAGAATGTCCAAAGTTTCAGCGGGATTTCCAAAATGTTGAAAGGAACTCGAAACATGTCAACCTTGGTTTTGAGAATCTCTCCCGGAGTTTGAGAGATTTGGACATGAAAGGGTACCAATCTTGTCGGGGATTGGGAACCCTTCGCCAGAATGTCCAAAGTTTCAGTGGGATTTCCAAAAGGTTGAAAGGAACTCGAAACATGTCAACCTTGGTTTTGAGAATCTCTCCCGGAGTTTGAGAGATTTGCACGTGAAAGGGTACCAATCTTGTCGGGGATTGGGAACCCTTCGCGAGAATGTCCATAGTTTCAGCGGGATTTCCAAAATGTTGAAAGGAACTGGAACCATGTCAACCTTGGTTTTGAGAATCTCTCCCGGAGTTTGAGAGATTTGCACGTGAAAGGGTACCAATCTTGTCGGGGATCGGGAACCCTTCGCGAGAATGTCCAAAGTTTCAGCGGGATTTCCAAAATGTTGAAAGGAACTCGAACCATGTCAACCTTGGTTTTGAGAATCTCTCCCGGACTTTGAGAGATTTGGACGTGAAAGGGTACCAATCTTGTCGGGGATTGGGAACCCTTCGCCAGAATGTCCAAAGTTTCAGTGGGATTTCCAAAATGTTGAAAGGAACTGGAACCATGTCAACCTTGGTTTTGAGAATCTCTCCCGGACTTTGAGAGATTTGGACGTGAAAGGGTACCAATCTTGTCGGGGATTGGGAACCCTTCGCCAGAATGTCCAAAGTTTCAGCGGGATTTCCAAAATGTTGAAAGGAACTCGAAACATGTCAACCTTGGTTTTGAGAATCTCTCCCGGAGTTTGAGAGATTTGGACACGAAAGGGTACCAATCTTGTCGGGGATTGGGAAGACTTCGCGAGAATGTCCAAAGTTTCAGCGGGATTTCCAAAATGTTGAAAGGAACTCGAAACATGTCAACCTTGGTTTTGAGAATCTCTCCCGAAGTTTGAGAGATTTGGACGTGAAAGGGTACCAATCTTGTCGGGGATTGGGAACCCTTCGCGACAATGTCCAAAGTTTCAGCGGGATTTCCAAAATGTTGAAAGGAACTCGAAACATGTCAACCTTGGTTTTGAGAATCTCTCCCGGAGTTTGAGAGATTTGGACATGAAAGGGTACCAATCTTGTCGGGGATTGGGAACCCTTCGCGAGAAAGTCCAAAGTTTCAGCGGGATTTCCAAAATGTTGAAAGGAACTCGAAACATGTCAACCTTGGTTTTGAGAATCTCTCCCGGAGTTTGAGAGATTTGGACGTGAAAGGGTACCAGTCTTGTCGGGGATTGGGAACCCTTCGCGAGAATGTCCAAAGTTTCAGCGGGATTTCCAAAATGTTGAAAGGAACTCGAAACATGTCAACCTTGGTTTTGAGAATCTCTCCCGGAGTTTGAGAGATTTGGATGTGAAAGGGTACCAGTCTTGTCGGGGATTGGGAACCCTTCGCGAGAATGTCCAAAGTTTCAGCGGGATTTCCAAAATGTTGAAAGGAACTCGAAACATGTCAACCTTGGTTTTGAGAATCTCTCCCGGAGTTTGAGAGATTTGGACGTGAAAGGGTACCAATCTTGTCGGGGATTGGGAACCCTTCGCGAGAATGTCCAAAGTTTCAGCGGGATTTCCAAAATGTTGAAAGGAACTCGAAACATGTCAACCTTGGTTTTGAGAATCTCTCCCAGAGTTTGAGAGATTTGGACATGAAAGGGTACCAATCTTGTCGGGGATTGGGAACCCTTCGCGAGAAAGTCCAAAGTTTCAGCGGGATTTCCAAAATGTTGAAAGGAACTCGAAACATGTCAACCTTGGTTTTGAGAATCTCTCCCGGAGTTTGAGAGATTTGGACGTGAAAGGGTACCAGTCTTGTCGGGGATTGGGAACCCTTCGCGAGAATGTCCAAAGTTTCAGCGGGATTTCCAAAATGTTGAAAGGAACTCGAAACATGTCAACCTTGGTTTTGAGAATCTCTCCCGGAGTTTGAGAGATTTGGACGTGAAAGGGTACCAATCTTGTCGGGGATTGGGAACCCTTCGCGAGAATGTCCAAAGTTTCAGCGGGATTTCCAAAATGTTGAAAGGAACTCGAACCATGTCAACCTTGGTTTTGAGAATCTCTCCCGGACTTTGAGAGATTTGGACGTGAAAGGGTACCAGTCTTGTCGGGGATTGGGAACCCTTCGCGAGAATGTCCAAAGTTTCAGCGGGATTTCCAAAATGTTGAAAGGAACTCGAAACATGTCAACCTTGGTTTTGAGAATCTCTCCCGGAGTTTGAGAGATTTGCACGTGAAAGGGTACCAATCTTGTCGGGGATTGGGAACCCTTCGCCAGAATGTCCAAAGTTTCAGCGGGATTTCCAAAATGTTGAAAGGAACTGGAACCATGTCAACCTTGGTTTTGAGAATCTCTCCCAGAGTTTGAGAGATTTGGACGTGAAAGGGTACCAATCTTGTCGGGGATTGGGAACCCTTCGCGAGAATGTCCAAAGTTTCAGCGGGATTTCCAAAATGTTGAAAGGAACTCGAAACATGTCAACCTTGGTTTTGAGAATCTCTCCCGGAGTTTGAGAGATTTGGACGTGAAAGGGTACCAATCTTGTCGGGGATTGGGAACCCTTCGCGAGAATGTCCAAAGTTTCAGTGGGATTTCCAAAAGGTTGAAAGGAACTCGAAACATGTCAACCTTGGTTTTGAGAATCTCTCCCGGAGTTTGAGAGATTTGCACGTGAAAGGGTACCAATCTTGTCGGGGATTGGGAACCCTTCGCGAGAATGTCCATAGTTTCAGCGGGATTTCCAAAATGTTGAAAGGAACTGGAACCATGTCAACCTTGGTTTTGAGAATCTCTCCCGGAGTTTGAGAGATTTGCACGTGAAAGGGTACCAATCTTGTCGGGGATCGGGAACCCTTCGCGAGAATGTCCAAAGTTTCAGCGGGATTTCCAAAATGTTGAAAGGAACTCGAAACATGTCAACCTTGGTTTTGAGAATCTCTCCCGGACTTTGAGAGATTTGGACGTGAAAGGGTACCAATCTTGTCGGGGATTGGGAACCCTTCGCCAGAATGTCCAAAGTTTCAGTGGGATTTCCAAAATGTTGAAAGGAACTGGAACCATGTCAACCTTGGTTTTGAGAATCTCTCCCGGACTTTGAGAGATTTGGATGTGAAAGGGTACCAATCTTGTCGGGGATTGGGAACCCTTCGCGAGAATGTCCAAAGTTTCAGCGGGATTTCCAAAATGTTGAAAGGAACTGGAACCATGTCAACCTTGGTTTTGAGAATCTCTCCCGGAGTTTGAGAGATTTGGACACGAAAGGGTACCAACCTTGTCGGGGATTGGGAAGACTTCGCGAGAATGTCCAAAGTTTCAGAGGGATTTCCAAAATGTTGAAAGGAACTCGAACCATGTCAACCTTGGTTTTGAGAATCTCTCCCGGAGTTTGAGAGATTTGGACGTGAAAGGGTACCAGTCTTGTCGGGGATCGGGAACCCTTCGCGAGAATGTCCAAAGTTTCAGCGGGATTTCCAAAATGTTGAAAGGAACTGGAACCATGTCAACCTTGGTTTTGAGAATCTCTCCCGGAGTTTGAGAGATTTGGACGTGAAAGGGTACCAATCTTGTCGGGGATTGGGAACCCTTCGCGAGAATGTCCAAACTTTCAGCGGGATTTCCAAAATGTTGAAAGGAACTCGAAACATATCAACCTTGGTTTTGAGAATCTCTCCCGGAGTTTGAGAGATTTGGACGTGAAAGGGTACCAATCTTGTCGGGGATTGGGAACCCTTCACGAGAATGTCCAAAGTTTCAGCGGGATTTCCAAAATGTTGAAAGGAACTCGAACCATGTCAACCTTGGTTTTGAGAATCTCTCCCGGAGTTTGAGAGATTTGGACCTGAAAGGGTACCAATCTTGTCGGGTATTGGGAACCCTTCGCGAGAATGTCCAAACTTTCAGAGGGATTTCCAAAATGTTGAAAGGAACTGGAACCATGTCAACCTTGGTTTTGAGAATCTCTCCCGGAGTTTGAGAGATTTGGACGTGAAAGGGTACCAATCTTGTCGGGGATTGGGAACCCTTCGCGAGAATGTCCAAAGTTTCAGCGGGATTTCCAAAATGTTGAAAGGAACTCGAAAAATGTCAACCTTGGTTTTGAGAATCTCTCCCGGACTTTGAGAGATTTGGACGTGAAAGGGTACCAATCTTGTCGGGGATTGGGAACCCTTCGCGAGAATGTCCAAAGTTTCAGCGGGATTTCCAAAATGTTGAAAGGAACTCGAAACATGTCAACCTTGGTTTTGAGAATCTCTCCCGGACTTTGAGAGATTTGGATGTGAAAGGGTACCAATCTTGTCGGGGATCGGGAACCCTTCGCCAGAATGTCCAAAGTTTCAGCGGGATTTCCAAAATGTTGAAAGGAACTCGAAACATGTCAACCTTGGTTTTGAGAATCTCTCCCGGACTTTGAGAGATTTGGACGTGAAAGGGTACCAATCTTGTCGGGGATTGGGAACCCTTCACCAGAATGTCCAAAGTTTCAGCGGGATTTCCAAAATGTTGAAAGGAACTCGAAACATGTCAACCTTGGTTTTGAGAATCTCTCCCGGAGTTTGAGAGATTTGGACGTGAAAGGGTACCAATCTTGTCGGGGATTGGGAACCCTTCGCGAGAATGTCCAAAGTTTCAGCGGGATTTCCAAAATGTTGAAAGGAACTCGAACCATGTCAACCTTGGTTTTGAGAATCTCTCCCGGAGTTTGAGAGATTTGGACGTGAAAGGGTACCAATCTTGTCGGGGATTGGGAACCCTTCGTCAGAATGTCCAAAGTTTCAGTGGGATTTCCAAAATGTTGAAAGGAACTCGAAACATGTCAACCTTGGTTTTGAGAATCTCTCCCGGAGTTTGAGAGATTTGGACGTGAAAGGGTACCAGTCTTGTCGGGGATCGGGAACCCTTCGCGAGAATGTCCAAAGTTTCAGCGGGATTTCCAAAATGTTGAAAGGAACTCGAAACATGTCAACCTTGGTTTTGAGAATCTCTCCCGGAGTTTGAGAGATTTGGACGTGAAAGGGTACCAATCTTGTCGGGGGTTGGGAACCCTTCGCGAGAATGTCCAAAGTTTCAGCGGGATTTCCAAAATGTTGAAAGGAACTCGAAACATGTCAACCTTGGTTTTGAGAATCTCTCCCGGACTTTGAGAGATTTGGACGTGAAAGGGTACCAATCTTGTCGGGGATTGGGAACCCTTCGCGAGAATGTCCAAAGTTTCAGCGGGATTTCCAAAATGTTGGAAGGAACTGGAACCATGTCAACCTTGGTTTTGAGAATCTCTCCCGGAGTTTGAGAGATTTGGACGTGAAAGGGTACCAATCTTGTCGGGGATTGGGAACCCTTCGCGAGAATGTCCAAAGTTTCAGCGGGATTTCCAAAATGTTGAAAGGAACTCGAAACATGTCAACCTTGGTTTTGAGAATCTCTCCCGGAGTTTGAGAGATTTGGACGTGAAAGGGTACCAATCTTGTCGGGGATTGGGAACCCTTCGCGAGAATGTCCAAAGTTTCAGCGGGATTTCCAAAATGTTGAAAGGAACTCGAAACATGTCAACCTTGGTTTTGAGAATCTCTCCCAGAGTTTGAGAGATTTGGACGTGAAAGGGTACCAATCTTGTCGGGGATTGGGAACCCTTCGCCAGAATGTCCAAAGTTTCAGTGGGATTTCCAAAATGTTGAAAGGAACTCGAAACATGTCAACCTTGGTTTTGAGAATCTCTCCCGGAGTTTGAGAGATTTGGACGTGAAAGTGTACCAATCTTGTCGGGGATTGGGAACCCTTCGCGAGAATGTCCAAAGTTTCAGCGGGATTTCCAAAATGTTGAAAGTAACTCGAAACATGTCAACCTTGGTTTTGAGAATCTCTCCCGGACTTTGAGAGATTTGGACATGAAAGGGTACCAATCTTGTCGGGGATTGGGAACCCTTCGCGAGAATGTCCAAAGTTTCAGCGGGATTTCCAAAATGTTGAAAGGAACTCGAAACATGTCAACCTTGGTTTTGAGAATCTCTCCCGGAGTTTGAGAGATTTGGACGTGAAAGGGTAACAATCTTGTCGGGGATTGGGAACCCTTCGCGAGAATGTCCAAACTTTCAGCGGGATTTCCAAAATGTTGAAAGGAACTCGAAACATATCAACCTTGGTTTTGAGAATCTCTCCCGGAGTTTGAGAGATTTGGACGTGAAAGGGTACCAATCTTGTCGGGGATTGGGAACCCTTCACGAGAATGTCCAAAGTTTCAGCGGGATTTCCAAAATGTTGAAAGGAACTCGAACCATGTCAACCTTGGTTTTGAGAATCTCTCCCGGAGTTTGAGAGATTTGGACCTGAAAGGGTACCAATCTTGTCGGGGATTGGGAACCCTTCGCGAGAATGTCCAAAGTTTCAGCGGGATTTCCAAAATGTTGAGAGGAACTCGAAACATGTCACCCTTGGTTTTGAGAATCTCTCCCGGAGTTTGAGAGATTTGGACGTGAAAGGGTACCAATCTTGTCGGGGATTGGGAACCCTTCGCGAGAATGTCCAAAGTTTCAGCGGGATTTCCAAAATGTTGAAAGGAACTCGAAAAATGTCAACCTTGGTTTTGAGAATCTCTCCCGGACTTTGAGAGATTTGGACGTGAAAGGGTACCAATCTTGTCGGGGATTGGGAACCCTTCGCGAGAATGTCCAAAGTTTCAGCGGGATTTCCAAAATGTTGAAAGGAACTCGAACCATGTCAACCTTGGTTTTGAGAATCTCTCCCGGACTTTGAGAGATTTGGATGTGAAAGGGTACCAATCTTGTCGGGGATTGGGAACCCTTCGCCAGAATGTCCAAAGTTTCAGCGGGATTTCCAAAATGTTGAAAGGAACTCAAAACATGTCAACCTTGGTTTTGAGAATCTCTCCCGGAGTTTGAGAGATTTGGACGTGAAAGGGTACCAATCTTGTCGGGGATTGGGAACCCTTCGCCAGAATGTCCAAAGTTTCAGCGGGATTTCCAAAATGTTGAAAGGAACTCGAAACATGTCAACCTTGGTTTTGAGAATCTCTCCCGGAGTTTGAGAGATTTGGACGTGAAAGGGTACCAATCTTGTCGGGGATTGGGAACCCTTCGCGAGAATGTCCAAAGTTTCAGCGGGATTTCCAAAATGTTGAAAGGAACTCGAACCATGTCAACCTTGGTTTTGAGAATCTCTCCCGGAGTTTGAGAGATTTGGACGTGAAAGGGTACCAATCTTGTCGGGGATTGGGAACCCTTCGTCAGAATGTCCAAAGTTTCAGTGGGATTTCCAAAATGTTGAAAGGAACTCGAAACATGTCAACCTTGGTTTTGAGAATCTCTCCCGGAGTTTGAGAGATTTGGACGTGAAAGGGTACCAGTCTTGTCGGGGATCGGGAACCCTTCGCGAGAATGTCCAAAGTTTCAGCGGGATTTCCAAAATGTTGAAAGGAACTCGAAACATGTCAACCTTGGTTTTGAGAATCTCTCCCGGAGTTTGAGAGATTTGGACATGAAAGGGTACCAATCTTGTCGGGGATTGGGAACCCTTCGCGAGAATGTCCAAAGTTTCAGCGGGATTTCCAAAATGTTGAAAGGAACTCGAAACATGTCAACCTTGGTTTTGAGAATCTCTCCCGGAGTTTGAGAGATTTGGACGTGAAAGGGTACCAATCTTGTCGGGGATTGGGAACCCTTCGCGAGAATGTCCAAAGTTTCAGCGGGATTTCCAAAATGTTGAAAGGAACTCGAAACATGTCAACCTTGGTTTTGAGAATCTCTCCCGGACTTTGAGAGATTTGGACGTGAAAGGGTACCAATCTTGTCGGGGATTGGGAACCCTTCGCGAGAATGTCCAAAGTTTCAGCGGGATTTCCAAAATGTTGAAAGGAACTCGAAACATGTCAACCTTGGTTTTGAGAATCTCTCCCGGAGTTTGAGAGATTTGGACGTGAAAGGGTACCAATCTTGTCGGGGATTGGGAACCCTTCGCGAGAATGTCCAAAGTTTCAGCGGGATTTCCAAAATGTTGAAAGGAACTCGAAACATGTCAACCTTGGTTTTGAGAGTCTCTCCCGGAGTTTGAGAGATTTGGACGTGAAAGGGTACCAATCTTGTCGGGGATTGGGAACCCTTCGCGAGAATGTCCAAAGTTTCAGCGGGATTTCCAAAATGTTGAAAGGAACTCGAAAAATGTCAACCTTGGTTTTGAGAATCTCTCCCGGACTTTGAGAGATTTGGACGTGAAAGGGTACCAATCTTGTCGGGGATTGGGAACCCTTCGCGAGAATGTCCAAAGTTTCAGCGGGATTTCCAAAATGTTGAAAGGAACTCGAACCATGTCAACCTTGGTTTTGAGAATCTCTCCCGGACTTTGAGAGATTTGGATGTGAAAGGGTACCAATCTTGTCGGGGATTGGGAACCCTTCGCCAGAATGTCCAAAGTTTCAGCGGGATTTCCAAAATGTTGAAAGGAACTCAAAACATGTCAACCTTGGTTTTGAGAATCTCTCCCGGAGTTTGAGAGATTTGGACGTGAAAGGGTACCAATCTTGTCGGGGATTGGGAACCCTTCGCCAGAATGTCCAAAGTTTCAGCGGGATTTCCAAAATGTTGAAAGGAACTCGAAACATGTCAACCTTGGTTTTGAGAATCTCTCCCGGAGTTTGAGAGATTTGGACGTGAAAGGGTACCAATCTTGTCGGGGATTGGGAACCCTTCGCGAGAATGTCCAAAGTTTCAGCGGGATTTCCAAAATGTTGAAAGGAACTCGAACCATGTCAACCTTGGTTTTGAGAATCTCTCCCGGAGTTTGAGAGATTTGGACGTGAAAGGGTACCAATCTTGTCGGGGATTGGGAACCCTTCGTCAGAATGTCCAAAGTTTCAGTGGGATTTCCAAAATGTTGAAAGGAACTCGAAACATGTCAACCTTGGTTTTGAGAATCTCTCCCGGAGTTTGAGAGATTTGGACGTGAAAGGGTACCAGTCTTGTCGGGGATCGGGAACCCTTCGCGAGAATGTCCAAAGTTTCAGCGGGATTTCCAAAATGTTGAAAGGAACTCGAAACATGTCAACCTTGGTTTTGAGAATCTCTCCCGGAGTTTGAGAGATTTGGACATGAAAGGGTACCAATCTTGTCGGGGATTGGGAACCCTTCGCGAGAATGTCCAAAGTTTCAGCGGGATTTCCAAAATGTTGAAAGGAACTCGAAACATGTCAACCTTGGTTTTGAGAATCTCTCCCGGAGTTTGAGAGATTTGGACGTGAAAGGGTACCAATCTTGTCGGGGATTGGGAACCCTTCGCGAGAATGTCCAAAGTTTCAGCGGGATTTCCAAAATGTTGAAAGGAACTCGAAACATGTCAACCTTGGTTTTGAGAATCTCTCCCGGACTTTGAGAGATTTGGACGTGAAAGGGTACCAATCTTGTCGGGGATTGGGAACCCTTCGCGAGAATGTCCAAAGTTTCAGCGGGATTTCCAAAATGTTGAAAGGAACTCGAAACATGTCAACCTTGGTTTTGAGAATCTCTCCCGGAGTTTGAGAGATTTGGACGTGAAAGGGTACCAATCTTGTCGGGGATTGGGAACCCTTCGCGAGAATGTCCAAAGTTTCAGCGGGATTTCCAAAATGTTGAAAGGAACTCGAAACATGTCAACCTTGGTTTTGAGAGTCTCTCCCAGAGTTTGAGAGATTTGGACGTCAAAGGGTACCAATCTTGTCGGGGATTGGGAACCCTTCGCCAGAATGTCCAAAGTTTCAGTGGGATTTCCAAAATGTTGAAAGGAACTCGAAACACGTCAACCTTGGTTTTGAGAATCTCTCCCGGAGTTTGAGAGATTTGGACGTGAAAGGGTACCAATCTTGTCGGGGATTGGGAACCCTTCGCGAGAATGTCCAAAGTTTCAGCGGGATTTCCAAAATGTTGAAAGTAACTCGAAACATGTCAACCTTGGTTTTGAGAATCTCTCCCGGACTTTGAGAGATTTGGACATGAAAGGGTACCAATCTTGTCGGGGATTGGGAACCCTTCGCGAGAATGTCCAAAGTTTCAGCGGGATTTCCAAAATGTTGAAAGGAACTCGAAACATGTCAACCTTGGTTTTGAGAATCTCTCCCGGAGTTTGAGAGATTTGGACGTGAAAGGGTACCAATTTGTCGGGGATTGGGAACGCTTCGCAAGAATGTCCAAAGTTTCAGCGGGATTTCCAAAATGTTGAAAGGAACTGGAACCATGTCAACCTTGGTTTTGAGAATCTCTCCCGGAGTTTGAGAGATTTGCACGTGAAAGGGTACCAATCTTGTCGGGGATTGGGAAGACTTCGCGAGAATGTCCAAAGTTTCAGCGGGATTTCCAAAATGTTGAAAGGAACTCGAAACATGTCAACCTTGGTTTTGAGAATCTCTCCCGGAGTTTGAGAGATTTGGACGTGAAAGGGTACCAATCTTGTCCGGGATCGGGAACCCTTCGCGAGAATGTCCAAAGTTTCAGCGGGATTTCCAAAATGTTGAAAGGAACTGGAACCATGTCAACCTTGGTTTTGAGAATCTCTCCCGGAGTTTGAGAGATTTGGACGTGAAAGGGTACCAATCTTGTCGGGGATTGGGAACCCTTCGCGAGAATGTCCAAAGTTTCAGCGGGATTTCCAAAATGTTGAAAGGAACTCGAACCATGTCAACCTTGGTTTTGAGAATCTCTCCCGGAGTTTGAGAGATTTGGACGTGAAAGGGTACCAGTCTTGTCGGGGATCGGGAACCCTTCGCGAGAATGTCCAAAGTTTCAGCGGGATTTCCAAAATGTTGAAAGGAACTCGAAACATGTCAACCTTGGTTTTGAGAATCTCTCCCGGACTTTGAGAGATTTGCACGTGAAAGGGTACCAATCTTGTCGGGGATTGGGAACCCTTCGCCAGAATGTCCAAAGTTTCAGCGGGATTTCCAAAATGTTGAAAGGAACTCGAAACATGTCAACCTTGGTTTTGAGAATCTCTCCCGGAGTTTGAGAGATTTGGACGTGAAAGGGTACCAATCTTCTCGGGGATTGGGAACCCTTCACAAGAATGTCCAAAGTTTCAGCGGGATTTCCAAAATGTTGAAAGGAACTCGAAACATGTCAACCTTGGTTTTGAGAATCTCTCCCGGAGTTTGAGAGATTTGGACGTGAAAGGGTACCAATCTTGTCGGGGATTGGGAACCCTTCGCGAGAATGTCCAAAGTTTCAGTGTGATTTCCAAAATGTTGAAAGGAACTCGAACCATGTCAACCTTGGTTTTGAGAATCTCTCCCGGACTTTGAGAGATTTGGACATGAAAGGGTACCAATCTTGTCGGGGATTGGGAACCCTTCGCGAGAATGTCCAAAGTTTCAGCGGGATTTCCAAAATGTTGAAAGGAACTCGAAACATGTCAACCTTGGTTTTGAGAATCTCTCCCGGAGTTTGAGAGATTTGGACGTGAAAGGGTGCCAATCTTGTCGGGGATTGGGAACCCTTCGCGAGAATGTCCAAAGTTTCAGCGGGATTTCCAAAATGTTGAAAGGAACTCGAAACATGTCAACCTTGGTTTTGAGAATCTCTCCCGGACTTTGAGAGATTTGGACGTGAAAGGGTACCAATTTGTCGGGGATTGGGAACCCTTCGCGAGAATGTCCAAAGTTTCAGCGGGATTTCCAAAATGTTGAAAGGAACTCGAAACATGTCAACCTTGGTTTTGAGAATCTCTCCCGGAGTTTGAGAGATTTGGACATGAAAGGGTACCAATCTTGTCGGGGATTGGGAAGACTTCGCGAGAATGTGCAAACTTTCAGCGGGATTTCCAAAATGTTGAAAGGAACTGGAACCATGTCAACCTTGGTTTTGAGAATCTCTCCCGGAGTTTGAGAGATTTGGACGTGAAAGGGTACCAATCTTGTCCGGGATCGGGAACCCTTCGCGAGAATGTCCAAAGTTTCAGCGGGATTTCCAAAATGTTGAAAGGAACTGGAACCATGTCAACCTTGGTTTTGAGAATCTCTCCCGGAGTTTGAGAGATTTGGACGTGAAAGGGTACCAATCTTGTCGGGGATTGGGAACCCTTCGCGAGAATGTCCAAAGTTTCAGCGGGATTTCCAAAATGTTGAAAGGAACTCGAACCATGTCAACCTTGGTTTTGAGAATCTCTCCCGGAGTTTGAGAGATTTGGACGTGAAAGGGTACCAGTCTTGTCGGGGATCGGGAACCCTTCGCGAGAATGTCCAAAGTTTCAGCGGGATTTCCAAAATGTTGAAAGGAACTCGAAACATGTCAACCTTGGTTTTGAGAATCTCTCCCGGACTTTGAGAGATTTGGACGTGAAAGGGTACCAATCTTGTCGGGGATTGGGAACCCTTCGCCAGAATGTCCAAAGTTTCAGCGGGATTTCCAAAATGTTGAAAGGAACTCGAAACATGTCAACCTTGGTTTTGAGAATCTCTCCCGGAGTTTGAGAGATTTGGACGTGAAAGGGTACCAATCTTGTCGGGGATTGGGAAGACTTCGCGAGAATGTCCAAAGTTTCAGCGGGATTTCCAAAATGTTGAAAGGAACTCGAAACATGTCAACCTTGGTTTTGAGAATCTCTCCCGGAGTTTGAGAGATTTGGACGTGAAAGGGTACCAATCTTGTCGGGGATTGGGAACCCTTCGCGAGAATGTCCAAAGTTTCAGTGTGATTTCCAAAATGTTGAAAGGAACTCGAACCATGTCAACCTTGGTTTTGAGAATCTCTCCCGGACTTTGAGAGATTTGGACATGAAAGGGTACCAATCTTGTCGGGGATTGGGAACCCTTCGCGAGAATGTCCAAAGTTTCAGCGGGATTTCCAAAATGTTGAAAGGAACTCGAAACATGTCAACCTTGGTTTTGAGAATCTCTCCCGGAGTTTGAGAGATTTGGACGTGAAAGGGTGCCAATCTTGTCGGGGATTGGGAACCCTTCGCGAGAATGTCCAAAGTTTCAGCGGGATTTCCAAAATGTTGAAAGGAACTCGAAACATGTCAACCTTGGTTTTGAGAATCTCTCCCGGAGTTTGAGAGATTTGGACGTGAAAGGGTACCAATTTGTCGGGGATTGGGAACCCTTCGCGAGAATGTCCAAAGTTTCAGCGGGATTTCCAAAATGTCGAAAGGAACTCGAAACATGTCAACCTTGGTTTTGAGAATCTCTCCCGGAGTTTGAGAGATTTGGACATGAAAGGGTACCAATCTTGTCGGGGATTGGGAACCCTTCGCGAGAATGTCCAAAGTTTCAGCGGGATTTCCAAAATGTTGAAAGGAACTCGAAACATGTCAACCTTGGTTTTGAGAATCTCTCCCGGAGTTTGAGAGATTTGGATGTGAAAGGGTACCAATTTGTCGGGGATTGGGAACGCTTCGCAAGAATGTCCAAAGTTTCAGCGGGATTTCCAAAATGTTGAAAGGAACTGGAACCATGTCAACCTTGGTTTTGAGAATCTCTCCCGGAGTTTGAGAGATTTGCACGTGAAAGGGTACCAATCTTGTCGGGGATCGGGAACCCTTCGCGAGAATGTCCAAAGTTTCAGCGGGATTTCCAAAATGTTGAAAGGAACTGGAACCATGTCAACCTTGGTTTTGAGAATCTCTCCCGGAGTTTGAGAGATTTGGACGTGAAAGGGTACCAATCTTCTCGGGGATTGGGAACCCTTCGCGAGAATGTCCAAAGTTTCAGCGGGATTTCCAAAATGTTGAAAGGAACTCGAAACATGTCAACCTTGGTTTTGAGAATCTCTCCCGGAGTTTGAGAGATTTGGACGTGAAAGGGTACCAATCTTGTCGGGGATTGGGAACCCTTCGCGAGAATGTCCAAAGTTTCAGCGGGATTTCCAAAATGTTGAAAGGAACTCGAAACATGTCAACCTTGGTTTTGAGAATCTCTCCCGGAGTTTGAGAGATTTGGACATGAAAGGGTACCAATCTTGTCGGGGATTGGGAACCCTTCGCGAGAATGTCCAAAGTTTCAGCGGGATTTCCAAAATGTTGAAAGGAACTCGAAACATGTCAACCTTGGTTTTGAGAATCTCTCCCGGAGTTTGAGAGATTTGGACGTGAAAGGGTACCAATTTGTCGGGGATTGGGAACGCTTCGCAAGAATGTCCAAAGTTTCAGCGGGATTTCCAAAATGTTGAAAGGAACTGGAACCATGTCAACCTTGGTTTTGAGAATCTCTCCCGGAGTTTGAGAGATTTGCACGTGAAAGGGTACCAATCTTGTCGGGGATCGGGAACCCTTCGCGAGAATGTCCAAAGTTTCAGCGGGATTTCCAAAATGTTGAAAGGAACTCGAAACATGTCAACCTTGGTTTTGAGAATCTCTCCCGGAGTTTGAGAGATTTGGACGTGAAAGGGTACCAATCTTCTCGGGGATTGGGAACCCTTCGCGAGAATGTCCAAAGTTTCAGCGGGATTTCCAAAATGTTGAAAGGAACTCGAAACATGTCAACCTTGGTTTTGAGAATCTCTCCCGGACTTTGAGAGATTTGGACATGAAAGGGTACCAATCTTGTCGGGGATTGGGAACCCTTCGCGAGAATGTCCAAAGTTTCAGCGGGATTTCCAAAATGTTGAAAGGAACTCGAAACATGTCAACCTTGGTTTTGAGAATCTCTCCCGGAGTTTGAGAGATTTGGACGTGAAAGGGTACCAATTTGTCGGGGATTGGGAACGCTTCGCAAGAATGTCCAAAGTTTCAGCGGGATTTCCACAATCTTGAAAGGAACTGGAACCATGTCAACCTTGGTTTTGAGAATCTCTCCCGGAGTTTGAGAGATTTGCACGTGAAAGGGTACCAATCTTGTCGGGGATCGGGAACCCTTCGCGAGAATGTCCAAAGTTTCAGCGGGATTTCCAAAATGTTGAAAGGAACTCGAAACATGTCAACCTTGGTTTTGAGAATCTCTCCCGGAGTTTGAGAGATTTGGACGTGAAAGGGTACCAATCTTCTCGGGGATTGGGAACCCTTCGCGAGAATGTCCAAAGTTTCAGTGGGATTTCCAAAATGTTGAAAGGAACTCGAAACATGTCAACCTTGGTTTTGAGAATCTCTCCCGGAGTTTGAGAGATTTGGACGTGAAAGGGTACCAATCTTGTCGGGGATTGGGAACCCTTCGCGAGAATGTCCAAAGTTTCAGCGGGATTTCCAAAATGTTGAAAGGAACTCGAAACATGTCAACCTTGGTTTTGAGAATCTCTCCCGGAGTTTGAGAGATTTGGACGTGAAAGGGTACCAATCTTCTCGGGGATTGGGAACCCTTCGCGAGAATGTCCAAAGTTTCAGCGGGATTTCCAAAATGTTGAAAGGAACTCGAAACATGTCAACCTTGGTTTTGAGAATCTCTCCCGGAGTTTGAGAGATTTGGACATGAAAGGGTACCAATTTGTCGGGGATTGGGAACCCTTCGCGAGAATGTCCAAAGTTTCAGCGGGATTTCCAAAATGTTGAAAGGAACTGGAACCATGTCAACCTTGGTTTTGAGAATCTCTCCCGGAGTTTGAGAGATTTGCACGTGAAAGGGTACCAATCTTGTCGGGGATCGGGAACCCTTCGCGAGAATGTCCAAAGTTTCAGCGGGATTTCCAAAATGTTGAAAGGAACTCGAACCATGTCAACCTTGGTTTTGAGAATCTCTCCCGGAGTTTGAGAGATTTGGACGTGAAAGGGTACCAATCTTCTCGGGGATTGGGAACCCTTCGCGAGAATGTCCAAAGTTTCAGCGGGATTTCCAAAATGTTGAAAGGAACTCGAAACATGTCAACCTTGGTTTTGAGAATCTCTCCCGGAGTTTGAGAGATTTGGACGTGAAAGGGTGCCAATCTTGTCGGGGATTGGGAACCCTTCGCGAGAATGTCCAAAGTTTCAGCGGGATTTCCAAAATGTTGAAAGGAACTCGAAACATGTCAACCTTGGTTTTGAGAATCTCTCCCGGACTTTGAGAGATTTGGACGTGAAAGGGTACCAATTTGTCGGGGATTGGGAACCCTTCGCGAGAATGTCCAAAGTTTCAGCGGGATTTCCAAAATGTTGAAAGGAACTCGAAACATGTCAACCTTGGTTTTGAGAATCTCTCCCGGAGTTTGAGAGATTTGGACATGAAAGGGTACCAATCTTGTCGGGGATTGGGAAGACTTCGCGAGAATGTGCAAACTTTCAGCGGGATTTCCAAAATGTTGAAAGGAACTGGAACCATGTCAACCTTGGTTTTGAGAATCTCTCCCGGAGTTTGAGAGATTTGGACGTGAAAGGGTACCAATCTTGTCCGGGATCGGGAACCCTTCGCGAGAATGTCCAAAGTTTCAGCGGGATTTCCAAAATGTTGAAAGGAACTGGAACCATGTCAACCTTGGTTTTGAGAATCTCTCCCGGAGTTTGAGAGATTTGGACGTGAAAGGGTACCAATCTTGTCGGGGATTGGGAACCCTTCGCGAGAATGTCCAAAGTTTCAGCGGGATTTCCAAAATGTTGAAAGGAACTCGAACCATGTCAACCTTGGTTTTGAGAATCTCTCCCGGAGTTTGAGAGATTTGGACGTGAAAGGGTACCAGTCTTGTCGGGGATCGGGAACCCTTCGCGAGAATGTCCAAAGTTTCAGCGGGATTTCCAAAATGTTGAAAGGAACTCGAAACATGTCAACCTTGGTTTTGAGAATCTCTCCCGGACTTTGAGAGATTTGGACGTGAAAGGGTACCAATCTTGTCGGGGATTGGGAACCCTTCGCCAGAATGTCCAAAGTTTCAGCGGGATTTCCAAAATGTTGAAAGGAACTCGAAACATGTCAACCTTGGTTTTGAGAATCTCTCCCGGAGTTTGAGAGATTTGGACGTGAAAGGGTACCAATCTTGTCGGGGATTGGGAAGACTTCGCGAGAATGTCCAAAGTTTCAGCGGGATTTCCAAAATGTTGAAAGGAACTCGAAACATGTCAACCTTGGTTTTGAGAATCTCTCCCGGAGTTTGAGAGATTTGGACGTGAAAGGGTACCAATCTTGTCGGGGATTGGGAACCCTTCGCGAGAATGTCCAAAGTTTCAGTGTGATTTCCAAAATGTTGAAAGGAACTCGAACCATGTCAACCTTGGTTTTGAGAATCTCTCCCGGACTTTGAGAGATTTGGACATGAAAGGGTACCAATCTTGTCGGGGATTGGGAACCCTTCGCGAGAATGTCCAAAGTTTCAGCGGGATTTCCAAAATGTTGAAAGGAACTCGAAACATGTCAACCTTGGTTTTGAGAATCTCTCCCGGAGTTTGAGAGATTTGGACGTGAAAGGGTGCCAATCTTGTCGGGGATTGGGAACCCTTCGCGAGAATGTCCAAAGTTTCAGCGGGATTTCCAAAATGTTGAAAGGAACTCGAAACATGTCAACCTTGGTTTTGAGAATCTCTCCCGGAGTTTGAGAGATTTGGACGTGAAAGGGTACCAATTTGTCGGGGATTGGGAACCCTTCGCGAGAATGTCCAAAGTTTCAGCGGGATTTCCAAAATGTCGAAAGGAACTGGAACCATGTCAACCTTGGTTTTGAGAATCTCTCCCGGAGTTTGAGAGATTTGGACGTTAAAGGGTACCAATCTTGTCGGGGATTGGGAACCCTTCGCGAGAATGTCCAAAGTTTCAGCGGGATTTCCAAAATGTTGAAAGGAACTCGAAACATGTCAACCTTGGTTTTGAGAATCTCTCCCGGAGTTTGAGAGATTTGGACGTGAAAGGGTACCAATTTGTCGGGGATTGGGAACGCTTCGCAAGAATGTCCAAAGTTTCAGCGGGATTTCCAAAATGTTGAAAGGAACTGGAACCATGTCAACCTTGGTTTTGAGAATCTCTCCCGGAGTTTGAGAGATTTGCACGTGAAAGGGTACCAATCTTGTCGGGGATCGGGAACCCTTCGCGAGAATGTCCAAAGTTTCAGCGGGATTTCCAAAATGTTGAAAGGAACTGGAACCATGTCAACCTTGGTTTTGAGAATCTCTCCCGGAGTTTGAGAGATTTGGACGTGAAAGGGTACCAATCTTCTCGGGGATTGGGAACCCTTCGCGAGAATGTCCAAAGTTTCAGCGGGATTTCCAAAATGTTGAAAGGAACTCGAAACATGTCAACCTTGGTTTTGAGAATCTCTCCCGGAGTTTGAGAGATTTGGACGTGAAAGGGTACCAATCTTGTCGGGGATTGGGAACCCTTCGCGAGAATGTCCAAAGTTTCAGCGGGATTTCCAAAATGTTGAAAGGAACTCGAAACATGTCAACCTTGGTTTTGAGAATCTCTCCCGGAGTTTGAGAGATTTGGACATGAAAGGGTACCAATCTTGTCGGGGATTGGGAACCCTTCGCGAGAATGTCCAAAGTTTCAGCGGGATTTCCAAAATGTTGAAAGGAACTCGAAACATGTCAACCTTGGTTTTGAGAATCTCTCCCGGAGTTTGAGAGATTTGGACGTGAAAGGGTACCAATTTGTCGGGGATTGGGAACGCTTCGCAAGAATGTCCAAAGTTTCAGCGGGATTTCCAAAATGTTGAAAGGAACTGGAACCATGTCAACCTTGGTTTTGAGAATCTCTCCCGGAGTTTGAGAGATTTGCACGTGAAAGGGTACCAATCTTGTCGGGGATCGGGAACCCTTCGCGAGAATGTCCAAAGTTTCAGCGGGATTTCCAAAATGTTGAAAGGAACTCGAAACATGTCAACCTTGGTTTTGAGAATCTCTCCCGGAGTTTGAGAGATTTGGACGTGAAAGGGTACCAATCTTCTCGGGGATTGGGAACCCTTCGCGAGAATGTCCAAAGTTTCAGCGGGATTTCCAAAATGTTGAAAGGAACTCGAAACATGTCAACCTTGGTTTTGAGAATCTCTCCCGGAGTTTGAGAGATTTGGACATGAAAGGGTACCAATCTTGTCGGGGATTGGGAACCCTTCGCGAGAATGTCCAAAGTTTCAGCGGGATTTCCAAAATGTTGAAAGGAACTCGAAACATGTCAACCTTGGTTTTGAGAATCTCTCCCGGAGTTTGAGAGATTTGGACGTGAAAGGGTACCAATTTGTCGGGGATTGGGAACGCTTCGCAAGAATGTCCAAAGTTTCAGCGGGATTTCCACAATCTTGAAAGGAACTGGAACCATGTCAACCTTGGTTTTGAGAATCTCTCCCGGAGTTTGAGAGATTTGCACGTGAAAGGGTACCAATCTTGTCGGGGATCGGGAACCCTTCGCGAGAATGTCCAAAGTTTCAGCGGGATTTCCAAAATGTTGAAAGGAACTCGAAACATGTCAACCTTGGTTTTGAGAATCTCTCCCGGAGTTTGAGAGATTTGGACGTGAAAGGGTACCAATCTTCTCGGGGATTGGGAACCCTTCGCGAGAATGTCCAAAGTTTCAGTGGGATTTCCAAAATGTTGAAAGGAACTCGAAACATGTCAACCTTGGTTTTGAGAATCTCTCCCGGAGTTTGAGAGATTTGGACGTGAAAGGGTACCAATCTTGTCGGGGATTGGGAACCCTTCGCGAGAATGTCCAAAGTTTCAGCGGGATTTCCAAAATGTTGAAAGGAACTCGAAACATGTCAACCTTGGTTTTGAGAATCTCTCCCGGAGTTTGAGAGATTTGGACGTGAAAGGGTACCAATCTTCTCGGGGATTGGGAACCCTTCGCGAGAATGTCCAAAGTTTCAGCGGGATTTCCAAAATGTTGAAAGGAACTCGAAACATGTCAACCTTGGTTTTGAGAATCTCTCCCGGAGTTTGAGAGATTTGGACATGAAAGGGTACCAATTTGTCGGGGATTGGGAACCCTTCGCGAGAATGTCCAAAGTTTCAGCGGGATTTCCAAAATGTTGAAAGGAACTGGAACCATGTCAACCTTGGTTTTGAGAATCTCTCCCGGAGTTTGAGAGATTTGCACGTGAAAGGGTACCAATCTTGTCGGGGATCGGGAACCCTTCGCGAGAATGTCCAAAGTTTCAGCGGGATTTCCAAAATGTTGAAAGGAACTCGAACCATGTCAACCTTGGTTTTGAGAATCTCTCCCGGAGTTTGAGAGATTTGGACGTGAAAGTGTACCAATCTTCTCGGGGATTGGGAACCCTTCGCGAGAATGTCCAAAGTTTCAGCGGGATTTCCAAAATGTTGAAAGGAACTCGAAACATGTCAACCTTGGTTTTGAGAATCTCTCCCGGACTTTGAGAGATTTGGACATGAAAGGGTACCAATCTTGTCGGGGATTGGGAACCCTTCGCGAGAATGTCCAAAGTTTCAGCGGGATTTCCAAAATGTTGAAAGGAACTCGAAACATGTCAACCTTGGTTTTGAGAATCTCTCCCGGAGTTTGAGAGATTTGGACGTGAAAGGGTACCAGTTTGTCGGGGATTGGGAACGCTTCGCAAGAATGTCCAAAGTTTCAGCGGGATTTCCACAATCTTGAAAGGAACTGGAACCATGTCAACCTTGGTTTTGAGAATCTCTCCCGGAGTTTGAGAGATTTGCACGTGAAAGGGTACCAATCTTGTCGGGGATCGGGAACCCTTCGCGAGAATGTCCAAAGTTTCAGCGGGATATCCAAAATGTTGAAAGGAACTGGAACCATGTCAACCTTGGTTTTGAGAATCTCTCCCGGAGTTTGAGAGATTTGGACGTGAAAGGGTACCAATCTTGTCGGGGATCGGGAACCCTTCGCGAGAATGTCCAAAGTTTCAGCGGGATTTCCAAAATGTTGAAAGGAACTCGAAACATGTCAACCTTGGTTTTGAGAATCTCTCCCGGAGTTTGAGAGATTTGGACGTGAAAGGGTACCAATCTTCTCAGGGATTGGGAACCCTTCGCGAGAATGTCCAAAATTTCAGTGGGATTTCCAAAATGTTGAAAGGAACTGGAACCATGTCAACCTTGGTTTTGAGAATCTCTCCCGGAGTTTGAGAGATTTGGACGTGAAAGGGTACCAATCTTGTCGGGGATTGGGAACCCTTCGCGAGAATGTCCAAAGTTTCAGCGGGATTTCCAAAATGTTGAAAGGAACTCGAAACATGTCAACCTTGGTTTTGAGAATCTCTCCCGGAGTTTGAGAGATTTGGACATGAAAGGGTACCAATCTTGTCGGGGATTGGGAAGACTTCGCGAGAATGTCCAAAGTTTCAGCGGGATTTCCAAAATGTTGAAAGGAACTCGAAACATGTCAACCTTGGTTTTGAGAATCTCTCCCGGAGTTTGAGAGATTTGGACGTGAAAGGGTACCAATCTTGTCCGGGATCGGGAACCCTTCGCGAGAATGTCCAAAGTTTCAGCAGGATTTCCAAAATGTTGAAAGGAACTGGAACCATGTCAACCTTGGTTTTGAGAATCTCTCCCGGAGTTTGAGAGATTTGGACGTGAAAGGGTACCAATCTTGTCGGGGATTGGGAACCCTTCGCGAGAATGTCCAAAGTTTCAGCGGGATTTCCAAAATGTTGAAAGGAACTCGAAACATGTCAACCTTGGTTTTGAGAATCTCTCCCGGAGTTTGAGAGATTTGGACGTGAAAGGGTACCAATCTTGTCGGGGATTGGGAACCCTTCGCGAGAATGTCCAAAGTTTCAGCGGGATTTCCAAAATGTTGAAAGGAACTCGAAACATGTCAACCTTGGTTTTGAGAATCTCTCCCGGACTTTGAGAGATTTGGACATGAAAGGGTACCAATCTTGTCGGGGATTGGGAACCCTTCGCGAGAATGTCCAAAGTTTCAGCGGGATTTCCAAAATGTTGAAAGGAACTCGAAACATGTCAACCTTGGTTTTGAGAATCTCTCCCGGAGTTTGAGAGATTTGGACGTGAAAGGGTACCAATTTGTCGGGGATTGGGAATGCTTCGCAAGAATGTCCAAAGTTTCAGCGGGATTTCCAAAATGTTGAAAGGAACTGGAACCATGTCAACCTTGGTTTTGAGAATCTCTCCCGGAGTTTGAGAGATTTGCACGTGAAAGGGTACCAATCTTGTCGGGGATCGGGAACCCTTCGCGAGAATGTCCAAAGTTTCAGCGGGATTTCCAAAATGTTGAAAGGAACTCGAAACATGTCAACCTTGGTTTTGAGAATCTCTCCCGGAGTTTGAGAGATTTGGACGTGAAAGGGTACCAATCTTCTCAGGGATTGGGAACCCTTCGCGAGAATGTCCAAAGTTTCAGTGGGATTTCCAAAATGTTGAAAGGAACTGGAACCATGTCAACCTTGGTTTTGAGAATCTCTCCCGGAGTTTGAGAGATTTGGACGTTAAAGGGTACCAATCTTGTCGGGGATTGGGAACCCTTCGCGAGAATGTCCAAAGTTTCAGCGGGATTTCCAAAATGTTGAAAGGAACTCGAAACATGTCAACCTTGGTTTTGAGAATCTCTCCCGGAGTTTGAGAGATTTGGACATGAAAGGGTACCAATCTTGTCGGGGATTGGGAAGACTTCGCGAGAATGTCCAAAGTTTCAGCGGGATTTCCAAAATGTTGAAAGGAACTCGAAACATGTCAACCTTGGTTTTGAGAATCTCTCCCGGAGTTTGAGAGATTTGGACGTGAAAGGGTACCAATCTTGTCCGGGATCGGGAACCCTTCGCGAGAATGTCCAAAGTTTCAGCAGGATTTCCAAAATGTTGAAAGGAACTGGAACCATGTCAACCTTGGTTTTGAGAATCTCTCCCGGAGTTTGAGAGATTTGGACGTGAAAGGGTACCAATCTTGTCGGGGATTGGGAACCCTTCGCGAGAATGTCCAAAGTTTCAGCGGGATTTCCAAAATGTTGAAAGGAACTCGAACCATGTCAACCTTGGTTTTGAGAATCTCTCCCGGAGTTTGAGAGATTTGGACGTGAAAGGGTACCAGTCTTGTCGGGGATCGGGAACCCTTCGCGAGAATGTCCAAAGTTTCAGCGGGATTTCCAAAATGTTGAAAGGAACTCGAAACATGTCAACCTTGGTTTTGAGAATCTCTCCCGGAGTTTGAGAGATTTGGACGTGAAAGGGTACCAATCTTGTCGGGGATTGGGAACCCTTCGCGAGAATGTCCAAAGTTTCAGCGGGATTTCCAAAATGTTGAAAGGAACTCGAAACATGTCAACCTTGGTTTTGAGAATCTCTCCCGGACTTTGAGAGATTTGGACGTGAAAGGGTACCAATCTTCTCGGGGATTGGGAACCCTTCACCAGAATGTCCAAAGTTTCAGCGGGATTTCCAAAATGTTGAAAGGAACTCGAAACATGTCAACCTTGGTTTTGAGAATCTCTCCCGGAGTTTGAGAGATTTGCACGTGAAAGGGTACCAATCTTGTCGGGGATTGGGAACCCTTCGCGAGAATGTCCAAAGTTTCAGTGTGATTTCCAAAATGTTGAAAGGAACTCGAACCATGTCAACCTTGGTTTTGAGAATCTCTCCCGGACTTTGAGAGATTTGGACGTGAAAGGGTACCAATCTTGTCGGGGATTGGGAACCCTTCGTCAGAATGTCCAAAGTTTCAGCGGGATTTCCAAAATGTTGAAAGGAACTCGAAACATGTCAACCTTGGTTTTGAGAATCTCTCCCGGAGTTTGAGAGATTTGGACGTGAAAGGGTACCAGTCTTGTTGGGGATTGGGAACCCTTCGCGAGAATGTCCAAAGTTTCAATGTGATTTCCAAAATGTTGAAAGGAACTCGAACCATGTCAACCTTGGTTTTGAGAATCTCTCCCGGACTTTGAGAGATTTGCACGTGAAAGGGTACCAATCTTGTCGGGGATTGGGAACCCTTCGCGAGAATGTCCAAAGTTTCAGCGGGATTTCCAAAATGTTGAAAGGAACTCGAAACATGTCAACCTTGGTTTTGAGAATCTCTCCCGGAGTTTGAGAGATTTGCACGTGAAAGGGTACCAATCTTGTCGAGGATTGGGAACCCTTCGAGACAATGTCCAAAGTTTCAGCGGGATTTCCAAAATGTTGAAAGGAACTCGAAACATGTCAACCTTGGTTTTGAGAATCTCTCCCGGACTTTGAGAGATTTGGACGTGAAAGGGTACCAATCTTGTCGGGGATTGGGAACCCTTCGCGAGAATGTCCAAAGTTTCAGCGGGATTTCCAAAATGTTGAAAGGAACTCGAAACATGTCAACCTTGGTTTTGAGAATCTCTCCCGGAGTTTGAGAGATTTGGACGTGAAAGGGTACCAATCTTGTCGGGGATTGGGAACCCTTCGCGAGAATGTCCAAAGTTTCAGCGGGATTTCCAAAATGTTGAAAGGAACTCGAAACATGTCAACCTTGGTTTTGAGAATCTCTCCCAGAGTTTGAGAGATTTGGACGTGAAAGGGTACCAATCTTGTCGGGGATTGGGAACCCTTCGCCAGAATGTCCAAAGTTTCAGTGGGATTTCCAAAATGTTGAAAGGAACTCGAAACATGTCAACCTTGGTTTTGAGAATCTCTCCCGGAGTTTGAGAGATTTGGACGTGAAAGGGTACCAATCTTGTCGGGGATTGGGAACCCTTCGCGAGAATGTCCAAAGTTTCAGCGGGATTTCCAAAATGTTGAAAGGAACTCGAAACATGTCAACCTTGGTTTTGAGAATCTCTCCCGGAGTTTGAGAGATTTGGACGTGAAAGGGTGCCAATCTTGTCGGGGATTGGGAACCCTTCGCGAGAATGTCCAAAGTTTCAGCGGGATTTCCAAAATGTTGAAAGGAACTCGAAACATGTCAACCTTGGTTTTGAGAATCTCTCCCGGAGTTTGAGAGATTTGGACGTGAAAGGGTACCAATCTTGTCGGGGATTGGGAACCCTTCGCGAGAATGTCCAAAGTTTCAATGTGATTTCCAAAATGTTGAAAGGAACTCGAACCATGTCAACCTTGGTTTTGAGAATCTCTCCCGGAGTTTGAGAGATTTGGACGTGAAAGGGTACCAATCTTGTCGGGGATTGGGAACCCTTCGCGAGAATGTCCAAAGTTTCAGCGGGATTTCCAAAATGTTGAAAGGAACTCGAAACATGTCAACCTTGGTTTTGAGAATCTCTCCCGGAGTTTGAGAGATTTGCACGTGAAAGGGTACCAATCTTGTCGGGGATTGGGAACCCTTCGCGAGAATGTCCAAAGTTTCAGCGGGATTTCCAAAATGTTGAAAGGAACTCGAAACATGTCAACCTTGGTTTTGAGAATCTCTCCCGGAGTTTGAGAGATTTGCACGTGAAAGGGTACCAATCTTGTCGGGGATTGGGAACCCTTCGCCAGAATGTCCAAAGTTTCAGTGGGATTTCCAAAATGTTGAAAGGAACTCGAAACATGTCAACCTTGGTTTTGAGAATCTCTCCCGGAGTTTGAGAGATTTGGACGTGAAAGGGTACCAATCTTGTCGGGGATTGGGAACCCTTCGCGAGAATGTCCAAAGTTTCAGCGGGATTTCCAAAATGTTGAAAGGAACTCGAAACATGTCAACCTTGGTTTTGAGAATCTCTCCCGGAGTTTGAGAGATTTGGACGTGAAAGGGTACCAATCTTGTCGGGGATTGGGAACCCTTCGCGAGAATGTCCAAAGTTTCAGCGGGATTTCCAAAATGTTGAAAGGAACTCGAAACATGTCAACCTTGGTTTTGAGAATCTCTCCCAGAGTTTGAGAGATTTGGACGTGAAAGGGTACCAATCTTGTCGGGGATTGGGAACCCTTCGCCAGAATGTCCAAAGTTTCAGTGGGATTTCCAAAATGTTGAAAGGAACTCGCAACATGTCAACCTTGGTTTTGAGAATCTCTCCCGGAGTTTGAGAGATTTGGACGTGAAAGGGTACCAATCTTGTCGGGGATTGGGAACCCTTCGCGAGAATGTCCAAAGTTTCAGCGGGATTTCCAAAATGTTGAAAGGAACTCGAAACATGTCAACCTTGGTTTTGAGAATCTCTCCCGGAGTTTGAGAGATTTGGACGTGAAAGGGTGCCAATCTTGTCGGGGATTGGGAACCCTTCGCGAGAATGTCCAAAGTTTCAGTGGGATTTCCAAAATGTTGAAAGGAACTCGAAACATGTCAACCTTGGTTTTGAGAATCTCTCCCGGAGTTTGAGAGATTTGGACGTGAAAGGGTACCAATCTTGTCGGGGATTGGGAACCCTTCGCGAGAATGTCCAAAGTTTCAGCGGGATTTCCAAAATGTTGAAAGGAACTGGAACCATGTCAACCTTGGTTTTGAGAATCTCTCCCGGACTTTGAGAGATTTGCACGTGAAAGTGTACCAATCTTGTCGGGGATCGGGAACCCTTCGCGAGAATGTCCAAAGTTTCAGCGGGATTTCCAAAATGTTGAAAGGAACTCGAAACATGTCAACCTTGGTTTTGAGAATCTCTCCCGGAGTTTGAGAGATTTGGACGTGAAAGGGTACCAATCTTGTCGGGGATTGGGAACCCTTCGCGAGAATGTCCAAAGTTTCAATGTGATTTCCAAAATGTTGAAAGGAACTCGAACCATGTCAACCTTGGTTTTGAGAATCTCTCCCGGACTTTGAGAGATTTGGACGTGAAAGGGTACCAATCTTGTCGGGGATTGGGAACCCTTCGCGAGAATGTCCAAAGTTTCAGCGGGATTTCCAAAATGTTGAAAGGAACTCGAAACATGTCAACCTTGGTTTTGAGAATCTCTCCCGGAGTTTGAGAGATTTGCACGTGAAAGGGTACCAATCTTGTCGGGGATTGGGAACCCTTCGCGAGAATGTCCAAAGTTTCAGCGGGATTTCCAAAATGTTGAAAGGAACTCGAAACATGTCAACCTTGGTTTTGAGAATCTCTCCCGGAGTTTGAGAGATTTGGACGTGAAAGGGTACCAATCTTGTCGGGGATTGGGAACCCTTCGCGAGAATGTCCAAAGTTTCAGCGGGATTTCCAAAATGTTGAAAGGAACTCGAAACATGTCAACCTTGGTTTTGAGAATCTCTCCCGGAGTTTGAGAGATTTGGACGTGAAAGGGTACCAATCTTGTCGGGGATTGGGAACCCTTCGCGAGAATGTCCAAAGTTTCAGCGGGATTTCCAAAATGTTGAAAGGAACTCGAAACATGTCAACCTTGGTTTTGAGAATCTCTCCCAGAGTTTGAGAGATTTGGACGTGAAAGGGTACCAATCTTGTCGGGGATTGGGAACCCTTCGCCAGAATGTCCAAAGTTTCAGTGGGATTTCCAAAATGTTGAAAGGAACTCGAAACATGTCAACCTTGGTTTTGAGAATCTCTCCCGGAGTTTGAGAGATTTGGACGTGAAAGGGTACCAATCTTGTCGGGGATTGGGAACCCTTCGCGAGAATGTCCAAAGTTTCAGCGGGATTTCCAAAATGTTGAAAGGAACTCGAAACATGTCAACCTTGGTTTTGAGAATCTCTCCCGGAGTTTGAGAGATTTGGACGTGAAAGGGTACCAATCTTGTCGGGGATTGGGAACCCTTCGCGAGAATGTCCAAAGTTTCAGCGGGATTTCCAAAATGTTGAAAGGAACTCGAAACATGTCAACCTTGGTTTTGAGAATCTCTCCCGGAGTTTGAGAGATTTGGACGTGAAAGGGTACCAATTTGTCGGGGATTGGGAACGCTTCGCGAGAATGTCCAGAGTTTCAGCGGGATTTCCAAAATGTTGAAAGGAACTGGAACCATGTCAACCTTGGTTTTGAGAATCTCTCCCGGAGTTTGAGAGATTTGGACGTGAAAGGGTACCAATCTTGTCGGGGATTGGGAACCCTTCGCGAGAATGTCCAAAGTTTCAGCGGGATTTCCAAAATGTTGAAAGGAACTCGAACCATGTCAACCTTGGTTTTGAGAATCTCTCCCGGAGTGTGAGAGATTTGGACGTGAAAGGGTACCAGTCTTGTCGGGGATCGGGAACCCTTCGCGAGAATGTCCAAAGTTTCAGCGGGATTTCCAAAATGTTGAAAGGAACTCGAAACATGTCAACCTTGGTTTTGAGAATCTCTCCCGGAGTTTGAGAGATTTGGACGTGAAAGGGTACCAATCTTGTCGGGGATTGGGAACCCTTCACGAGAATGTCCAAAGTTTCAGCGGGATTTCCAAAATGTTGAAAGGAACTCGAAACATGTCAACCTTGGTTTTGAGAATCTCTCCCGGAGTTTGAGAGATTTGGACGTGAAAGGGTACCAATTTGTCGGGGATTGGGAACCCTTCGCGAGAATGTCCAAAGTTTCAGTGTGATTTCCAAAATGTTGAAAGGAACTCGAACCATGTCAACCTTGGTTTTGAGAATCTCTCCCGGACTTTGAGAGATTTGGACGTGAAAGGGTACCAATCTTGTCGGGGATTGGGAACCCTTCGCCAGAATGTCCAAAGTTTCAGCGGGATTTCCAAAATGTTGAAAGGAACTCGAAACATGTCAACCTTGGTTTTGAGAATCTCTCCCGGAGTTTGAGAGATTTGGACGTGAAAGGGTACCAATCTTGTCGGGGATTGGGAACCCTTCGCGAGAATGTCCAAAGTTTCAATGTGATTTCCAAAATGTTGAAAGGAACTCGAACCATGTCAACCTTGGTTTTGAGAATCTCTCCCGGACTTTGAGAGATTTGGACGTGAAAGGGTACCAATCTTGTCGGGGATTGGGAACCCTTCGCGAGAATGTCCAAAGTTTCAGCGGGATTTCCAAAATGTTGAATGGAACTCGAAACATGTCAACCTTGGTTTTGAGAATCTCTCCCGGAGTTTGAGAGATTTGGACGTGAAAGGGTACCAATCTTGTCGGGGATCGGGAACCCTTCGCGAGAATGTCCAAAGTTTCAGTGGGATTTCCAAAATGTTGAAAGGAACTCGAAACATGTCAACCTTGGTTTTGAGAATCTCTCCCGGAGTTTGAGAGATTTGGACGTGAAAGGGTACCAATCTTGTCGGGGATTGGGAACCCTTCGCGAGAATGTCCAAAGTTTCAGCGGGATTTCCAAAATGTTGAAAGGAACTCGAAACATGTCAACCTTGGTTTTGAGAATCTCTCCCGGAGTTTGAGAGATTTGGACGTGAAAGGGTGCCAATCTTGTCGGGGATTGGGAACCCTTCGCGAGAATGTCCAAAGTTTCAGCGGGATTTCCAAAATGTTGAAAGGAACTCGAAACATGTCAACCTTGGTTTTGAGAATCTCTCCCGGACTTTGAGAGATTTGGACGTGAAAGGGTACCAATCTTGTCGGGGATTGGGAACCCTTCGCGAGAATGTCCAAAGTTTCAGCGGGATTTCCAAAATGTTGAAAGGAACTCGAACCATGTCAACCTTGGTTTTGAGAATCTCTCCCGGACTTTGAGAGATTTGCACGTGAAAGTGTACCAATCTTGTCGGGGATTGGGAACCCTTCGCGAGAATGTCCAAAGTTTCAGCGGGATTTCCAAAATGTTGAAAGGAACTCGAAACATGTCAACCTTGGTTTTGAGAATCTCTCCCGGAGTTTGAGAGATTTGGACGTGAAAGGGTACCAATCTTGTCGGGGATTGGGAACGCTTCGCGAGAATGTCCAAAGTTTCAATGTGATTTCCAAAATGTTGAAAGGAACTCGAAACATGTCAACCTTGGTTTTGAGAATCTCTCCCGGAGTTTGAGAGATTTGGACGTGAAAGGGTACCAATCTTGTCGGGGATTGGGAACCCTTCGCGAGAATGTCCAAAGTTTCAGCGGGATTTCCAAAATGTTGAAAGGAACTCGAAACATGTCAACCTTGGTTTTGAGAATCTCTCCCGGAGTTTGAGAGATTTGCACGTGAAAGGGTACCAATCTTGTCGGGGATTGGGAACCCTTCGAGACAATGTCCAAAGTTTCAGCGGGATTTCCAAAATGTTGAAAGGAACTCGAAACATGTCAACCTTGGTTTTGAGAATCTCTCCCGGACTTTGAGAGATTTGGACGTGAAAGGGTACCAATCTTGTCGGGGATTGGGAACCCTTCGCGAGAATGTCCAAAGTTTCAGCGGGATTTCCAAAATGTTGAAAGGAACTCGAAACATGTCAACCTTGGTTTTGAGAATCTCTCCCGGAGTTTGAGAGATTTGGACGTGAAAGGGTACCAATCTTGTCGGGGATTGGGAACCCTTCGCGAGAATGTCCAAAGTTTCAGCGGGATTTCCAAAATGTTGAAAGGAACTCGAAACATGTCAACCTTGGTTTTGAGAATCTCTCCCAGAGTTTGAGAGATTTGGACGTGAAAGGGTACCAATCTTGTCGGGGATTGGGAACCCTTCGCCAGAATGTCCAAAGTTTCAGTGGGATTTCCAAAATGTTGAAAGGAACTCGAAACATGTCAACCTTGGTTTTGAGAATCTCTCCCGGAGTTTGAGAGATTTGGACGTGAAAGGGTACCAATCTTGTCGGGGATTGGGAACCCTTCGCGAGAATGTCCAAAGTTTCAGCGGGATTTCCAAAATGTTGAAAGGAACTCGAAACATGTCAACCTTGGTTTTGAGAATCTCTCCCAGAGTTTGAGAGATTTGGACGTGAAAGGGTACCAATCTTGTCGGGGATTGGGAACCCTTCGCGAGAATGTCCAAAGTTTCAGCGGGATTTCCAAAATGTTGAAAGGAACTCGAAACATGTCAACCTTGGTTTTGAGAATCTCTCCCGGAGTTTGAGAGATTTGGACGTGAAAGGGTACCAATCTTGTCGGGGATTGGGAACGCTTCGCAAGAATGTCCAAAGTTTCAGCGGGATTTCCAAAATGTTGAAAGGAACTGGAACCATGTCAATCTTGGTTTTGAGAATCTCTCCCGGAGTTTGAGAGATTTGCACGTGAAAGGGTACCAATCTTGTCGGGGATCGGGAACCCTTCGCGAGAATGTCCAAAGTTTCAGCGGGATTTCCAAAATGTTGAAAGGAACTCGAAACATGTCAACCTTGGTTTTGAGAATCTCTCCCGGAGTTTGAGAGATTTGGACGTGAAAGGGTACCAATCTTCTCGGGGATTGGGAACCCTTCGCGAGAATGTCCAAAGTTTCAGTGGGATTTCCAAAATGTTGAAAGGAACTGGAACCATGTCAACCTTGGTTTTGAGAATCTCTCCCGGAGTTTGAGAGATCTGGACCTGAAAGGGTACCAATCTTGTCGGGGATTGGGAACCCTTCGCGAGAATGTCCAAAGTTTCAGCGGGATTTCCAAAATGTTGAAAGGAACTCGAAACATGTCAACCTTGGTTTTGAGAATCTCTCCCGGAGTTTGAGAGATTTGGACATGAAAGGGTACCAATCTTGTCGGGGATTGGGAAGACTTCGCGAGAATGTCCAAAGTTTCAGCGGGATTTCCAAAATGTTGAAAGGAACTCGAAACATGTCAACCTTGGTTTTGAGAATCTCTCCCGGAGTTTGAGAGATTTGGACGTGAAAGGGTACCAATCTTGTCCGGGATCGGGAACCCTTCGCGAGAATGTCCAAAGTTTCAGCGGGATTTCCAAAATGTTGAAAGGAACTCGAACCATGTCAACCTTGGTTTTGAGAATCTCTCCCGGAGTTTGAGAGATTTGGACGTGAAAGGGTACCAATCTTGTCGGGGATTGGGAACCCTTCACGAGAATGTCCAAAGTTTCAGCGGGATTTCCAAAATGTTGAAAGGAACTCGAAACATGTCAACCTTGGTTTTGAGAATCTCTCCCGGAGTTTGAGAGATTTGGACGTGAAAGGGTACCAATTTGTCGGGGATTGGGAACCCTTCGCGAGAATGTCCAAAGTTTCAGTGTGATTTCCAAAATGTTGAAAGGAACTCGAACCATGTCAACCTTGGTTTTGAGAATCTCTCCCGGACTTTGAGAGATTTGGACGTGAAAGGGTACCAATCTTGTCGGGGATTGGGAACCCTTCGCCAGAATGTCCAAAGTTTCAGCGGGATTTCCAAAATGTTGAAAGGAACTCGAAACATGTCAACCTTGGTTTTGAGAATCTCTCCCGGAGTTTGAGAGATTTGGACGTGAAAGGGTACCAATCTTGTCGGGGATTGGGAACCCTTCGCGAGAATGTCCAAAGTTTCAGCGGGATTTCCAAAATGTTGAAAGGAACTCGAACCATGTCAACCTTGGTTTTGAGAATCTCTCCCGGACTTTGAGAGATTTGGACGTGAAAGGGTACCAATCTTGTCGGGGATTGGGAACCCTTCGCGAGAATGTCCAAAGTTTCAGCGGGATTTCCAAAATGTTGAAAGGAACTCGAACCATGTCAACCTTGGTTTTGAGAATCTCTCCCGGAGTTTGAGAGATTTGGACGTGAAAGGGTACCAATCTTGTCGGGGATTGGGAACCCTTCGCGAGAATGTCCAAAGTTTCAGCGGGATTTCCAAAATGTTGAAAGGAACTCGAAACATGTCAACCTTGGTTTTGAGAATCTCTCCCGGAGTTTGAGAGATTTGGACGTGAAAGGGTGCCAATCTTGTCGGGGATCGGGAACCCTTCGAGAGAATGTCCAAAGTTTCAGCGGGATTTCCAAAATGTTGAAAGGAACTCGAACCATGTCAACCTTGGTTTTGAGAATCTCTCCCGGAGTTTGAGAGATTTGGACGTGAAAGGGTACCAATCTTGTCGGGGATTGGGAACCCTTCGCGAGAATGTCCAAAGTTTCAGTGGGATTTCCAAAATGTTGAAAGGAACTGGAACCATGTCAACCTTGGTTTTGAGAATCTCTCCCGGAGTTTGAGAGATTTGGACGTGAAAGGGTACCAATCTTGTCGGGGATTGGGAACCCTTCGCGAGAATGTCCAAAGTTTCAGCGGGATTTCCAAAATGTTGAAAGGAACTGGAAACATGTCAACCTTGGTTTTGAGAATCTCTCCCGGAGTTTGAGAGATTTGGACATGAAAGGGTACCAATCTTGTCGGGGATTGGGAAGACTTCGCGAGAATGTCCAAAGTTTCAGCGGGATTTCCAAAATGTTGAAAGGAACTCGAACCATGTCAACCTTGGTTTTGAGAATCTCTCCCGGAGTTTGAGAGATTTGGACGTGAAAGGGTACCAATCTTGTCGGGGATTGGGAACCCTTCGCGAGAATGTCCAAAGTTTCAGCGGGATTTCCAAAATGTTGAAAGGAACTCGAACCATGTCAACCTTGGTTTTGAGAATCTCTCCCGGAGTTTGAGAGATTTGGACGTGAAAGGGTACCAATCTTGTCGGGGATTGGGAACCCTTCGCGAGAATGTCCAAAGTTTCAGCGGGATTTCCAAAATGTTGAAAGGAACTCGAAACATGTCAACCTTGGTTTTGAGAATCTCTCCCGGAGTTTGAGAGATTTGGACGTGAAAGGGTACCAATCTTCTCGGGGATTGGGAACCCTTCACCAGAATGTCCAAAGTGTCAGCGGGATTTCCAAAATGTTGAAAGGAACTCGAAACATGTCAACCTTGGTTTTGAGAATCTCTCCCGGAGTTTGAGAGATTTGGACGTGAAAGGGTACCAATCTTGTCGGGGATTGGGAACCCTTCGCGAGAATGTCCAAAGTTTCAGCGGGATTTCCAAAATGTTGAAAGGAACTCGAACCATGTCAACCTTGGTTTTGAGAATCTCTCCCGGACTTTGAGAGATTTGCACGTGAAAGTGTACCAATCTTGTCGGGGATCGGGAACCCTTCGCGAGAATGTCCAAAGTTTCAGCGGGATTTCCAAAATGTTGAAAGGAACTCGAAACATGTCAACCTTGGTTTTGAGAATCTCTCCCGGAGTTTGAGAGATTTGGACCTGAAAGGGTACCAATCTTGTCGGGGATTGGGAACCCTTCGCCAGAATGTCCAAAGTTTCAGCGGGATTTCCAAAATGTTGAAAGGAACTCGAAACATGTCAACCTTGGTTTTGAGAATCTCTCCCGGAGTTTGAGAGATTTGGACGTGAAAGCGTACCAGTCTTGTCGGGGATTGGGAACCCTTCGCGAGAATGTCCAATGTTTCAGCGGGATTTCCAAAATGTTGAAAGGAACTCGAAACATGTCAACCTTGGTTTTGAGAATCTCTCCCGGAGTTTGAGAGATTTGGACGTGAAAGCGTACCAATCTTGTCGGGGATTGGGAACCCTTCGCGAGAATGTCCAAAGTTTCAGCGGGATTTCCAAAATGTTGAAAGGAACTCGAACCATGTCAACCTTGGTTTTGAGAATCTCTCCCGGACTTTGAGAGATTTGCACGTGAAAGGGTACCAATCTTGTCGGGGATTGGGAACCCTTCGCGAGAATGTCCAAAGTTTCAGCGGGATTTCCAAAATGTTGAAAGGAACTCGAACCATGTCAACCTTGGTTTTGAGAATCTCTCCCGGACTTTGAGAGATTTGCACGTGAAAGGGTACCAATCTTGTCGGGGATTGGGAACCCTTCGCCAGAATGTCCAAAGTTTCAGCGGGATTTCCAAAATGTTGAAAGGAACTCGAAACATGTCAACCTTGGTTTTGAGAATCTCTCCCGGAGTTTGAGAGATTTGGACGTGAAAGGGTACCAATCTTGTCGGGGATTGGGAACCCTTCGCGAGAATGTCCAAAGTTTCAGCGGGATTTCCAAAATGTTGAAAGGAACTCGAAACATGTCAACCTTGGTTTTGAGAATCTCTCCCGGAGTTTGAGAGATTTGGACGTGAAAGGGTACCAATCTTGTCGGGGATTGGGAACCCTTCGCGAGAATGTCCAAAGTTTCAGCGGGATTTCCAAAATGTTGAAAGGAACTCGAAACATGTCAACCTTGGTTTTGAGAATCTCTCCCGGACTTTGAGAGATTTGCACGTGAAAGGGTACCAATCTTGTCGGGGATTGGGAACCCTTCGCCAGAATGTCCAAAGTTTCAGCGGGATTTCCAAAATGTTGAAAGGAACTCGAAACATGTCAACCTTGGTTTTGAGAATCTCTCCCGGAGTTTGAGAGATTTGGACGTGAAAGGGTACCAATCTTGTCGGGGATTGGGAACCCTTCGCGAGAATGTCCAAAGTTTCAGCGGGATTTCCAAAATGTTGAAAGGAACTCGAACCATGTCAACCTTGGTTTTGAGAATCTCTCCCGGAGTTTGAGAGATTTGGACGTGAAAGGGTACCAATCTTGTCGGGGATTGGGAACCCTTCGCGAGAATGTCCAAAGTTTCAGCGGGATTTCCAAAATGTTGAAAGGAACTCGAACCATGTAAACCTTGGTTTTGAGAATCTCTCCCGGAGTTTGAGAGATTTGGACGTGAAAGGGTACCAATCTTGTCGGGGATTGGGAACCCTTCGCCAGAATGTCCAAACTTTCAGCGGGATTTCCAAAATGTTGAAAGGAACTCGAAACATGTCAACCTTGGTTTTGAGAATCTCTCCCGGACTTTGAGAGATTTGGACGTGAAAGGGTACCAATCTTGTCGGGGATTGGGAACCCTTCGCGAGAATGTCCAAAGTTTCAGCGGGATTTCCAAAATGTTGAAAGGAACTGGAAACATGTCAACCTTGGTTTTGAGAATCTCTCCCGGAGTTTGAGAGATTTGGACACGAAAGGGTACCAATCTTGTCGGGGATTGGGAAGACTTCGCGAGAATGTCCAAAGTTTCAGCGGGATTTCCAAAATGTTGAAAGGAACTCGAAACATGTCAACCTTGGTTTTGAGAATCTCTCCCGGAGTTTGAGAGATTTGGACGTGAAAGGGTACCAATCTTGTCGGGGATCGGGAACCGTTCGCGAGAATGTCCAAAGTTGCAGCGGGATTTCCAAAATGTTGAAAGGAACTCAAAACATGTCAACCTTGGTTTTGAGAATCTCTCCCGGAGTTTGAGAGATTTGGACGTGAAAGGGTACCAATCTTGTCGGGGATTGGGAACCCTTCGCGAGAATGTCCAAACTTTCAGCGGGATTTCCAAAATGTTGAAAGGAACTCGAAACATGTCAACCTTGGTTTTGAGTATCTCTCCCGGAGTTTGAGAGATTTGGACGTGAAAGGGTACCAATCTTGTCGGGGATTGGGAACCCTTCGCGAGAATGTCCAAAGTTTCAGCGGGATTTCCAAAATGTTGAAAGGAACTCGAACCATGTCAACCTTGGTTTTGAGAATCTCTCCCGGAGTTTGAGAGATTTGGACGTGAAAGGGTACCAATCTTGTCGGGGATTGGGAACCCTTCGCGAGAATGTCCAAACTTTCAGCGGGATTTCCAAAATGTTGAAAGGAACTCGAAACATGTCAACCTTGGTTTTGAGAATCTCTCCCGGAGTTTGAGAGATTTGGACGTGAAAGGGTACCAATCTTGTCGGGGATTGGGAACCCTTCGCGAGAATGTCCAAAGTTTCAGCGGGATTTCCAAAATGTTGAAAGGAACTCGAAACATGTCAACCTTGGTTTTGAGAATCTCTCTCGGACTTTGAGAGATTTAAACGTGAAAGGGTACCAATCTTGTCGGGGATTGGGAACCCTTCGCGAGAATGTCCAAAGTTTCAGCGGGATTTCCAAAATGTTGAAAGGAACTCGAAACATGTCAACCTTGGTTTTGAGAATCTCTCCCGGAGTTTGAGAGATTTGGACGTGAAAGGGTACCAATCTTGTCGGGGATTGGGAACCCTTCGCGAGAATGTCCAAAGTTTCAGCGGGATTTCCAAAATGTTGAAAGGAACTCGAAACATGTCAACCTTGGTTTTGAGAATCTCTCCCGGAGTTTGAGAGATTTGGACGTGAAAGGGTACCAATCTTGTCGGGGATTGGGAACCCTTCGCGAGAATGTCCAAAGTTTCAGCGGGATTTCCAAAATGTTGAAAGGAACTCGAAACATGTCAACCTTGGTTTTGAGAATCTCTCCCGGACTTTGAGAGATTTGCACGTGAAAGGGTACCAATCTTGTCGGGGATTGGGAACCCTTCGCCAGAATGTCCAAAGTTTCAGCGGGATTTCCAAAATGTTGAAAGGAACTCGAAACATGTCAACCTTGGTTTTGAGAATCTCTCCCGGAGTTTGAGAGATTTGGACGTGAAAGGGTACCAATCTTGTCGGGGATTGGGAACCCTTCGCGAGAATGTCCAAAGTTTCAGCGGGATTTCCAAAATGTTGAAAGGAACTCGAACCATGTCAACCTTGGTTTTGAGAATCTCTCCCGGAGTTTGAGAGATTTGGACGTGAAAGGGTACCAATCTTGTCGGGGATTGGGAACCCTTCGCGAGAATGTCCAAAGTTTCAGCGGGATTTCCAAAATGTTGAAAGGAACTCGAACCATGTCAACCTTGGTTTTGAGAATCTCTCCCGGAGTTTGAGAGATTTGGACGTGAAAGGGTACCAATCTTGTCGGGGATTGGGAACCCTTCGCCAGAATGTCCAAAGTTTCAGTGGGATTTCCAAAATGTTGAAAGGAACTCGAAACATGTCAACCTTGGTTTTGAGAATCTCTCCCGGACTTTGAGAGATTTGGACGTGAAAGGGTACCAATCTTGTCGGGGATTGGGAACCCTTCGCGAGAATGTCCAAAGTTTCAGCGGGATTTCCAAAATGTTGAAAGGAACTCGAAACATGTCAACCTTGGTTTTGAGAATCTCTCCCGGACTTTGAGAGATTTGCACGTGAAAGGGTACCAATCTTGTCGGGGATTGGGAACCCTCCGCCAGAATGTCCAAAGTTTCAGCGGGATTTCCAAAATGTTGAAAGGAACTCGAACCATGTCAACCTTGGTTTTGAGAATCTCTCCCGGAGTTTGAGAGATTTGGACATGAAAGGGTACCAATCTTGTCGGGGATTGGGAACCCTTCGCGAAAATGTCCAAAGTTTCAGCGGGATTTCCAAAATGTTGAAAGGAACTGGAAACATGTCAACCTTGGTTTTGAGAATCTCTCCCGGAGTTTGAGAGATTTGGACGTGAAAGGGTACCAATCTTGTCGGGGATCGGGAACCCTTCGCGAGAATGTCCAAAGTTTCAGCGGGATTTCCAAAATGTTGAAAGGAACTCGAAACATGTCAACCTTGGTTTTGAGAATCTCTCCTGGACTTTGAGAGATTTGGACGTGAAAGGGTACCAATCTTGTCGGGGATTGGGAACCCTTCGCGAGAATGTCCAAAGTTTCAGTGGGATTTCCAAAATGTTGAAAGGAACTGGAACCATGTCAACCTTGGTTTTGAGAATCTCTCCCGGAGTTTGAGAGATTTGGACGTGAAAGGGTACCAATCTTGTCGGGGATTGGGAACCCTTCGCGAGAATGTCCAAAGTTTCAGCGGGATTTCCAAAATGTTGAAAGGAACTGGAAACATGTCAACCTTGGTTTTGAGAATCTCTCCCGGAGTTTGAGAGATTTGGACACGAAAGGGTACCAATCTTGTCGGGGATTGGGAAGACTTCGCGAGAATGTCCAAAGTTTCAGCGGGATTTCCAAAATGTTGAAAGGAACTCGAAACATGTCAACCTTGGTTTTGAGAATCTCTCCCGGAGTTTGAGAGATTTGGACGTGAAAGGGTACCAATCTTGTCGGGGATCGGGAACCGTTCGCGAGAATGTCCAAAGTTGCAGCGGGATTTCCAAAATGTTGAAAGGAACTCGAAACATGTCAACCTTGGTTTTGAGAATCTCTCCCGGAGTTTGAGAGATTTGGACGTGAAAGGGTACCAATCTTGTCGGGGATTGGGAACCCTTCGCGAGAATGTCCAAACTTTCAGCGGGATTTCCAAAATGTTGAAAGGAACTCGAAACATGTCAACCTTGGTTTTGAGAATCTCTCCCGGAGTTTGAGAGATTTGGACGTGAAAGGGTACCAATCTTGTCGGGGATTGGGAACCCTTCGCGAGAATGTCCAAAGTTTCAGCGGGATTTCCAAAATGTTGAAAGGAACTCGAACCATGTCAACCTTGGTTTTGAGAATCTCTCCCGGACTTTGAGAGATTTGGACGTGAAAGGGTACCAATCTTGTCGGGGATTGGGAACCCTTCGCGAGAATGTCCAAACTTTCAGAGGGATTTCCAAAATGTTGAAAGGAACTCGAAACATGTCAACCTTGGTTTTGAGAATCTCTCCCGGAGTTTGAGAGATTTGGACGTGAAAGGGTACCAATCTTGTCGGGGATTGGGAACCCTTCGCGAGAATGTCCAAAGTTTCAGCGGGATTTCCAAAATGTTGAAAGGAACTCGAAACATGTCAACCTTGGTTTTGAGAATCTCTCTCGGACTTTGAGAGATTTAAACGTGAAAGGGTACCAATCTTGTCGGGGATTGGGAACCCTTCGCGAGAATGTCCAAAGTTTCAGCGGGATTTCCAAAATGTTGAAAGGAACTCGAAACATGTCAACCTTGGTTTTGAGAATCTCTCCCGGAGTTTGAGAGATTTGGACGTGAAAGGGTACCAATCTTCTCGGGGATTGGGAACCCTTCACCAGAATGTCCAAAGTTTCAGCGTGATTTCCAAAATGTTGAAAGGAACTCGAAACCTGTCAACCTTGGTTTTGAGAATCTCTCCCGGAGTTTGAGAGATTTGGACGTGAAAGGGTACCAATCTTGTCGGGGATTGGGAACCCTTCGCGAGAATGTCCAAAGTTTCAGCGGGATTTCCAAAATGTTGAAAGGAACTCGAACCATGTCAACCTTGGTTTTGAGAATCTCTCCCGGAGTTTGAGAGATTTGGACGTGAAAGGGTACCAATCTTGTCGGGGATTGGGAACCCTTCGCGAGAATGTCCAAAGTTTCAGCGGGATTTCCAAAATGTTGAAAGGAACTCGAAACATGTCAACCTTGGTTTTGAGAATCTCTCCCGGAGTTTGAGAGATTTGGACGTGAAAGGGTACCAGTCTTGTCGGGGATTGGGAACCCTTCGCCAGAATGTCCAAAGTTTCAGCGGGATTTCCAAAATGTTGAAAGGAACTCGAAACATGTCAACCTTGGTTTTGAGAATCTCTCCCGGAGTTTGAGAGATTTGGACGTGAAAGGGTACCAATCTTGTCGGGGATTTGGGAACCCTTCGCCAGAATGTCCAAAGTTTCAGCGGGATTTCCAAAATGTTGAAAGGAACTCGAACCATGTCAACCTTGGTTTTGAGAATCTCTCCCGGAGTTTGAGAGATTTGGACGTGAAAGGGTACCAATCTTGTCGGGGATTGGGAACCCTTCGCGAGAATGTCCAAAGTTTCAGCGGGATTTCCAAAATGTTGAAAGGAACTCGAACCATGTCAACCTTGGTTTTGAGAATCTCTCCCGGAGTTTGAGAGATTTGGACGTGAAAGGGTACCAATCTTGTCGGGGATTGGGAACCCTTCGCGAGAATGTCCAAAGTTTCAGCGGGATTTCCAAAATGTTGAAAGGAACTCGAAACATGTCAACCTTGGTTTTGAGAATCTCTCTCGGAGTTTGAGAGATTTGGACGTGAAAGGGTACCAATCTTGTCGGGGATTGGGAACCCTTCGCGAGAATGTCCAAAGTTTCAGCGGGATTTCCAAAATGTTGAAAGGAACTCGAACCATGTCAACCTTGGTTTTGAGAATCTCTCCCGGAGTTTGAGAGATTTGGACGTGAAAGGGTACCAATCTTGTCGGGGATTGGGAACCCTTCGCCAGAATGTCCAAAGTTTCAGCGGGATTTCCAAAATGTTGAAAGGAACTCGAAACATGTCAACCTTGGTTTTGAGAATCTCTCCCAGAGTTTGAGAGATTCGGACGTGAAAGGGTACCAATCTTGTCGGGGATTGGGAACCCTTCGCGAGAATGTCCAAAGTTTCAGCGGGATTTCCAAAATGTTGAAAGGAACTCGAAACATGTCAACCTTGGTTTTGAGAATCTCTCCCGGACTTTGAGAGATTTGGACGTGAAAGGGTACCAATCTTGTCGGGGATTGGGAACCCTTCGCGAGAATGTCCAAAGTTTCAGCGGGATTTCCAAAATGTTGAAAGGAACTCGAAACATGTCAACCTTGGTTTTGAGAATCTCTCCCGGAGTTTGAGAGATTTGGACGTGAAAGGGTACCAATCTTGTCGGGGATTGGGAACCCTTCGCGAGAATGTCCAAAGTTTCAGCGGGATTTCCAAAATGTTGAAAGGAACTCGAAACATGTCAACCTTGGTTTTGAGAATCTCTCCCAGAGTTTGAGAGATTTGGACGTGAAAGGGTACCAATCTTGTCGGGGATTGGGAACCCTTCGCCAGAATGTCCAAAGTTTCAGCGGGATTTCCAAAATGTTGAAAGGAACTCGAACCATGTCAACCTTGGTTTTGAGAATCTCTCCCGGAGTTTGAGAGATTTGGACGTGAAAGGGTACCAATCTTGTCGGGGATTGGGAACCCTTCGCCAGAATGTCCAAAGTTTCAGTGGGATTTCCAAAATGTTGAAAGGAACTCGAAACATGTCAACCTTGGTTTTGAGAATCTCTCCCGGACTTTGAGAGATTTGGACGTGAAAGGGTACCAATCTTGTCGGGGATTGGGAACCCTTCGCGAGAATGTCCAAAGTTTCAGCGGGATTTCCAAAATGTTGAAAGGAACTCGAAACATGTCAACCTTGGTTTTGAGAATCTCTCCCGGACTTTGAGAGATTTGGACATGAAAGGGTACCAATCTTGTCGGGGATTGGGAACCCTTCGCGAGAATGTCCAAAGTTTCAGCGGGATTTCCAAAATGTTGAAAGGAACTCGAAACATGTCAACCTTGGTTTTGAGAATCTCTCCCGGAGTTTGAGAGATTTGGACGTGAAAGGGTACCAATCTTGTCGGGGATTGGGAACCCTTCGCGAGAATGTCCAAAGTTTCAGCGGGATTTCCAAAATGTTGAAAGGAACTGGAAACATGTCAACCTTGGTTTTGAGAATCTCTCCCGGAGTTTGAGAGATTTGGACGTGAAAGGGTACCAATCTTGTCGGGGATTGGGAACCCTTCGTGAGAATGTCCAAAGTTTCAGCGGGATTTCCAAAATGTTGAAAGGAACTCGAACCATGTCAACCTTGGTTTTGAGAATCTCTCCCGGAGTTTGAGAGATTTGGACATGAAAGGGTACCAATCTTGTCGGGGATTGGGAACCCTTCGCGAAAATGTCCAAAGTTTCAGCGGGATTTCCAAAATGTTGAAAGGAACTGGAAACATGTCAACCTTGGTTTTGAGAATCTCTCCCGGAGTTTGAGAGATTTGGACGTGAAAGGGTACCAATCTTGTAGGGGATCGGGAACCCTTCGCGAGAATGTCCAAAGTTTCAGCGGGATTTCCAAAATGTTGAAAGGAACTCGAAACATGTCAACCTTGGTTTTGAGAATCTCTCCTGGACTTTGAGAGATTTGGACGTGAAAGGGTACCAATCTTGTCGGGGATTGGGAACCCTTCGCGAGAATGTCCAAAGTTTCAGTGGGATTTCCAAAATGTTGAAAGGAACTGGAACTATGTCAACCTTGGTTTTGAGAATCTCTCCCGGAGTTTGAGAGATTTGCACGTGAAAGGGTACCAATCTTGTCGGGGATTGGGAACCCTTCGCGAGAATGTCCAAAGTTTCAGCGGGATTTCCAAAATGTTGAAAGGAACTGGAAACATGTCAACCTTGGTTTTGAGAATCTCTCCCGGAGTTTGAGAGATTTGGACACGAAAGGGTACCAATCTTGTCGGGGATTGGGAAGACTTCGCGAGAATGTCCAAAGTTTCAGCGGGATTTCCAAAATGTTGAAAGGAACTCGAAACATGTCAACCTTGGTTTTGAGAATCTCTCCCGGAGTTTGAGAGATTTGGACGTGAAAGGGTACCAATCTTGTCGGGGATCGGGAACCGTTCGCGAGAATGTCCAAAGTTGCAGCGGGATTTCCAAAATGTTGAAAGGAACTGGAACCATGTCAACCTTGGTTTTGAGAATCTCTCCCGGAGTTTGAGAGATTTGGACGTGAAAGGGTACCAATCTTGTCGGGGATTGGGAACCCTTCGCGAGAATGTCCAAAGTTTCAGCGGGATTTCCAAAATGTTGAAAGGAACTCGAACCATGTCAACCTTGGTTTTGAGAATCTCTCCCGGAGTTTGAGAGATTTGGACCTGAAAGGGTACCAATCTTGTCGGGGATTGGGAACCCTTCGCGAGAATGTCCAAACTTTCAGAGGGATTTCCAAAATGTTGAAAGGAACTCGAAACATGTCAACCTTGGTTTTGAGAATCTCTCCCGGAGTTTGAGAGATTTGGACGTGAAAGGGTACCAATCTTGTCGGGGATTGGGAACCCTTCGCGAGAATGTCCAAAGTTTCAGCGGGATTTCCAAAATGTTGAAAGGAACTGGAACCATGTCAACCTTGGTTTTGAGAATCTCTCCCGGAGTTTGAGAGATTTGGACGTGAAAGGGTACCAATCTTGTCGGGGATTGTGAACCCTTCGCGAGAATGTCCAAAGTTTCAGCGGGATTTCCAAAATGTTGAAAGGAACTCGAAACATGTCAACCTTGGTTTTGAGAATCTCTCCCGGAGTTTGAGAGATTTGGACGTGAAAGGGTACCAGTCTTGTCGGGGATTGGGAACCCTTCGCCAGAATGTCCAAAGTTTCAGCGGGATTTCCAAAATGTTGAAAGGAACTCGAAACATGTCAACCTTGGTTTTGAGAATCTCTCCCGGAGTTTGAGAGATTTGGACGTGAAAGGGTACCAATCTTGTCGGCGATTTGGGAACCCTTCGCCAGAATGTCCAAAGTTTCAGCGGGATTTCCAAAATGTTGAAAGGAACTCGAACCATGTCAACCTTGGTTTTGAGAATCTCTCCCGGAGTTTGAGAGATTTGGACGTGAAAGGGTACCAATCTTGTCGGGGATTGGGAACCCTTCGCGAGAATGTCCAAAGTTTCAGCGGGATTTCCAAAATGTTGAAAGGAACTCGAACCATGTCAACCTTGGTTTTGAGAATCTCTCCCGGAGTTTGAGAGATTTGGACGTGAAAGGGTACCAATCTTGTCGGGGATTGGGAACCCTTCGCGAGAATGTCCAAAGTTTCAGCGGGATTTCCAAAATGTTGAAAGGAACTCGAAACATGTCAACCTTGGTTTTGAGAATCTCTCTCGGAGTTTGAGAGATTTGGACGTGAAAGGGTACCAATCTTGTCGGGGATTGGGAACCCTTCGCGAGAATGTCCAAAGTTTCAGCGGGATTTCCAAAATGTTGAAAGGAACTCGAACCATGTCAACCTTGGTTTTGAGAATCTCTCCCGGAGTTTGAGAGATTTGGACGTGAAAGGGTACCAATCTTGTCGGGGATTGGGAACCCTTCGCGAGAATGTCCAAAGTTTCAGCGGGATTTCCAAAATGTTGAAAGGAACTCGAAACATGTCAACCTTGGTTTTGAGAATCTCTCCCAGAGTTTGAGAGATTTGGACGTGAAAGGGTACCAATCTTGTCGGGGATTGGGAACCCTTCGCGAGAATGTCCAAAGTTTCAGCGGGATTTCCAAAATGTTGAAAGGAACTCGAAACATGTCAACCTTGGTTTTGAGAATCTCTCCCGGACTTTGAGAGATTTGGACGTGAAAGGGTACCAATCTTGTCGGGGATTGGGAACCCTTCGCGAGAATGTCCAAAGTTTCAGCGGGATTTCCAAAATGTTGAAAGGAACTCGAAACATGTCAACCTTGGTTTTGAGAATCTCTCCCGGAGTTTGAGAGATTTGGACGTGAAAGGGTACCAATCTTGTCGGGGATTGGGAACCCTTCGCGAGAATGTCCAAAGTTTCAGTGGGATTTCCAAAATGTTGAAAGGAACTGGAACCATGTCAACCTTGGTTTTGAGAATCTCTCCCGGACTTTGAGAGATTTGGACGTGAAAGGGTACCAATCTTGTCGGGGATTGGGAACCCTTCGCCAGAATGTCCAAAGTTTCAGCGGGATTTCCAAAATGTTGAAAGGAACTCGAAACATGTCAACCTTGGTTTTGAGAATCTCTCCCGGAGTTTGAGAGATTTGGACGTGAAAGGGTACCAGTCTTGTCGGGGATCGGGAACCCTTCGCGAGAATGTCCAAAGTTTCAGCGGGATTTCCAAAATGTTGAAAGGAACTCGAAACATGTCAACCTTGGTTTTGAGAATCTCTCCCGGAGTTTGAGAGATTTGGACGTGAAAGGGTACCAATCTTGTCGGGGATTGGGAACCCTTCGCGAGAATGTCCAAAGTTTCAGCGGGATTTCCAAAATGTTGAAAGGAACTCGAAACATGTCAACCTTGGTTTTGAGAATCTCTCCCGGAGTTTGAGAGATTTGGACCTGAAAGGGTACCAATCTTGTCGGGGATTGGGAACCCTTCGCGAGAATGTCCAAAGTTTCAGCGGGATTTCCAAAATGTTGAAAGGAACTCGAAACATGTCAACCTTGGTTTTGAGAATCTCTCCCGGAGTTTGAGAGATTTGGACGTGAAAGGGTACCAATCTTGTCGGGGATTGGGAACCCTTCGCGAGAATGTCCAAAGTTTCAGCGGGATTTCCAAAATGTTGAAAGGAACTCGAAACATGTCAATCTTGGTTTTGAGAATCTCTCCCGGAGTTTGAGAGATTTGCACGTGAAAGGGTACCAATCTTGTCGGGGATTGGGAACCCTTCGTGAGAATGTCCAAAGTTTCAGCGGGATTTCCAAAATGTTGAAAGGAACTCGAAACATGTCAACCTTGGTTTTGAGAATCTCTCCCGGACTTTGAGAGATTTGCACGTGAAAGGGTACCAATCTTGTCGGGGATTGGGAACCCTTCGCCAGAATGTCCAAAGTTTCAGCGGGATTTCCAAAATGTTGAAAGGAACTCGAAACATGTCAACCTTGGTTTTGAGAATCTCTCCCGGAGTTTGAGAGATTTGCACGTGAAAGGGTACCAATCTTGTCGGGGATTGGGAACCCTTCGCGAGAATGTCCAAAGTTTCAGCGGGATTTCCAAAATGTTGAAAGGAACTCGAAACATGTCAACCTTGGTTTTGAGAATCTCTCCCGGAGTTTGAGAGATTTGGACGTGAAAGGGTACCAATCTTGTCGGGGATTGGGAACCCTTCGCGAGAATGTCCAAAGTTTCAGTGGGATTTCCAAAATGTTGAAAGGAACTGGAACCATGTCAACCTTGGTTTTGAGAATCTCTCCCGGAGTTTGAGAGATTTGGACGTGAAAGGGTACCAATCTTGTCGGGGATTGGGAACCCTTCGCGACAATGTCCAAAGTTTCAGCGGGATTTCCAAAATGTTGAAAGGAACTGGAAACATGTCAACCTTGGTTTTGAGAATCTCTCCCGGAGTTTGAGAGATTTGGACACGAAAGGGTACCAATCTTGTCGGGGATTGGGAACCCTTCGCGAGAATGTCCAAAGTTTCAGCGGGATTTCCAAAATGTTGAAAGGAACTCGAAACATGTCAACCTTGGTTTTGAGAATCTCTCCCGGAGTTTGAGAGATTTGGACGTGAAAGGGTACCAATCTTGTCGGGGATCGGGAACCGTTCGCGAGAATGTCCAAAGTTTCAGCGGGATTTCCAAAATGTTGAAAGGAACTGGAACCATGTCAACCTTGGTTTTGAGAATCTCTCCCGGAGTTTGAGAGATTTGCACGTGAAAGGGTACCAATCTTGTCGGGGATTGGGAACCCTTCGCGAGAATGTCCAAACTTTCAGCGGGATTTCCAAAATGTTGAAAGGAACTCGAAACATATCAACCTTGGTTTTGAGAATCTCTCCCGGAGTTTGAGAGATTTGGACGTGAAAGGGTACCAATCTTGTCGGGGATTGGGAACCCTTCGCGAGAATGTCCAAAGTTTCAGCGGGATTTCCAAAATGTTGAAAGGAACTCGAACCATGTCAACCTTGGTTTTGAGAATCTCTCCCGGAGTTTGAGAGATTTGGACCTGAAAGGGTACCAATCTTGTCGGGGATTGGGAACCCTTCGCGAGAATGTCCAAAGTTTCAGCGGGATTTCCAAAATGTTGAAAGGAACTGGAACCATGTCAACCTTGGTTTTGAGAATCTCTCCCGGACTTTGAGAGATTTGGACGTGAAAGGGTACCAATCTTGTCGGGGATTGGGAACCCTTCGCGAGAATGTCCAAAGTTTCAGCGGGATTTCCAAAATGTTGAAAGGAACTCGAAACATGTCAACCTTGGTTTTGAGAATCTCTCCCGGAGTTTGAGAGATTTGGACGTGAAAGGGTACCAGTCTTGTCGGGGATTGGGAACCCTTCGCCAGAATGTCCAAAGTTTCAGCGGGATTTCCAAAATGTTGAAAGGAACTCGAAACATGTCAACCTTGGTTTTGAGAATCTCTCCCGGAGTTTGAGAGATTTGGACGTGAAAGGGTACCAATCTTGTCGGCGATTTGGGAACCCTTCGCCAGAATGTCCAAAGTTTCAGCGGGATTTCCAAAATGTTGAAAGGAACTCGAACCATGTCAACCTTGGTTTTGAGAATCTCTCCCGGAGTTTGAGAGATTTGGACGTGAAAGGGTACCAATCTTGTCGGGGATTGGGAACCCTTCGCGAGAATGTCCAAAGTTTCAGCGGGATTTCCAAAATGTTGAAAGGAACTCGAACCATGTCAACCTTGGTTTTGAGAATCTCTCCCGGAGTTTGAGAGATTTGGACGTGAAAGGGTACCAATCTTGTCGGGGATTGGGAACCCTTCGCGAGAATGTCCAAAGTTTCAG